>NC_069793.1:94653278-94967104 GCF_027406575.1 Nycticebus coucang | reverse complement strand
GCCGAGCCCCCACATTCGCTTTTTAAGCAACTGTGTCTGGGGAAAGGGTAGGGACAGATTCTCACTGCTGCTGATGGACCTGGCAGGATTAAGTGGCTGAAATTGGGGATTATGTGACTGACCTCAGAACAAGGCACAGGGTTTCAGGCAGATGAAAGAATAGACATTTAGCTACAGGAAATAAACCAAGAGCCTACTCAGGAGCTGGGTAGACTTGATTTGCCATCAAGATGCTTGGCACCATCTCAGGGAGGCAAGGTAGGATATGATGGTACCTTAGAAAACAGAATCCCAGTCAGCCAAGTTTTCCCCAGTGTTGAGAAAGTTTATGGGCAAAAAAGGACATGTGAGCTTCAGGCCCAGAGAAGCCTGAAGTCCTTCCAAGCACCCTCTTCCTGTAACACCTAACTTTGCTTTGAATCTTGTTCATCATGCCCACCTTACAGGGGTTAGGGCATTCCTGCCAGGTGCCTGAAGCCTCCCTTACATAGGAGGTGAGGTGTTCTAGTTTTACCTTTCCCCAGAAGTATATTCTGAGACAAAGATTCTAGTGCAAGGGTTTATTTGGAATATAAAGGCAAATACCGATATGGGAGTGGAGAAGTTAGACAAGAAAGGGAAGATGGCCACTGGAGAGTATATTGTCAGGGCAGCTACCACTGTGGGTGACTGGAGTTTCATGGGCTGGAAAAGTCAGTGTGAAGCTCATACATCAGCTGGCCAAGCAGTGGAGCTGGGACATCTATATACCAACTCCTGCCACTCATCGGTTGGAAGCTTCTTCTAGAGACGTGTTAATTCTCCTGAACTTCAGGCCTGCCAAGTAGACAGCCAAAGTGGGCTCCAGAGGCATACAAGCCCTTAGGCAAGTACATGCTGGTACCAGCAGTTGGAAGTTGGACTTGTGTGCTCTAAAGGGATAGGAGATCCTGACAAAATCCCAGGCGAGGCATGAAGTCTAGACATGCTTCTTTTTCCTTCCCAGGCATTCGGCTCTGGAACAACCCAGTCTTTAATGACTTGTTAGAACATCCCCCCCTCCTTACCCCACACGAAGGCTAAGTTGTTAAAAAGAAGTTCTTTTCTCAGAAGCTTTATTAATGCTGTAAATTACCATTGCTCTTACTAAGGAGTTATGAGTAGACACAAGCAGTTCTTACAGAATAAACCAGGTCTTTCTTTTGTACGTTCTGAATAAAACCAAGGACACTGTGTATTGTTGGTATGTGCCAAATAGTAATTATATTTCTGTATCTCTAATAATAGTCACATTATTAAACATAGCCAAACGTGGGGACGTTAGTGTTTAACTCTCTCAAATGGACTTGAAATAACAAAAAAGTAAGCCATTTCAAAAGTATTCTAATAAAAATGAGAGAAAGAATTGTAGAAAACAGTAGTCCCTCCTTATCCACAGGGGATACATTTCACACACACACACACCCCATGGATGCCTGAAACTGGTGATCGTATCAAACTATGCTAGGGGCGAATTTCTTTTTCCTTCTTGATTTCATGGATAGATAGAAAATTCATTCTTACCATAGATTTTAGCAACCTCAGCATATGATTTTTTTTTTTTTTATTCCTTAGTCAAAACTTTCACCTTTTCACTTAAAGGAAGCACTTTACAGCTTCTTGTTGGCATATCCAAATTGCCAGCATCACCACTCTTGAGCTTTGAGGCCATTATGAAGTACAGTAAAGGGGACTTAAACATGAGCATTGCAGGATTGCAACAGGTGTGTGGATACCCTGTATAGCTACTGACTAACAGGATACTGACCATGGATCTACGGACAAAATGATGACACACATCCACAGCAGATGGAACAGGACGGCGTGAGATTTCATCACGGTACTCAGTGCACCCTTTAAAACTTATGAATTGTTTATTTCTGCAATTTTCCATTTACTATTTTTGAATCGTGGTTGACCACAGACAACTAAAACTGTGGGAAGGGAAACACAGATCAGAGGAGACTATTGTCATAATACCACGCAGAGACCTCGGGAGGAGGCTTTGAGAACCTCACCACATCAATATTCCTGACACCACAAAACAATTCCCCTTTCACATCCTTATTGTTTCCTGGAAAGGCCACACTGAGTTAAGAACTCACCACACTCACAGTTCCCTGGTACCAATCGCAGTGGCAGAGGGAAGAAGGGATAATAAGCACAGAGCCAGGCAGGTGATAGTCACTCAAAGTTAGTTTGTTTTAATCACACAAGCTGGATGTGACATGCTTGAATTACAAATGAACCAAGTAGGCCTGAAATACCAAGGACAGCTAAAAATACGTTCAAATGCAACAAAAACACAAAGCATGTGGGCTGGCTAAGCTAGGACCAGCTTTCCAAGTTCCAGTACGCTGGAGCCATACAGTAAAAAGGTATATTTAGGATAAGTAAAAAGAAGTACCCAAACTCCAATTTACAGTTTGTCCCCCCGCCCCCAATTAAACTGTAAATTGCTTGAACTTATTCTGTGCTTTTACCTGGGAAGTTTTATCAATGGCAGCTACCATGTCAAGCCGACTCCTAACAACCCATTTAACCCATGATAGAGATAAATGGTAGCATTATTTGTGCCATAGGATTGTTAGGTAAAGGGCAAGGCTCCAGGGTGCTAACCTCCATTATCTGATCCTCTTGAATTAAATACGCTCCTGGGTGACCAGACACCACCAGTAGTTTAACCAGCCATCACTCGCCAATGGCTCCAAGATCTGTATCTGTGCTTACCATCTCTGTGAAAGCTCCAGACCTACATTCTATATTCACTGTTGAATAAACATTTTCATCTGGAATATCCACACACACTTAAAAGTCAACAAGCTCCAAATTAACTCATTATATTCTGTTCTTCCTCACGTTCTTAGATTTGCTCTTTTCCCTGTTCACTTGTTCACCGTGGTTGGAATCTTGGAGTTATCTCACACTTTACCAATTTCATGACACTAAGTATTTGAAGATGCTGTTTCTCTGCTTAGCATCATCCTCTCCATGACCTCTCCAGATAAACTCTTCATTTTTCAAGACCCAGCTCAAATGTTGTTCCCGCTATAAAAACTCTCTGACCCCCTTGACTACCACACCTACAGAACAAGCATAGTCAGTGCTTTGCTCAAGTCTACTCCTTTTTTTTTTTTTTCTTAGAGACAGAGTCTCACTTTGTCATCCTTGGTGGAGTGCTGTTATGTCACAGCTCACAGCAACCTCCAACTCCTGGGCTTAGGCGATTCTCTTCCCTCAGCCTCCCGAGTAGCTGGGACTACAGGCACCCACCAGAACATCCGGCTATTTTTTTTGTTGCAGTTTGGCCGGGGCCAGGTTCGAACCCTCCACCCTCGGTATATGGGGCCAGTGCCCTACCCAGTGAGGCACCTGTGGCATCTCTTTATAAACATCATTGCATCTAATCACCACAAAACCCTATAAGGTAGATATTTTTATCCACTGAATGAAGAAGCAGATATTCAGAGACTGACTTGCATAAATCACACATTTATGTGTAAGGAGGGAAGCTCAAGTTTGACTGACCAACAATCTTCCCATTTAGCTTCTGGATGAAGAAGACTGTTAAAAGCGCGAATCGATGGAAATCTTTTACAATGCATTTCACAAAATCAAATAAAATGATAGGTGTTGGCTAGGATGCACTAAAAGATCTGCTCTCATGTCGTTGGTGGTAGTATAAATGGATATATCCTTTCTGCAAAGCAATCTGGCAAAATGATCATAAACCTCAAAACATTCTCATCTCCTTAATCTAAAATTCCATTTTTTGGACTATATCCTAAAGAGGTAGTCAGAAATATGGACAGACATTAATGTGTATATAACTGACAGGATATTTGATTTTTAAGTCCTTATTGAATATTATGCATGCAAATTAAATTATACAATGTCTGGAATTTGCTTCAAAATAATTTGGACCAGGTTGTTTTAAACCGAAGAAGCTGGATGATGGATACATGTATCTTTATTATACTGTATCTCCATATAAATCTAAACATATTTAATAAAAGATTTCACCAGGGTGGCACCTGTGGCTCAAAGGAGTAGGGCTCACAGCTCACAGCAACCTCCAACTCCTGGGCTTAGGCGATTGGTGGTGGGTTCAAACCTGGCCCCGGCCAAAAACTGCAAAAAAAATAAAAATAAAAGATTTCACCAAGTATTATTTTAGTGAAAAAATAGTATGCTGTGGTATTCCAAGAGAAAAAATATTATGAAGCCATTAAAATGGATGTTTTTGAGAATAATTTAGTAACATAGAAAATGCCCTCAGAATAATACAAATAGTAGATGAAATGGATAAAAGTTCATTTTTATGTGAAAAGAATTAAGGAAAGCAAACTAAAACGTTAATAGAATTGTAATTTTTTCTTCATTTTTTTTGTATTTTCAATTTTTTTCCACAAATGCAATTTATACTTGGACAAAAATAATCCAGCAGTTGACAGAGGAGAGCAGTCAATATTTACCTACGACAGGTTGCCTATTATTGTCACCGTCAAACGTAGGTCACTGCTTTGAGCAGCCAGCTGAGCTAATCGGACCTGAAGGCAATTTTGGTTATATGTAAGGTCTTTGGCAGATAGGAAATTGAATTGTTTGCTTTGTAATTTAGACTCTAACCCTTCTGTAGCACACAGCCATTTGTGTTTATGAGAAGTATTTCCATTGTCAAGGAGTGATTGTGAAATTAATAGCTCTGCTTTATTTCTTGGTGCTTTAGAACGTTTTTAATTTAGTGATATCTGTCTTCACATATTCATTCAGTAAGTATTTAGTGAGAGCCTGCTCTATATCAGGTGCCAGGCTAGGCTTGGTTGAAAAGGGCGGCGCCTGTGGCTCAAGGAGTAGAGCGCCGGTCCCATATGCCAGAGGTGGTGGGTTCAAACCCAGCCCCGGCCAAAAAAACCAAAAAAAGAAAAAAGAAAAGGGGAAAAGATTAAAGGCAACTGAAGTTGTTGCAAAAGAAAAGAAAAGGAAAGGAATGGGGGCCTGCCCTCAAAGAAACTCAGTCTAATGGGAAAGGTCGTGTTGAGGGTTATGTAGTAAAAGACTGTAGTCGAGGTGAGCTCAGGATGAACCCACGCTGGGAGTCTACAGGCTGGCCAGAGTCATTTGGTGTTAAGAATTATTCAGGAATTACACTTGTATATATAGTATATATGATGTGGTCATTTCCCTCACACAATTTAGATTTTATTACTCTGCCTTTAATTTCAGGCGTTTGTAATATCCTCATGTGATGTTTTGCAGTAGTCCTAACTGGTGGGCTAAGATCTGACTTTTACCTTCAGTTCCTTCATATTTACTGTGTACGGTTTTTTCCTCTCGGAGGTATGATCATTATATTTCAAACACCACAACCTTCCTTGGTTCTGCTGCCAGCAAGCTAAAATTTCAACTGTAATTGTCAGAATTTGTCTTGATCATAGCATGAACCTTATGAAACAGAAGTCAGTGCAAAATTAATATGAAAAAAGATGACTTTTCTTTTTCTGGTGCCCAAAATTAATGGCTCAAACAGCAATTAAAAATCTTATTAAAATCATTTTTCAAGAATATAAGGTCAATGATGGCTATTGCTTCTATCCTGTGAAAATGACTTGCAGATCTGGTGATGCTTTCTAGAAATATCAAAATTTTTACTTGGTATTGTTTAAAAAAACACACTTCAATCATCATTCCCCCTCTAAAAGATGAAACATTAAGCAAATGGCTTAAATATCATAGTTAATCATCATTTTTCATGGTCTGAGGATCTGACTTAAAACAAAGCAAACAGCAGAAATAAAAGAAAATAGAAAAACACAGCCCAGTAGCAATTACGAGCACAGAAATCAATTGCCAGTTGGACTGTAGAATTAAATGAAAGGTGAAACATGCAGTTGTGGAAGATAGCATGGAAGTATCTTCATGGCCTTGGAGTAGGGAATTCTTTTCTGAAATAAGACATAAAAACCGAAAGCCTTAATCATTGATAAATTGGATTTCATAACATCCAATTATGAAATCATAAAAACAAGTTCTGTTCATTAATAGAACTTCTGTTTAATAGGACACCACTTACACAACAAAACCCGTTAAGTTCAGATTTAAAAAAAAAGATAAATTTGACTACATTAATAGCAAACTGTTACACTGCAAAAAAAGAAAAAAAAAAACTTTAAGAAAAACCAAAACATAAACAACAAATTGGGGGGAGAATTGCAATATATTATAGACAAAGGGCTGATATCCATAATATTAAAAACTGGGTTTTATATTGAGGGGAGTAAAAAGGGACAAACATCCTAGAAAAATAAATACATGAATAAGCAATTCACCAAAAATGGGTGCATTAACAATGGCCCTTCAAAGTATTTTTATGAAGTTCAACTTCATTCATAATAAGAAAAATGCAAATGAAAACTACACTGAGACGCCACTTCTCATCCATCAGTTTGACAAAGAATCAGAAAGTTTGATTCTTCTGATAGTGTGGCTGACGGAGGACCAGGCAGTTTCACCCGTCACTGGTGAGAAAACCAAACGGCACAGCCCGATGGAGGAGACTTTGGCAATATTTAACAAAACTCCATGTGCATTTACCCTTTCACCCAACAATCACACTTCTAGGAATATTACTCTGAAGGTAAGACTTCCAAAACCATAAAAATACTAACTCACAAGGTTCGCACTGCAGTGTTACTTGTAAGTATGGATAGTGGAACTACCAAAATGCACAAATAAAGGAGAATGGTAGAGTAAACTATTGGATTTAAATTCAACGAAGTGCCCCGAGGCTATAAAAAGGGAAGACCTCTATAAAATAATATAATTTCTAGGACATAATGTTCAGATAAAATATAGTATATATAGGATAAAACCTTTTAAGAAAGGGAAATGAAAAAATATACAAATCTACTTATTTTGGCAAGAAGAAATCCAGAAAGGATAAACAAAAATGAAATTGGTTACCTACAATGGGTAGGGCAGAAAGAGGTGAAAGGGATGGGGAAGGGAGTGATATTTGAATGATTTAGACTTCGGGAAACATGTTAATATCCTACACAGTCAAAAAATAAAATTAGGAGGCGGTGCCCGTCGCTCAGTGGGTAGGGCTCCAGCCACATACATCGAGGCTGGTGGGTTTGAACCTGGCTGGGCAAGCTAAAACAATGACAACTGCAAAAAAAAAAAAAAAAGCTGGGGGTTGTGGCAGGTGCCTGTAGTCCCAGCTTCTTGGGAGGCTGAGACAAGAGAATAGCTTAAGCCCAAGAGTTTGAGGTTGCTGTGAGCTGTGACACCATAGCACTTACCAAGGGCGACAGCTTGAGACTCTGTCTCGAAAAATAAATAAATTAATTAAATAAAATAAAAATTAAGCTTGGCACCCATAGCTCAGTGGTTAAGGTGCCAGCCACATACACTGAGGCTGGCGGGTTCAAACCCAGCCTGGGTCTGCTAAACAATGACAATTACAATAAGACAAAAATAGCTGGCCAGTGCCTGTAGTTCCAGCTACTTGGGAGGCTGAGGATAGAGAATTGCTTAAGCCCAAGAGTTGGGAGGTTGCTTTGAGCTGTGACGCCATGGTACTCTACCAAGAGTGACATAGTGAGACTCTGTCTCAAAAAAAAAGATTAAACCCTGGACTTGACCTGGGACTAGAAGGGGAAAAAAATATCATGCTATGTAAGAAAACTATTGGGAAAAAATAACAAAATGGGAAAATAGATTGTAAATTGTACTGTGGTTATAGAGCAGAATGTCCTTGTTCTTAGGGAACGTACACTCAAGTATTAAGGAATAAAATAACATCACAACGTACTATCGAAAAGTTGAAAAATAAATTATGTATAAGTGTTCACATTTGAAGTGAATATATAGTATAAAACACATACATATACGGGAGAACAAAAAACATACACACCGTTTAAGGAACAATTGTATTAAAATTGTATGATAACTTCATACATACCCATAACAAGATGAATGCAAGTCACTTTTGAGCACCTCTTGTAATTGCAGAAGCCAAATGACTTGAATATTAAAATTTTAATAGTTTTCCCTTTCTTAAAATGTGCACATTTTTTGCCACCCTCCGTATGCATCTATCATATACATGTATGTATATATAAGTTTAAAATGACAAAATGTTAAAAATTGGTGAACTTGAATAAAGGATTAAAAGTTCTCCTTTATTCTCGCAAATTTCTATAAAATCAATACTATCTCAAAATTACACATTTAAAAATTTTTAATTTCTATAAAATCAATACTATCTCAAAATTAAACATTTTATCTCAAAATTTAACATCTAACTTAAAGCACTATTTAAAAACTCAGAAATCAATACTGCAATGATAAACCATTGGAGACCTTCAGGTAAATTTATGATGGATTTACTTATTTCAGAACACTTATTTTTGGGGACCAGGTCATGCTCTGTTGCCCTGGCTGGAGCACAGTGGCATCATCATAGCTCAGTACAGTCTCTGACTTCTAGACTTCTGGGCTCAAGTGATCCTCCTGCCTCATTCTCCCAAGTATCAGGTTGGTGCAAAAGTAATTGCAGTTTTGGATCATGAATTTTAAATCATTGTAACTAGGCTCAAACACATCTTTATTAATCAAAATAGGAACCATTACAATCAACATATTGTTGCCAGTGAGAAATAAGTTTGTTTCTTCCTATAGCATAAAATTCCATGCTTCGGGATTCAAAAGCTGTTGGAAAGCATTTTCTGCATTCTGCTGGTTGTGGAAGTGTTTTCTCTGCAAAAAGTCGAAGAAGTGGTAGGCAGTTAGCAAGAAGTCAGGTGAATATGGCAGATGAGGCAAAATTTTGCAGCCTAATTTGTTTAACTTTGGAAGCACTGGTTGTGTGGTATACGATTGGGCGTTATAGAGAACTGGGCCCTTTCTGTTGACATGCCGGTTGCAGGTGGTGCAATTTTTGGTGCCTCTCATGGATTTGCTGAGCATAATTCTCAGATGCCATGGTTTAGCTGGGATTCAGAAAGCGGTAGTAGATCAGACGGCAGCAGACCGCCGAGCAGTGGCCATGACCTTTTTCTAGTACAAGTTTGGCTTTGGAGGTTCCTCTCACTTCAACCACTGAGCTGGTCATTGCCATTGGTGTATAAAATCCACTTTTCATCACACATCATAACTGATCAAGAAATGGTTCATTGTTGTTGAATGACGATGGCTCTGATTTTCAGTCAGCTCATAAGGCACCCACTTATTGAGCTTTTTCACCTTTCGAATTTGCTTCAAATGCCAAACACCCATCTGGTTGACATTGAATTGTTCGACAACTTCTGCTGTAGTCACCAGAGGATCAGCTTTGGTGATTGCTCTCAACTGGCCTGGCCGTCAACTTCCAGTGGCCAGCCACTACACTTTTTTTCCTTTTTTTTTGAGACAGTCTCAAGCTGTCGCCCTGGGTAGAGTGCTGTGGCATCACTATAGCTCACAGCAATCTCCAACTCTTGGGCTCAGCAATCATCTTGCTTAGTTTTGTCTATTTTTAGTAGAGACAGGGGTCTGGATTTTTCCTCGGGCTGGTCTCCAACTCCTGAGCTCAAGCAATCCACCCGCCTTGGCCTCCTACAGTGCTAGGATTACAGGCGGGAGCCACGGAGCCTGGCCTACACTCCTCGTCAAAGCTCTGGAACCACTACTATATACTGCATGTTTGTTAGCAGTTCCTGGAAAAAATGCATGTTGATGTTGGAAGTTGTCTCCACTGCTTTAGGACCCATTTTTAACTAAAATGAGAAAATCACTTGAATTTGCTTTTTGTCTAACATCATTTCCCTAGTCCAAAATAAACACAGACAGCAAGTAATAAGTCACTGGCAAAAAAACATAAAGCAAGAAATGTGCATTAAAATGATGTATAGCATAACATTTCAGAATGTATTCCCGTCTCAAAACGGCACATTTCAACAATGTGAAAACCATGACTTTTGCACTAACCTAATAGCTGCACTACAAGATCTCACCACCATGCCCAACTAAATTTTATAATTTTTGGTAGTGACCCGTCTCACTGTATTGCTCAAGCTGGTCTCGAACTCTTGGCATACAGTGATCCTCCCGCTTCAGCCTCCCAAAATGCTAGGATTACAGCCAAGTGCCACTGTGTGTGTGTGTGGCAGAAGATTTTAAGGCATGCCAAATGACTCCCCCCACTTCAGAGTTTCATTTCCAGACTATCCAAGGCTCAGCAGAGATGCAGCTGTGCTTCTCACCCCAATAAGCAATGGCTTTTTGCTTCTAGCAACACTTACACAGTTATATATATTGCCTACTCAGTTCAAAGGCAATGATAGGTAGACTAGAGTTATGTTTTAAGCTCAGAGTGTAAAAAATACTGATTTTTACAAAAGATGTAACACTTGAAATGTAACAGGTGATCACGGGCACTTATGAACTAGTTTTGAGCATTTGTACATGAACCATCACGACTGCACAGTGGCTCCCAGAGGCAGAAAGGTGGCACAGGCCAACCAGCCTAATATCCATTGTACCTCTTTCCCTGATCAGTGCAATGAACAGACAGAAGACCTTTAAAAAGTTATTTTGCCACTTTCAATAGCAAGGTACTACACATTAAATATCCCTTTTTTTGATCCAAATGAGCAATAACAATTAAAACATACTGAGAAGCAGTGTGGTTATCCCTCAAAAAAGGCAATGAGATGGTTTAATTAAGAGGTTGACAAATCAGATGTGGAAAACCAGGATATATAGATTAAGTACAAGGAGAACATATACCTTGATATGGGAACCAAAATATGTGGCTATACAATAGGGGGTTTTAATTTAACAATTTTTTTCAGTAGTCGTGTCAACAGTAATTGGAGAAACATGTACCCAATTGTTCAGAGGCTGTACCTGGGGAAAGGATGGGTAACTGTGTGCACTCTGATACACATTTCAATGCCTGAATTTTGAAGAATATGCATTGATTTTGCAATTTAAAAACAGCTAAAATCAGATCAAATGATCTGACGTGGTAAAGATATACAGATGTAAGGAGCATCAGCAAGCCATATATACTGGCTTTACAGAGATCAAACTAAAATTCTAGTATTTTCAGACCTCATAAACATTAGATTAAGATAAATAAGGAAAATGAGATAAGCAAATGAGGAAATGTAGACGTTTTTCATTCAAGAATTTGGAAGCTTACTATATTCAAAACACCTTATCTTTATTATACAGAAATTTAAAAGGGTAGTTAGCTTAAAAAAAAAAAAAACCCGCAATATATTATGAATTAAATTTTACAGCAGAGACAAAAAGGACATCAGATTAGTTTTGGAGAAAGTCGCTTTTAAATAATACACATTTCCAAAGAAAAAATTGATTTTGGGAGACTTTTTTCCCCACTCAATTCTTCTAATAAAGGATTTTTCTCTTTATTAAGACATTTCTTCTGGAACTTTTATATGCAAAATTTATCAAACGGATAATTTCCATAGTAACAGGCTAAACCAGTTGAAATACATATGTAAGTTACATGATTAGAAAGATAATTACGTTATTACTACACAGGTTTGCTATTACTCCATAAGTCCTAAACACACTGCAGCTACACTAACTCCTTAATTTCAGATGTGTAGCCGCATCATCCTAACTGCATCTAATGGTAGAAGCACCATTGTGGCAAAAATAAGAGCTTTTAAATTACAGACGTCAGGGCTAGCTAACCACAGGGGAGAGAACCATTTGTTGGGTTTCTGAGGCACTGCAACATTTTATTTCCTGACCTGGATAGCAGTTCCACGAGTGCTCACTTTATGATTATTTGTTAAACTGTGTGACTTTGCTGTATTTATTGTATTTTACAATTTTATTATTATTTTTTTTTTGTAGAGACAGAGTCTCACTGTACCGCCCTCGGGTGGAGTACTGTGGCGTCACACGGCTCACAGCAACCTCTAACTCTTGGGCTTACGTGATTCTCTTGCCTCAGCCTCCCGAGCAGCTGGGACTACGGGCGCCCGCCACAACGCCCGGCTATTGTATTTTACAATTTTAAATGTTTAGGAAAAAAGGTTTTTATATGTACCTGAGTTAAAAGTCACAGGTCTCAAAACTTCAATTTTCTAAGCACTACATTGTATTTCTCAGGATTTCCTAGAACTAAATGCATTCTTAATTTTGTAAATTTACTGCTGTGTTTTTATGACAGGAAATAAACCACCACAAAGAGACCTATTCTTTGGTAATCGACAGAAGGGTTCCCTTCAGATGTTTTCATCCCTGCTCTCACAGCCTTCAAGAGCAAATGCAGGTGCTCCAGAACCATCTAAAGATGTCTACACGTCTAGACCGACAGGTCTGAAACTTGTCAGAAGAAAAAAACCAACAGATTTTGCCCATATCAATATAAAATATCAAGGACAATATTTAATCAAAAAGATTTTCCTTTTATGTTTTATTTACCTTATTTCCAGGGCTTGATATGTAGCCAGGGTTGTCCAACCTGCACAGTCTGCATATTGATTTTGTGAGGACCTTTTTTGCTTATCTGTAGTGTCAGATAGCATGAAAAGTATGCACGGACCTTTTTTTTTTTTTTTTTGCTAATCAACTTTCAATATTGTTTGTGTATTTAATATGTAGCCAAGACAACTCTTACTCTTCCAATGTATATAAGAGGGGGGAAAAAAAAAGGATGGACACCCTGAAAAATGACTTGACTTAGTTGGAGAGATTTTCACCCTTTCTTCCTTAACAGCTAACCACGTAACACTTAGTACCACTCTCCAAACCTAGAACAACCTGTTTAAAGGGAGAAAGCCTTGTTCCTTTTTCCCGGAAGGCTGTCAGGATACTTCGGAGACCCTCTCCCCACTATTACCCTCACTGAGCCCCCTAACAGTGAATGAGAAGAGCTCATAGCTACAGGGCTGGCAGCTCAGTCTGAGCCGGTGTGCCCGTGCAGAAGTAAAACTGCCTCTCCTAGAACCCGCCTCCTCTCATAGCTTCCATTCCATCATGGACATAATGCTCACCCCCAGTGTGACCTCTGCTTTGTTCCAATACTGGGAATGCTAGATAGGAAGTACAACAAAGATGGGGGCAGATCTGCCTGAGAGTATTTCACAGGGCAATGCTTTTTACTGAGTGAATGCTACCTGCTAAAATAACCTTTATGCTAAAATTAAGTACAGAAAATATTTTTAAGTCATTAGAATATTATCTAGCAATTTTTGACTGAGGTCACTGCAAAGGTGTTTAATATGGAAACAGCCACTAACCAAAGGTCTGTCTCTTATAATTTGACACATTCAGGTAGGACTATTCTAATGGTCATGAGGATCGTTCAGTCAAGAGTTTGTTTCTACCTACGAAGAAACGCTGTCCCAAGATCTCTATAACTAACTTCCTTGAGAAGTAAAACTGCCTTATAAGAGCGAAAGAAGGAATACGCTCAGGGGTCTTTTACAGGGTTAAAGAAAAGTATGAGATTACTTAATTTAAATCTAAAGAAGTCAAATTCTTATTTCCCCTTTAAAACAAGTAAGAAAATATAAACTTAACATGAGTTACTAAAATTTCTGAAACTGTCTATTCAGAAATATTTCACATAAGCCAAAGTTATGATAGGATATTATTAATGAAAAATCTTGGCGTTGATATTCTACATTAGTTATATTTCAGTCTTCTAACATAACCCAAGTTCAACTCACTATTCTACCTAAAAAAGTACAATATTTTCAAGAAGATAGTTAAAAATTTTTTTTGCCCTTTTTCTCCTAGAAATAGGTATGATACATACATGAGAGAGAATAATTAATGATAGAGTATAACAGAAAAAATTACTACAACTCAATGTGAATATAATCTTCTAAAGTCTTTGTTACAATGGGAATAAAAACTTGGTAATTCTAACAGAATGTTATTTTTAATAAAAACTTATTTCTATTATTAATGAAACTAAAAGGTACTTCCCATCATTCAAAGTCTTAAGCACAGAAAAAACACATACTTAATAACAAATAGTGAGCTTAGGCACAGTTTCACAAAGATTGTTTCAACTTTCAAGAAATCAAGAAACTGGGCAGCGCCTGTGGCTCAAAGGAGTAGGGCACCAGCCCCATATCCAGAGGTGGTGGGTTCAAACCCAGCCCTGGCCAGAAACTGCAAAAAAAAAAGAAAGAAGAAAGAAATAAAAATATATAAATAAAAAAAAGAAATGAAGAAACTTTAGGAAAGCATTAAAATTATGAAAAGGTTAAATGTTTAAAGCTCTTTCCCTCAACTTTGGCTAAATGTAACCACATTAAAATACTGACATAGTCCATGATCATGAAACAGAAACATAAAATGGTAGATTTATTTTAATCCTTATTTAAGAATGATATTTAAACAAAGCTCTTACTATGCCAATCAGATTAAAAAATGAGAACTGATGGTATTACAGATGCTCTTGAGCTGGTAAATTTCTAAAGTAATGAAGTCATGTTTAGGAAATGATATTCAAAAATGTAAATGAATATCATTTATATTCATGAAATAATGAATTTATTCAGAAAACACAAAGTTTTCTGTTAAATACAACTTTTTCAACTTCTTCCATGAAGAGCAATACTTAAAACATTTTCAACTGTAAATTCTTAGCTTGCAATGTTCTGATTTCTTTTTTATCTTGAAAATTTCTAAGTGCCATTAAATATGTTATCTTCTGTTTCTTCTTAAAGAACTAATGTTCATAAAAGGATCATCATCATCATCATCCTGAAATGATACACAAACGTTATGTTAGTGACTATTCCACACTTCACTGAAATAAGACAGAAGTTCTTCTGGGCAAATCGCTTTCGAGCAGTCACTTTCTTCTTTCACACAGGGTAAACTCCATTTTTCCATTTTCTTTATAAATGCAAAATACGTAAGTCCATTTAAGTTCTTAGTGAGCATTATAAATAAAATCTTACCTGTTAGGCATGTGTGGGTTTCTACACCTTTAACACAGACCATATACAATTCCCTCAATTATTAGCCTTAATTAGGCAGATGAGGTGTGGGTATGCCAGGAAAAAAAAAATCCCTCAAGTCATTATGTTTGCTTTTTGAACAGGTTTTTTGCTTTCACATTTCATTCCAGTACATCTGCTGTTCCGGAGAAACTACCTCAGAAGCAGCTATAACTCTTATTTTCCATTACTCATTTAATGCTAGAAATCAACTCTCAGACTGATGCAAAAAGCAACCTAGTAAAGCAATCTTTCCAACAGTTTTTTGGAAAAAGTAGATGGAGCATTTCAAAAGATCCAGTGTTGCATGGCAAGCATAAACAGAAATATGAACTATTGCCTAAGAATTTAATGAAAGAGAATGAAAACAACTAGCAAACTTCAGGTAAGCGCAAGGTATATGATTCACTGAGGATACCATACAAGTGATTCTTACGTCTTCAGTAACTAAATATTCAGAAGATAAAGCAAATTTGTTTACCAATATTTGATTTATGTTTCTTTTAGGACATTCATAAAAGAAACTACTGTTTGATGTTAGGCTATATTAACACATTCAAATGTCAGCTAAGTTAACCATTTCTGGTGAGAAATGGATGTACTGAAAAAATACAAACTCGCTTTCATTTACTGATTCATTTGCTGCTATTATAAAAGGCAGAATTTTAATAAACCAGTTTAGATTTATTAGAAGTCTAATAGAAAACTTGCTAATAGTTTTTCTTTGCAGGCAACATGAACTAGTAGATTTTTAACTGTAACATGTATCTAGACGCTTTGGAATAAACAAACGAGTCACTATCTGCCAGCTTCCCTCCTCTAGCGAGATGTTAGTATTAATGGTAGATTGAGCTCTTGCTGCTATTTTTCTTCACAGCCTGAGTTGTGGTGAGCCCTCTCAAACTGTTTAAAATCACAGCTGAGATTCAGGGAAGACAACCACAGCCGCTGAAGCTCAAAATGAAAGGAGTAAGTCACGTGCTGCAACATGGATCAAGCTTGAGGACGTTGCACTACATGAAATAAACCAGTCACAAAAGACATATCCTGCATGATAGAATATTCTTTATCAAGAATAGGCAAATTCACAGAAAGAGAAAGTACAATAGTGGCTTCCGGGGGCTGGAGAAAGGGAGGAAGGAAGACTTGTTTAAGGGGTGTAGAGTTTTAGCTTTGTAAAACGAAAAAGTTCTGATCATCTGTTTTACAACACCATAGATACTTAACTACTCCTGAATTGTGCACTTAAAAATGGTTAAGATGTACTTCAACTAGAATGGCCATTATTAAAAAGTAAAAAAAAAAAAAGTTGGCACAGATGTGGTAAAAAGGGAATAGTTACACATATCACTGTTCGTAGGACTATAAATCAGCTATGGAGATCAACACAGAGATTTCTCAAATGACCAAAAGTCAATCTACCATTTGATCCTGCAAACCTACTAACGGGTTCTACTCAGTGGAAAAGAAGCAATTACATCAAAGAGACACCTGGACACACATATGTTTGTCAGAGCACAATAAACAAAGATATGGAGTCAACCTTAATGGAATCAACTGATGACTGGATTAGGACTATGGGGTGCATATATATAGCATGGAGCATTACTCGGCAAATGTCTTTTGCAGCAACTTGGATGGAACTGGAACCCAATATCCTAAGTGAAGTAACCCAGAAACAGAAAAGCAACGCCACAAGTTCTCATTTAAAAGTGAGAGCTAAACTACGATTACACAAGGGCACAAACAATGGTGCAGTGGCCACGGAGACTCACGACAGGGGAGCGCATAAGGGAGTGAGGAATGAAAACTCAGCCTAGGGGGTAAAATGGACACAGACTGCACTCTACCACTATACAATATACACATAGTGGAATTCAACTGGCACCCCTAAACATACTAAAATTAAATATATTTTTTTAGTGGTTAAGATGGTTAATTTTGTTATGTGTTTTTACTACAATTAACAATCTTTTAAAAATAAAAAATAAATGAAGGGATTGATAGGCCTAAGAGAAACATCTTCAAGCAATTCAATAAAAACTGGCAAAGGCCCTTCAAATGGCAGCCACGGGGAAAGGAGAAGGCCAGCTTCCTTCGTTCACGCAGCTTTAATTCAACTTCATCGAAACAACAAATGAAAATGGCAAGAGGCAAGTTATGATTGGCCGTCCTCCTATTCCTCCTCGTTCAAGCTAGAGGAGAGTTTATGGTTGTCCGGGGTTTTTTGTTCGTTTGTTTTTTGCAGTTTTTTTGGCCAGGGCTGGTTTGAACCTACCACCTCTGGCCTGAGGCCAGGGCCCTACTCCTTTGAGCCACAGGCACCACCCCGGTTGTCTGGTTTAGACGACCATCTTGCAGTTTCTTCCACACCTCCTGCCAGAGGGCACTTCAGTAAGGCCTGGGTGCCTCTGTGACGTTGACAGTCACCATGGACCATCTCATGTAAGATACATGCCAAGTGTACAGTGAATACTCAATAAATACCCCACTACAGAACTATTAAAAGCTCTGGGGATAGCATGATCATCATCCTCCAAATACGAATGGCAGAAGCAAAAAAAATTAAAAAATTCTGATCCTCTTTTGTTTACTGGACAAATTAAATAGAGCTGAGTGAATATCACTTTTTAAAAATCTGCAGACCTTTCATACCTGCAGTAATCACCTTGACAGGCACTCAACAGATGTTATTTGTAGACTCTTTCCATTAACTACAGTTCAAAGAAAGACTATCAATGAAACTATTTTTAAGATAATTTTTAGCAACCAGCAGGTAGTCCTTAAATTTTACATAGTTAAAAATTAATTGAAATTTAACAATATTATTTTATTACCTCATCTGATTCAAAATCAACCCCTTTGGCTATTTGGCTCTGGGACATAGATTTGCTGGATGACACACTGGAGCACCTGAGGCCAAAAAAAAAAAAAAAAAAAGATGAATCACAGGATCTATCAAATGTGCCTATACATGTGTTTTTCAATCTAGTAGCAGCCATGAATAAAAACAGCACACAATTCCCTTCAACCTACATTAGAAACAGTCAAAACTTAATGGGACCAAAGTCTGAATTACAGTTTAGCCTGTATTTACTCACTATGTGGTCTTGTTAAAGTTATTTAATATCTCTGTACCTCAATTTCCTCATCTGTAAAATGAGAATACTAATTTTTTAAAGATTAAATGTGTTAATATGCTTAACACTTAGAACAGAGCCTGACACATGTTAAGCACTAAAAAAAGATTTTTTGAGACAGAGTCTCAAACAGTTTTCACATTTTGAAGTGGCTACATTTTAAATGGTTCTTCAAGTACCTATCTACATAATATAATATGCTCGATTTTGCCTCCTGGGCTGCAAAGCCTAAAGTATTTACTGTTTAGCCTTTTAAGAGTTTGCTCACCCCTGCCTTAAATAAAAGCAGTGTTTGTGAATTCTTTGTCTACAATTTTATTAACATGTTTTGGGATGTTATTATAGCAAAACAAGTATGTCCCCAAAGTCTTGTCTAGACAAAGAAGATAAGAATTAAGAGATCTTACATCAGAAGTAAACAGAAAAATTCACAGATCCTTATACACAAAAATAAGGGACAAGAGGATCTGTGAGGCAAACCTGAAAAGTAACTAAGTTCAGAGGCAGAGGATCTACAAATTTATCAAGGTCCACACCTAAGTGGTGGAGCTTAAATACTTTAAATTACAAATGAAATAACATACACATCCAGCAATTACTAAAAGACTGCAGAAACGGTCTGAATTGTCATTCTGTTGCCATCATTAGAAGCACAACTCTACAAGGCTGATTTCAGATTCCTTTCAAAAATGTCAATTTCTAAATAGCCTCTTGAAATCGCTTACATGAGCTTCATTACTATGTCAAACAACAACACAGATGAGTTTGGGAGCAGAATGCCTGGTCCGTGTGAGTAACTAGGTGACCTTAGGTAAGTTACTTAGTCCACTATGCCTCACTTTCTTCATCCGATGACAGCGTTACAGTTGTATCTATCTCCTGGGGTTTTTGTGAGCACCAGACAAGCTAATTCATACGTAAAGTGCTTACAACAGTGCTGGGCAGGTAGAAAGTGCTGAACGACCATCATTTATTATTATATTAATACCTCATGTCTACAAATGAGAAATTCCAGTAAATGTTCATGAACTAAAAGAACTCCTTCAACTATCTAACACAAAATATATAAGTCTACTTGCACCTGTGCTCATCTTGGGATTTTTTTTTTTTTTTTTTTTACTCCTATAAAGGCCAGTATGAGCTTACAGTTACAGACTCTATACTCCCTTGGATTTTTCTCTTGTCTTTCTTACTGCTTTTTCTACTTTACCCAAGCTCTAAAGGTTGTAACTACAGGACAGGAACACAAGCCCGCCTCTCTCTCTGTATTTCCAGGTCATCCCACCCACCCCAATGGCTTTATGTACCATCTTTCTGCTATCCAGTGGTGAACCGAGGTATCATTTCAAACCCCTCAGTTAAGCTCCAGATTCATATACCCCATCACCTATAACCCTCCTTCATGTAAGTTTCACATACACTCTATACTTCTAAAGCAGTTTTTTGCTTTTTTTTTTTTTTTTTTTATTGAGATAGTCTCACTCTGTCACCCTGGGTAGAGTGCCCTGGCGTGATCATAGCTCACAGCAACCTCCAATTTTGGGGGCTGAGTAATCCTCTTGCCTCAGCCTCTCAAGTTACTGGGACTATAGGCGCCTACAACACCACCAGCTACTTCTTCTATTTTTAGTAGAAATGGGGTCTCGCTCTTGGCTCAGGGTGGTCTTGAACTCATGAGCTCAAGTGATCCACCTGCCTCGGCCTCCCAGAGTGCGAGGGTTACAGGCCTGAGCCACCACTCAGAACTTTTGATTACATGCCTGTGAGCCCTACAGACACCTGTTCCTCTCCTATTCTGAGCCCTTCTTAGGTATGGCATGTTCTAAACACTCAAGCAAAAAGCCTGACAATCAATCTTGTTTCCTTATTCTCCTTTACTCCAAATAATCCAATCCATCCCCAAGTCTTGTTATGCCTGTTTTCAGAATATACCCCCCAACCATCTCTTCCTCCACTTCGCCTGCCGCCAGCCTAAGCGGGCCTCCATCATCTCTTAGCTGGACTCCCACTGGACCTCCCTTCAGGTCAGCCTGTCTGGCTTGTAGTTCCTTCTGCAACCACAGGGATCCTTTATAATGTAAATCAGACATCTCCCCTCCCTCTTGAAAATCCTTCCCTGGCTTCCCCGTGCCATTTATAATACTTAGTGTAAAGATTCAAAGTCCTCACCACACTCACGGGTCCCTGCAGCAGGATTTACCCCTTCCTCTTCTTTCCATTTTCATTGCAAGCCACCTCCTTCTCCACCAGGCTTTTGTCATTGCCTCCTAAACGACGTGAAGCTCGTTTCTTTCTCCAGAGACTCAGCATGTGCTTTTTCCCTCTGCTTCTTGCAAAGCCAAGTCACTCTTCTCACAACTTCAGCTCAGTACAGCCTCCTGAGAAGCCTTCCCTGACCACCTTCAAAGTGAGGTCTGTGCCCTGCGCCACTGCTTGTTCTTGAGGCACCCAGCGTAGAAAGATGTGTAACTATACAATTCTGAGTAATTTTAAATTTTTTCAGATGATTCTTTTTGCAGGAAGTCGCTGCACCTACCTTTGATCTGTCTTTGAAGTAGTAGGAAAAATGTCATCTTCCACATCTGATTCGTCCACCTCAATCACCTGGGGGGAAGGGTGGGGCACAAATTAACAAATAGTTTTTCTGGGAATGGAACATCCAAATAAAAATGAGTTAAATAATTGAATCTCAAACTGTGGTTTTTTAAAAAATATACAAAAAAGCCACAAAAAGGAGGTAGAAACCAGGTTAGCAGCAACTATTAAGACTGAAGCTCAGGCTGAGCGTCCTCATATCTCCCTTCATGCACAAATATTATTTTCTCTCACATGTCTTAGCTCACTTCTCTCCTGGCCATCCCAGGACCATGGCTACCTAAAGGAACACACAGTTAGACTGGTGCATGACTCACACAGGCTCCTGTACAGACTGTGCCCTGCGATTTCCTTCTTGAGTTTTGACGGCATGTCAGACCATCCGTGTTCTATCTCCAACTTTAAATGCAGTAACAGAAAGTACTAGATATCTTTGTCAGATTTATCCCTGTTAAATACTGTTTGTTACTGTTAAGACTCAGTAGAGATTTCTGCTTCTTGGTTCTATCGTTCAAAATACTAACTACTTCTGCACATTTTGTGTTATCATGTTACTTAATAAGCACACTTCCTAAGTCTTCATCTAGCTGAAGTGCAGATGAGGATGAAGCCAGGGACAAAGTACTGAACAAACAGCACCAGGGCCAAGGATGCTGATAACCATCTCACAATGCGGGACAGTCCCCACAACAAAGAATTACCTGATCTACAATATCAGCAGTGCCCCTCTGGCTCGGCGACTGTACCTCAGTGGCTAACCCAGCCCGGGCCTGCCAACAACGACACTACAACCATAACATAGCCAGGCGTTGTGGCAGGTGCCTGTAGTCCCAGCTACTTGGGAGGCTGAGGCAAGAGAATCGCGTAAGCCCAAGAGGTTGCTATGAGCTGTGATGCCACAGCACTCTACCCAGGGCAATATAGTGAGATTGTGTCCCCCCACAAAAAAAATAGTGCCTCTCTGAGAAACACTTTCAATTATTAGTATTCCATGCATGGCCCTTTTAGTTCAACACTGTTATCCTTAAAAATATTACTGTATATAACAATTATGGACTACTGATAAAGTAAATCTCTTTTATTTTTAAAGAGCGAAAGAAAAAACATAAAACAAAACCAAATCGTAAAAGTTTGGTAAAGCTTTCTCAGAAAAGGTAACTGGTAAAGCTTTCTCCAGCTTTAAAATTCCATAATTTTTCTTCTTCAATTTACTTTGTAAATCAAAGAGTTGACAATTCATAAGGTAGGAAACGTAAGTTACTAAAACACAACTATAAAACTTTTTCTTACCTCTGAATAATTCTTGGTAGCAACATTTCGAGAGGGTTGCTGTCTTGTGGATTTAAAGGCTATAATTGAAAGGATGAAATGTATATATTATTCTTAAAATAACTTAGAAAAGAACTGTACATTTCTTTAACTGAATATTTTCTAAGTGCTCTCTGCAAAACCCATGACCACTAATTATAAAACCATTTACATTATTTAAAATCCCCAGAGAGGTGAAATTACATGTTCAAAGAACGCAGTGCTTCGCTGTCAGTCTCATGACTTCCCAGCTTATTCAAATATAGTACTAAGCACTGCTCATAAAATAACCACACTAAAATAATTTATAGAAAAATAGCTAAATGATAAACTCTGATTACATGAACAACTGAACTACAGACACACTGAAGGTAAGCCTGCTGGTCCCTTCCTTCTTTGCAGTGACACATTCCCCTGGCTGTGTTAGGAGCCCTGTGGTTCCAGAAGAGCTTCCTCATTCCCCTGCATCTTGGCAGCCACGTGGACTCTAAGAAATAGACCAGAGGAGAATTCTAGAAGACAGCGTATCTTTTATTCCATGATAAAAATTACTTTGAATCCTTCCTTTTTTTTTTGCTTTATAAACTTGGTTAGATACTTGAAATTTAACTAATCCTTATCTTTCCTTACTTTTTCCTTGAGATCAAAACCTATAATAAATTCCAAACACCTAACTGAGGTTTATTTTCTCCTAAGCCTTACCAGTTTGCTAGTATCAAAAAAACTCCTCCAAGTTAACCCACAAACTAAAGGGCAAGGAAAGAAAGAAAGAGGATTTTAAAAAGTCCAATACTCAAAGAATTGCACAAAGTCCAAATTTCTCCATGTCAGAAAACCTCAGGGATCTTTGTACCTCATCTAAGTTTGTCATTTGCTCATGTTTCCTATTCCAGGCTCTATGTCCAACCCTAGGATATCTGAGAGGAGAGATGAGAGGCAGCAGCAGAGTCCTTATCCGCACCACTCAGTTACTGTTCTCACATCCCGCTCTGCTCCAGAGCAGGGACAGGGCAACTGCATAAAAGCCACTGATCAGGACACTTTCAAAGAGTATTTCAGCTCAATATTGACCCACAGACTCAAACTGAGATCCTTGAAAACAAGACCTCTTCCTTTTTATTCTTGGTGGATAGCAAAAATGAACATCTATGAAATAAATAAACTTTATCAGAAAAGAAGCACTATGTTTTGTTAGGAAGGCAATATAGTATGATGAAGAGCTCTGCAGGTGACTCATTCTGACTTAACTTGCTTGACTACGGCCAAGTTCCTTGGCTTCTTTAAATCTCAATTTCCTTACCTATAAAATAGTGTTACTACTTCATGCAGAAAATTGTGGAAAGGACTTGGTGGCTAATATAAACAACTGTGCCCTGTGCCCAGTAGGTAGAGTGTTCAGAAACGCGGCGCTCGCAGCAGCAGTGGGAAAGGCAGTGGCTTCGGGGGCGCCTTTTATTTGCTGAGTCACATCCTCTGCTGACTAACTTCAACAGAAAAATCAGGGCTATCAATTCTTAAAACTGCTGCTGGCTATAAAAGTAATCTCTACCTTTCCCAGTAAAATTTCAGCCCAGTAATAAATCTGCTTACTCCATGGAGCCTGTTATAATAGAAATTGACCTTTATTATTTCTTCACTCCTCCATTTACAATAGAGATCTAGAACTTATTATAGTCTAATTTGTTGCTTTGGTCCCAAAGTGATGGCAGGTATAGTTAATACCCTGGGGTTTTTATTAGAGACTTACAAATCTAACTTGATAAAAATGTTGTACAAATTCATATTAAAAAATTAGTTCATTTTCCCCTAAAAGCCCAATATTGGAGGCATTCAGTTAAAATTAGCAAAACCATGAGATCAAATCAATTAGATAAAAGAATAATTTAGACCAATGATTTATATAACATACATTGCCATAAACTTACCACAAAACACTGCCCAGATACTAGCAGTGCTCATCCAGTGAATTTTTGGTAGGCACTGTGCTCAAGCTCATTTAATACAACTACTCTACGAAGTCAGCACGACTGTATTGACCAATTTTATAGCTAAGGGGTTACAGATTGACAAGGGTTTATACTTACTGAGGGTTTACTGTGCACAGACACTACGCCGGGTATTTCACGTGCATTTTCACATTGATCCTCAGAGTAACCCAATGAGGTAGATAGGACCAATCGTTACTCAGCCTGACAGAGGAGAACACTCAAACTTAAAGATGGAAAGCTTAACTAATCTGCTGAAGGACACACAGGTAGTCTATCAAGGACTCAGGATTCGAATCAACATCTTTCTGACTTTAAAACCACGCTCTTACCCTCTGTGCTATGCTCTAAGTAACCATTATTCAGTCGTTCTCAAGCATTTATTGAGCACCTCCTGTAAGCCAAGCATTGCGGTTCGATGAGGAGTAAGAACGGCACGAGCCCCGTTCACACGGCACTTACAGCGCAAGGGTGCCGAGCCGGCCAACCAAGCCAGGATTTTTAACCACAATAAGATTTTGGCCTTGAACACAAAATGAACATTCATGAAATCTGAAGTTCAGTATTAATTTGGCTTACTTATATGGCTTCTTTCCACAGATGGATACAGTACTTTAAAAAAATTAGGCCAAACTGCAATCCATAATTTGTCTTTAGTCTCACATGAATAGAAACTTTGTTCCATATTATTAACGGGTAAGAGCATCAGTCACCAAAGGTTATTTATCTCTGAAAGTTTCATTGGCATAGTGTTCTGAAAGGAACCACTGATGCTAGAAAAGTAAAAAAAAAAAAAAAAAAGAATAGGCTTACAAACCCCCCTATCAGACAGATGCAAAGAAAGCAGCCACACGTCAGTCTTTAATAAAGAAAATAAGGACAAAAATCTGTCATTTGTTCACTGTAGGCTATGTTATCCAGACAGACACTTCTGCCAGCAGTTTAAAATGCTTGAAAATTGGCTTGGTGCCCACAGCACAGTGGTCATGGCGTCAGTCACATGCACCCAGGCTGGCGGATTTGAAGTTGGCCCAGACCAGCTGGACAACAATGACAACTGCAACAAAAAAATAGTCGGGCATTGTGGCAGGCGCTTGTAGTCCCAGCTACCTGGGAGGCTGAGGCAAGAGAATCAATTAAACCCAAGAGTTGGAGCTTGCTGTGAGCTGTAACGTCACAGCACTCTATTGAGGACAACATAGGAAGACTCTGTCTCAAAAAAAAAAAAAAAATGCTTCAAAATTTAAAAAATTCAAAACAAAACAAAACAAAAACAACTTCTCAGTGTCACTGAAGAGCTGACCACATAGTAAGGAATTACCAGGTCAGAAGTGAAGAAATCTAGACTCAGAGGGGCAAGCAGAGTCCTTTCCCTGAGTTTATCTTTTTTTTTGTTTTTGGCCAGGGCTGGGTTTGAACCCGCCACCTCCGGCATATGGGACCGGTGCCCTACTCCTTGAGCCACAGGCGCCGCCCCTGAGTTTATCTTTTGATCTGGGAAAATGTTAACATTGGTTGTGAGAGTCCTGGAGGGTAAGGGTTAGAGCTACTCTAAGCCAAGGCCTGCTTAAAGCAGGGCGCCTAATGCATTTGCCCCTAACCTTAAGGTGGGACACCAGTGGTGAAAGAGAAAACAGAGGTAAACAGGATTTCATAAGCATGTATTACCATATCCCCCGACTGATCCAAGTAACTCTCAAGTTACACATTCAGTTCAAAGTGGTCGAAGACTTGTAGTACCCTACAAACTTGGAGAAATGCAGATGAATACTCTGGATGAAGACAGCTTCACCTGAGGTCTCAAATTATTTCTACTGATAATTTTCTAGAGACACCAGACAACAAAACGTGGATGGAAGTAAGTCATCATCAATGCGAACCAACAGAAAGAGGCCCGAACAGTCAGACACTATGTCATTAGATGGAAAATACAAAATGAATACTCTTATTATGCACACACAAAAAATCAAAGACATACCTAAAAATATGTGCAGGGAATTTCAAAAAAACTATTAAAAATGACAAAACATGTTGAAAAAGAACCAAATAGAATGTCTATACCAACCCCAAACATACAAAAAAAAGATAGTTGAAAATTCAAAGGCCGGTTTAAAAAATGGGTGAGTGAAGCAGAGGACTGAATACAATACTCAGAATGTGACACAGGAAGAGAAAGTAAAAGAAAACACCAACGAGGTCATGAGCCACATGAGGATAGAGCAAAAAAGTCTCATATTTACGTCACTGAAGGCCCAGAGGAAGGAGAAAAAGAATAGCAGAGAGGTAACGTTCAAAAAAACAATAGCTAAGAATTTTCTGGAAATGATGAAAGATACCAATTCACAGATTCATAAAGCCCAATAAATCCTAAGGAGAATAACAAAGAAATTTCAATCCATCACAGTGAAATCACAGAACACCAAAGACAGCAAGCTGTGGAAAAAATTGGTTACTTAAAAAAAGAAAAAAAAAAAAACGCGGGCGGCGCCTGTGGCTCAGTGAGTAGGGCGCCGGCCCCGTATACCAAGGGTGGCGGGTTCAAACCTGGCCCCGGCCAAACTGCAACCAAAAAAATAGCCGGGCGTTGTGGTGGGCGCCTGTAGTCCCAGCTACTCGGGAGGCTGAGGCAAGGGAATCGCGTAAGCCCAGGAGATAGAGGTTGCTGTGAGCTGTGTGAGGCCACGGCACTCTACCGAGGGCCATAAAGTGAGACTCTATCTCTACAAAAAAAAAAAAAAAAAAAACACGCAATAGCTGTAATTTATATCTGATTTCTTAATAAGAAACCCAAAGAGTCACTTCAAGTGATTAATTCTACCTACCAGTGTCAAGGAATGCTTCATATTAAACAATTAAGCCAGGACAAAAATAAAAGCAACTTGGGCTAAAGTAAAGGTAGGTAATCTGTGACTCTGGCAACTGCATGCTGCACTTTGGTGGTTTAATGTGCAGGTGTTCGTATTGTATTCGCTCCCTTTTTCTATGTTCCTCATTCATTCATCCACTCACTCACTCCGCGTCCCCCCACATTCACAAGGCAGGCGCAGGGCAGGGCTGCGGTGTACATGGGTAGGTTCACTCTGCTTCTTCTTTCTGTACGGTCACAGTCACAACACAGCCAATGGTAAGCACCAGCAACAACACATTTCATAAATGCCTACTATGTGCCAGGTCTTGGCTTATTTAATCTTCAGAATAACCCAATCCAGTAGAGGTTATTATTCCCAACTCATATGTAAACTATGAGAGCGAGTGAGTTGTCTTAAACCACAAAGCAAACATGTGCTGAACTTGGGAGTTGAACTCAGCTTACATCCTTTCCAATTTACCAGGCTGCCTATTCTTCTCTGCTTTTGTATGAGACCTACCAAAAAGGAGTAGCATTTTTCTGAATGTCATTGCCTAAATGGCAATAAAGATGTTTCTGAAGTCAAAACTAAGGATCTAAGTCAGCTCTCCTGAAGCACTGAATAATATCTGAGTAAAAATACAGCAATTGAATTTTTGGTAAGGTTATGTAGAGTCATCTAATCAATCTATTGTTCATATCCTTTCTCCAGTGTCAGCTGTCATCCAATAATGCTGAAAACTGTGTTTAATGGAGTGACAATTCCATTCTTTCCAAAGTAGCTTACTCCAATCTTTGTATTAATTAAACAGGTTATTCTGTACAATGCAAAGAGTGCTCTATTGAGAGCCAGTAGCTAGGTTTCTAACCTTATCTTACTCTGGAAACTAGTACAGTGGTGAACTATTGGTTATGGAATCCAGAGAACACACCATCATTCCAAGCTCTGGTACTGGCTTGTTATGAGACCTCAGGTAAGTCACCTATCTTTTCAAAGCCCTAGTTTCCCTTTCTGTAAAACTTAGTAAGTACCTACCCCACACACTTGTTAAAAGGTGTGCAGTTTCATAGATACTAGCCATTAGTGGACTATTAATAGTTTTATCAACTCAGGACAAAACTGCTTAGCTCAGTTCCCTCATCTATAACATGAGGGAGCAGAAAGTTGTTCTTAAGTCTTCCAGATCCATTCTATGAGACGATAAACATTAGCTAAGTTTGCTTCTAGCTTTTCCCATCCATCCTCACTGGGCCACAAACGCTGATCTGGAGGACGCAGATAGGCGTCAAGTGTACTCCTGAACCCTTTCCAACTGAGCAATCGCATGTGAGTGCCATTTCAGGCAAGAAGTCACAGCTTCTCTTTGAGAATCCATAAGCTCAAATAGATTTAAAACCACTGCTTCTGGGACTGAACAAATCAAATCTATTTCACTTTTCACATGATAGAACATGATCTGTGTTAAGACCTAAAATTTCCCAGGTTAGGTATCCCAAGTTTCTTCAACAATTTTTTCACATTATTTGGTTTCTCTTCTGAATGATCATATATAGTTGATATTTTTCTTGATATACAGTTCCAAGATGAGTACCATTCTTGGCATGGTACATCCAATTCAGGACATGCTATAGAAGCCACTGCTTCTACTAATACTGCTTCAGACCTCAACAGATTTGGACAGTTAGGCTGACCTGTGCAACTCTTAGCTGACCTAAGTCTTTTTCACTTGGGTTGCTGTTAAACTCACACACCTCACAATTCTATTTGTGTGGCTGTCCTTTTGGACATAAATGCATTTATATTTACCCTTGATAAACTGCATCTTGTGAGCATTAGTTCAACTCCCCAGTGTGTCAAAAGTTAATCATAGCTAAAAAAGTGAGACAACAATTAACCTCAAATAATAGATAATAAATAAAATACACATGAATATATTCTATAATAAATGCTAAGTAGAAAAAATATCACCACCTATCTTAACACATACTTGACTAACAACTTAGGCTGATCTCATAAACTACAATATTAAAAACAGTTTATAAGTCTCCTGAAGTTGAAGTCAATTTTTAGGCCATAGCACACACACAAATTAACCCCAAGATCTTAGCTGTAATTTTTCACAAATGCAGCTCGCGTGACCCCTCTCTAGACCCCAGACACTTGACAGCAGCAGCCTGGAGAAAGCGAGGTAACATCAGGGGAAGAGGTAGTTAGTTCCCTTCTCTCTCCACCACCGCTGGTGTAACGACTAACGGCCTGACTTTCCCAGGCTGCTGTGATCTCTCTGTCGTAAGGAGATAATAATAAAATAGCTAAAAGTAAACAATTATAAAACATAATTTTTAAAGCTTACCCATTTCAATAGCTCTGATATACTACAAAGATCTTTTAAGAAATACTTTACCCTATTATCCTCTCTTTAAAAAGCTTCCCATTGATGACAACACAAATAAATGAAGGTTCCTAAGGAGTATTGCTTTGTTCCTTTTAAATTGGAATTGATAACTTACAGTCTATACTTACCATCTATTATAGACATATTTCTAGATGTTGATCCAGCAGCCTTTGAACTCCTGCTATGAGTAGTGGTTATCTCCAGACGAGTGCCTGCTGTTAAAATGAGGAGCAGTCAATATATAATCCTATCAGTAGCTATGTTTTTTTGTTTTTTAAACACAATACCAAAATGAAAGCTAATTAAGTTTGTAAAAGCCCGAAGATACATAAAAGAAGAAATATATAGAGTCTGACTAATCAATTTTCAGAACCTATTCTTTTTTTTTGAAACAGACTCTCATTCCTGGGTATGCTGTGGCATCATCATAGCTCAAAGCAGCCTCAAATTCTTGGGTTTAAGTGATCTTCTTGCCTCAGCCTCTTAAGTAGCTGGGACTACATGTGCCCACAACAATGCTCAGCTAATTTTTCTATTTTTAGTAGAGATGGGGTCTCACTCTTGGTCAGAGTGGTCTCAAACTCATGAGCTCAAGTAATCCACCTGCCTTGTCCTCCCAGAGTGCTAGGAGTACAGGTGTGAGCCACCTCACCTGGCCAATAGCGTCCTTCTTGCTCTATTTAGATTGAATGGAACTAAATGGAACAGGGTTGCACTTACAGTTCGAAGAGCTAAGTCATTGATATTAATGCTTGGGCATTATTCCATAGCAGGCATGAAATATTTTTATCTTATTTTATTTTTGAGACACGGTCTCACTCTGTCACCCTGAGTAGAGTGCTGCGATGCCATAGCTCACAGCAACCTCAAACTCTTGGGCTTGAGTAATCCTTTTGCCTCAGCCTCCCTAGCAGCTGGGGACTACAGGTGCCAGCCACAACACCTGGCTAGTTTTTCTATTTTTAGTGGAGACAGGGTATCACTCTTGCTCAGGCTGATGTCAAACTCCTGAGCTCAAGTAATCCAACCCGTGTTGGCCTCCAAGAGTGCTAGGATCCAGGTGTGAGCCACCATGCCCAGCCTCAGAAACAATATATTCTTTTGGGCCACATTTGGTTCACATTTGTCCAATTAAAATTTAAGGAAAAATTTTGTAAATGTAAGGATAATAAAAGTCATCATTAGAAGATGGGAATTTCTCTTCCTAGAAATTTTAAACTACATTAGTATTCATTTTACCAATTTAAATTCCTGTGGATATTTATTGAAAATAATTTTAAAACATCCTGAGAGATGGATTTATATAATACATCAGTGAGTTACTGGATGACCAATTTCTGTTTGTTTGAATCATTCAGTGATAACAGTGTTACATTCAATACAATGATAATTTATTATTTTAGAAATCAAATTGTATGGGAGTAGTTTTTCCTTCTAAACAAATTTTATGAAGCCCACTTTATAAGGATGGCATTTGCATCCCACGACAGCAAAAAAAAAAAAATAATAATCTTTCTGGCTCTGGAGTTTCCTTCCTGTTGCCAGTGGTCATTAGCTAGCCATTCTCCTAACAACTCATATCTGCCTGTTACCCTGATGTGAGAACAGAAGACATTAAACGTACTCACAAGGTCCTGTATGAAAATACAGTGATGCTTTTAAAAACTAGGGGTTAAGAACAGTTAAAACCCTATGGGCATGTGGCCATTCACTGAAGTAAAAGGTACATGTCAGAACTGCTTTAAAGGCTATCTTCATGCATTATGGAAATATATTTTTTAAGATTATGTTTTAGAAATAAAAACTCGTAACTTAATCCCGACAAGACAGAATTCTCTATTTCCCACTCAGCTGGCAAGTCTGACCACGCGGTAAAGACTGTCCTCAGGGCTCACCTCTTCCTCTCTGCGACCTTCCTCTGGATGCTGAACTCTGCCCTCTTCCTCCTCTTTGACCTCTTCCTCGGCCTCTTCCTTTGGTGGCTGCCGCTGAGATGCTATCGTCAGAGTCATCGGCCATCTGCTCTGCTAAATCTATACTCATCAGGTCATCGGCACTAAAGGCAGAAGCAGAGTCCTCCGACTGAGATCTGAGAGCTCTGGCCCTATTCATAGCCTGAGGGGGATGATATGGAGAAAGCACCTGTTAGGAGATAAGGCAGCAGCCTAAAAACCATTAATGTGGCCCTTCAGGTAAACACCTGACATTGTCAAACTGTCTACATTATATTTTTCACTAATCATGCTATGAAAATATAAAGAACTTCCCCACCAAATTTAATGCTTTTTGATACTTATCTGTTAGATCAATTTATTAATAAACTACTACCTGTAAAAGAAGACCTTTTGAAAAGGTATACCAAGAAAAATAAAATATCAGACTCAAAACTTCCAGAACTGAAATATTAATAATCACCCCTAATTCAGAAGATCATTTATAAGGGACTGTCATCATTTGAGCTGCTTTTTAGAATAAGCTCTTACTAACAAGAAAAAAAAAAAAAAACATAAAAACTGTTATCACTGAGAGGTAACATTTTAGGGTGCTTTTCTTGTCTTCTGTATTTCTGAATATTTCACGTTTCCTAAAATATACTTTGCTAAAATACTACTTCTGTAATGAGGAAAAGATGGAACAATAATCTCTTCCAAATATAGTAGAATCTCCATAGTTGACCATCTCCCCACACTGACCACTTCCTTAAGTTGACCTGACTTTCACAGACTGGACACGCACCACATGTACCTATCAGTACAGCAGCTCTAGTTTCTTATGTTGACCACCTCCACATGTTGACCAGTGTCACAGTCCTCTGGGTGGTCAACTTACAGAGGTTCTATAATATATGATAAAAATTAAGTAAAATATAGCAACTGAAAGCCTAAGAATAAAAACCTTAAGACCAAGAATATGTCGTATATTTTTAATTTGGTAAGAAATGACAAGTTTGAGACTTCACCAAATATTCTAAAATGAATATAGATTTTCTGATTAAAAATAAGAGCAATTCTGCTCTGCTCTTCCCTTAAACCAATCAAAATGTAACAAGAACAAAAACAAAATACCAAAATGTTTTCAAAAATATTAGAAAATAGCTCAAATCACAATCACACAACCTATGAAGAAGAATTAATGAGTATAATGATTTTTTTTTTTTGAGACAAAGTTTCATTCTGTTGCCCTGGGTGGAGTACTACGGCATCATAGCTCATGGTAATTTCAAACTCTTGGGCTCAAGCAACCTTCTTGCCCCACCTCCCAAGTAGCTGGGTCCTACAGGCTCCTGCCACAATACCCAGCTACTTTTTCTATTTTTTTTTTAGTAGAGACAGGTTCTTGACCAGGCTAGTCTCAAACTCCTGAGCTCAAGTTATCCACCCATCCAGGCCTCCCAGACTGCTAGGATTACAGGTGTGAGCCACCACACCTGGTCTATAATGAGTATTTAACCTAGCTTAGGAGAAAGTTAAGAATTTTGGGCATTGTAGAGTACTCCAAAATTGATGTATATATCCCAAGAGGCCATGACAACAGTCTTTCTTGCTTGGGATGGCAAGTTTTGGGAGTAGGAATAAATGACCACAGCATTTTTAAGCTCTGTGATACCATAAAGGAGAAAGAGGACTAAATGAATAGATAAACAGGCAGATAGACAAGTCAGGCAAGGTGGGCACAGAAGTGAAGGGGGGGGGTCAGGGTAGGAGGTTACAGAACTTCAAGATGATCTTAGTTGAGGTGAAATAACAAATCACTGCATAAAGAGCTTGACATGGCCTTTCTATGCAAAGAGAAAAGACTTCAGGGAATACCACAAAAAATAAAAAGAAACAACAGTAGGAAAAGATTTCAATTCATCTTTCCTGTCCAAAATGAAGTACAGTCCCTCATTATTCACAAATTCCATATTTACAAATTCATCTAATTGCCAGAATTTATCTGTAACCATAAACTCAATACCTGCGATACTTTATGACTTTCTCACACACACCGTGTGCTGCCTGACACACACCTCCCACATAAGGTTAAACCATTAGCCACTCTGCCTTGTTTTAGCTCCTGTACTTTAGACAGTGTCCTTGCTGTGGTACAGTCACATATCACTTGACAGGAATATGTTCTGAGAAATGTGTCATTAGGTGATTTCCTCTTTGTGAAATATCTTAGCACGTACTTAACAACCCTATATGGTATAGCCTACTACATACCAATGCTAAGTGCCATGGCCTATTGCTTCTCAGCTGCAAACTGGACAGCATATCGCTGCACTGAATACTGGAGGCAACTGGAAGACACTGGTATTTGCATATTTTAACAGAAAAGGTACAATAAAAATACAGTATTATAATCTTACAAGGCCACTATTTTCCTTTTACTTATTAATTTGGTGTTTAAAATGTTCCTCCAACATAGTTCTGGAATGCTGTTTAGTAATCCTAGGCATAAGGTTGTGATGTGCCTTATGGAGAAAATTTAGGTTATATAAGCTTCATTCCAGGGTGAGTCGTACTGACAAAAATGTTATAACTAGTGGCCCATTAGAACCTAAGGACTAGAAGTAACTTTAGAGACACAGCTACTGAGAATAACAAAAAGCACCTGTCCATTCTTAAAAGGAGACCTTTAAAAGGTGACCTAAATTAGGGTGGCGCCTGTGGCTCTGTAGGGTGCTGGCGCCATATGCCGGAGGTGGCGGGTTCAAACCCAGCCTAGGCCAAAAAAAACTGCAAAAAAAAAAAAAGTGACCTAAATTACATAATTAATAGATCTAATGGATACATGTTGAATTCTGTAGTCTGAAAATAAATAATACTGGGGGTGCCAAAAAAATGTGTAAAATTGACCATTCCCAAAAAGTGTACACATTGCCGGTAAAATGAATACGTGTAGCATCTAGATACACTCACCAGTAACAGCACCTTCAGTTTAACTTTGAAAAGTAATACATAGATAACAGCACTTAAAAGGTTCTTCTCAGTAAAGCATCACAGTAATGGAGAAGCAAGAATCCAATGTACTCAATTCTGATATGAAGACAAGTGATGCTGGTACGTGGTGGGGGACGGAGGAACGGGGGAGTGAAGAGAGGGAAGGAGGAAGGGGGTGGGGGGTCAGGTGGGTGACACACCTCTTGGGGGCGGGACACAATTATAAGAGGGACTTTACCTAACAAATGCAAGGAGTGTAACCTGGTTCTTAGTACCCTTAATGACTCCCCAACAATAGAAAAAAAAATAAAACAAAAGGTGTGTACATTTTTTGGAGCTCTCTCTATATACTACTTTTTAAGACCCTATGAAACTTCTCAATTGATGTATAATAGGGTACAAAGGAAATCTTAATAAATGCTAGAAATAGAATTATCATACTGTCTAATCGGCATGCAATGAGATGTTAATAATAATAAAGCAAAAATCCTGCCTCCTGAAAGTTAACTAGAGTCAAACTATAAAACAAAACTAAAATAGTAGAATATCTAGAACATAAAAAAAATTATATATAACATCATATGAGACAGCTAAAGTAGTACTCGTAAGAAAGCCTACAGCTTGCTAAATAAGAATGAATATAAGAAATTTAATTCCACTGGGCAGCGCCTGTGCTCAGTGGGCTCAAACCCGGCCCCCCGCCAAACTGCAACAAAAAATAGGTGTTGTGGCGGGCGTCTGTGGTCCCTACCAGCTACTCGGGAGGCTGAGGCAACAGAATCACCTAAGTCCAGGAGTTGGAGGTTGCTGTGAGCCGTGATGCTACAGCACTCTACTGAGGGTGACAAAGTGAGACTCTGTCTCTTAAAAAAGAAGTTCATTCCATTTTCAAAAAGTTAGGAAAAATAAAAGTCTATCAAAAGAAAGTATCACATATTAAAAAGAATAAAGATAAAACTATGTATTAACAAATTTTAAACAAAACCCCTTTAAATTAATAAATGTAACAACTGGTCCTCTGGGACAAAGCAACATTGATAAAAATCACTGAACAGCTTAATAAAAAGGAATAAAACACAACTATACATTATTAGAAATAAGAATGGAGGGTGAAATCCATGGAAAATCAAGACTTATGACAGAATGCTCAATTCTATTTAATTTGGAAAATAAATAACTTAAGCCTATCTAAAGGGACTGGAGGGAACCAAATGTTCTCAACAGACCAATTATCAAAGAAAAATTTAAGAAACTGTTAAAAGAAACATATCCCCCAAAAGGACCAAAACCAGAAAGTTTCATAAGTAAATTCTGCCAAACTTTCAAAAAACAGATAATCCTACTATTATTTCAATAGTGCCAGAGCATAAAGAAAAACAAGCTTTTTTTACAATGCTATCACGATATGAATTGACAAAGAATTGCATGCCCCAAAAGAAAATTACAGTATCTTATTTATGAATACAAAAGTAAACAGAATTCTGAACATAGGGAAAGATCCATACATAAATTACCATAGAGTTTAGGTGTTACAAGGATGAGTCAATAATAGGATATGTATTGGGGGCCAGATGTGGTGGCTCATGCCTATAATCCTAGCACTCTGAGAGGCTAAGGCAGGTGGACTGCTTAAGCTCAGGAGTTCGAGACCAGCCTGAGCAAAGAGCAAAACCCCATTTCTTTTTTTTTTTTTTTATTGTTGGGGATTCATTGAGGGTACAATAAGCCAGTTACACTGATTGCAATTGTTAGGTAAAGTCCCTCTTGCAATCATGTCTTGCCCCCATAAAGTGTGACACACACTAAGGCCCCACCCTCCTCCCTCCAGTATGGAGAAACCTCAAAGCACTCAACCTAGACCTCCCATTCGATCCTGCAATCCCATTACTGGGCATCTACCCAGAAGGAAAAAAATCCTTTTATCATAAGGACACTTGTACTAGACTATTTACTGCAGCTCAATTTACCATTGCCAAAATGTGGAAACAGCCTAAATGCCCACCAACCCAGGAATGGATTAACAAGCTGTGGTATATGTATACCATGGAATACTATTCAGCTATTAAAAAAAATGGAGACTTTACATCCTTCGTATTGACCTGGATGGAAGTGGAAGACATTATTCTTAGTAAAGCATCACAAAAATGGAGAAGCATGAATCCTATGTACTCAATCTTGATATGAAAACCCCATTTCTTAAAAATAACTAGCTGGGCATTATGGCAGGCGTCAGTAGTCCCAGCTACTCAGGAAGGGGCAAGAGGATCTCTTGAGCCCAAGAATTTGATATTGCTGTGGCAATAATGCCACGGCACTCTAGGGAGGGCAACAAAGGGAGACTCTGTCTAAAAAAAAAAAAAAAGATATATGTCAATATAATGAATTATATTAATAGAAGAAAAAAAACCATGTATGTATCTCCATGTATGCAAAAAAGGGATGTAACTCACCAACCATTCCAGATTTAAACAAATAAGCCTCAGGAAAAAGTAAACACTTTCTTTATGTGGCAAAACCCTCACTATGCTGTACTATTCTGTGTACGCATACATGGAGACACAGAACACACAACTGTGCTCAAGGAAGCACTCTACAGACCACTGGAGAAAGACCAAAGACCTACCCACAAAAAGAAAATTTGGGCAAAAAATAACCCACCTGTTTCATATAACTATACAGAATTTATAAACATAAAAATTCCTCAGACTCAATAGTAAAAAAAGAAGTATGAATTAAAAATAACAGCAGTTAGTGGTTTTCTATCCCTTAAATTTGTAAAGCTCAAGATACACAGTAATCCATCAAGATGGCAAGGCTGCAGGGAAATAAGCACTCCCAGAAGCCACTGGCTGGAATGTGGATTGTGTGACCATTTACAGATCTAGCAGAATTTAAAATGAATATACTCGATTAATTTCTAGGACTGAATTGCTAATAATCACCTCTAAATTTTGTATTTTTCCTTTTACCTAAATACTGTTATCTCCATTTTTATCATCTCAAACACGACTCTCAAATCCTATTTTAACTCTACCTTTTGCCATGTGAAGGACTTTGGAGTTTACTGTTATCTTTGAAGTATGTTACTTCTAAAGCCTTATCCCATGAGTGCAGATCTAAAGCCAGTGAGAGAGATGTTGCCATATACTTTGGGGAGACCTGAAATCATACTATCCTGTATTCCTCTGTTTTATTTGTGCTGAAATATACATAACATAAATTTTACTCTTGTAACTATTTTGAATGTAGTACAAAGGCATTAAGTACACTCACATTGGTATACACCACCACCACATCCATCTCTAGAACATTCTCATCATCCCGTACTGAAACTCCACATCCATCAACAGTGACTTCTCACTCCTCCCTCCCCCAGGCACTGTTCTGCTTTCTGTCTCTATGAATTTAACTACTGCAGGTTATCTCATAGAAGTGGAATCAGACAGTAGTTGGCCTTTTGCATCTGGCTTTTTTCACTTAGCATACCATTTTCAAGTTTCATCCACATTGTAGCATGTAACAGAATTTCATTCCTTTTTAAGACTGAGTAAAATTCCATTGCCTGTATACGCCACATTTTGCTTATCCATTCATTTGCTGACAGACATGTGGGTTGTTTCTCTCCGTTGAGTGTTGTGTACCATGCTGCTATAAACACGGGTGTGCAAATATCTGTAAGTCCCTGCTTTAAATTCTCTTGGTTATATATCTAGAAGTAGAATTGTTAGATCACAGGTAATACTATGTTTAATTTTTTGAGGAATTGCCATATTGTTTTTCACAACAGCTGCTTCATTTTTCATTCCTACCAGCAATGCACAAGGGTTCCAATTTCTCCACAATGTTGTCAAAACTTACATTCTTTTTTTTCCAATAATAAACATCCTTCTAGGTATGAGGTGATGTGTTATTGTGATTTGCATTTCTCTAACAATTAGTGATGTTGAGTATCTTTTCATGTGCTTATGGATCATTTGTAAATCTCTTTGTAGACATGTCTATTTTCAGTCTCTTGCCCATTTTTTAATTTTAAGTATTTATTTATTTTTGAAACAGAGTCTGACACTGTCACCCTGGGTAGAGTGTCGTGGCGTCAAAGCTCATAGCAACTTCAAACCCTTGGGCTCAAGTAATCCTCTTGCCTCAACCTCCCAAGTAGCTGAGACTATAGGCACCTACCACAATGCCCAGCTAGTTTTTTTCTATTTTTTAGTAGAGACAGGGTCTCTTTCTTGCTTAGGCTGGTCTGGAACTCCTGAACTCAGAAGCTCCACCAGCCTCGGCTTTCCAGAGTGCTAGGATTACAGATGTGAGCCACAAAAAGCGCTTGGCCTTTTGCCTGTTTTTTAAATTAAAGTTTCACTGTTGTTGCTACTGTTGAGTTTTAAAAGTTTTAAAAATATATTCTAGATATGAAACCCTTATCAGATATGATTTGCAATTATCATTTCCCATTCTGTGGGTCACCTTTCACTCTGTTGATAGTACCTGGTATTACATTTTGAAAGAAGATAACCACCTGCCTCAAACTCTACTAGAATATAAGAAATCAGAGTCCAGGTAAACTAAGTACTGTGGGTTAGAGTTGCAATAGTTTTTACATCTTTCAAGGGCTGTTAAAAAAAAAAAAAAAAAACCCAAGAATATGTGATAGACACCATATATGGCCTGTAGAGCCTAATATTTACTGTTTAGCCAATTACTTAAATGTGAACTTATAATTTAAAAAGAGACTTGGGAGATTTTTCAAATGAACAAGAGACTTTAAAGCATAATATTTTTTTTCTCTAAATAAAAGGGCTAATACTCTTATCTGCTGAAATACTTTACACATGGTACTGTGATTCATATTCTAAGCTAAATGATTCTGCAAAGCCGTGAATTATACTTTGGCAAAATGTCAGACTCCACTGTCTATGCTCTAAGTAGTAAGCTGATAATGAAAACATACACGCCATTATATGGCTTGCTAAAAAATTACTTAGGAAACTCTGATTACCTGAAAAAGCCTTAAAACACAGAGTCTAAACTCATACTTCTTCCTTGTATAAAATGTTCATCCTTTTAAAAGATTAATGAAAACTGAAATTAGTGGCTTCAAACACAAAGGACCTGTTCAAACATAAGTATTTCTGGCTCAGCGCCTGTAGTTTAAGCGGCTAAGGCGCCAGCCATATACACCAGAGCTGGCGGGTTCAAATCCAGCCCAGGCCTGCCAAACAACAATGACAACTACAACCAAAAAAAAAAAAATAGCCAGGTGCTGTGACGAGCGCTTGTAGTCCCAACTACTTGGGAGGCTGAGGCAAGAGAATTACTTAAGCCTAGGAGTTGGAGGTTGCCGTGAGCTGTGACGCCATGGTACTCTAACTAGGGCGACAGCTTGAAAAAAAAGAAACAAACATAAATATTTCTGTAATCTGTTAAACTGAAAGAGCTAATCAAGTTCAAGCTGGATAATCTAAGAACCAGGAATCATTTTCTCTTAGCATTCATTCTTGCTCTTTACCAAACCATCTTTTCTATTTTAAGGGCACACCTTATAATGAATGACTACAAATATAATAAATGTGATAAGGGATTCCTAATCTATACCTTTTCCCCCTTACCTTCCAGAAAACCATCTGTAAAAGGTATAGCAGTTGCATCTATGCAGTTTTGATGTGCTACCTGATAGTTTTAGAAGTTTTTCATTTTTAGCCATTCATTGGCCATGCATTGAATTAATACTATTACAATCTAAAATTTTGATAGGACAGAGGATGGTGGAAAAATTTAGACTTGGAGGCAGAAATAGTTGGGTTCAAATTCCAGCTCCATCACAATGTGACCCTGAGTTTAGTTTCAGTCTTCTCAATTATAAAATGGAAACTAAGATAGTGTAAGTAAGGTGCTAGCAAAAATAAAGATTTTCCTCACACGTCTCTTACCTACCAAACTGAGAAAATCTTGTAGACACGTTGGGGTTGGGAACACACAGCTTCAAGGCCACATGTGGTCCTCCGGATCCCCCAAGTGCGGCCCCTCCACCAAATCTAAACTTTACAGAACAAATCCCTTTATTAAAAGGATTTGGATTAAGTCAAAAGGCCACATTCACAACCCAGCTCCATGAGGCCCCAAGGCCTTAGATTTGCTGTCCAACTTTTAAACACTGAATAGCAATCATAAAACATAAGGACGATTAGAAAAGTTAAGAAAATAGACTTCAATTGTGAATTCACTGAGTATCAGCTAAGAGGCCCAAAATTCGAGTAAATGGTTGCTAACTTGTAGTTCATAGCCTGGAAAGAGACTGAGAAGATGGTGATGACGGTGCTCAAGCCAATTGTAACAGTCAGCACTAGCGATGGAATAATCTTTAATTATTTTAATTATTTACCCCTGGTAACATTGCTAACCAAAACACTAAGTTTCTTTTTTTTTTTTTTTTTTTTTTTTTTGTAGAGACAGAGTCTCACTTTATGGCCCTGGGTAGAGTGCTGTGGCCTCACCCAGCTCACAGCAACCTCCAACTCCTGGGCCTAAGCGATTCTCTTGCCTCAGCCTCCTGAGTAGCTGGGACTACAGGCGCCCGCCACAACGCCTGGCTATTTTTTGGTTGCAGTTTGGCTGGGGCTGGGTTTGAACCCGCCACCCTCGGTATATGGGGCCGGCACCTTACCGACTGAGCCACAGGCGCCGCCCACTAAGTTTCTTTTTTTGCCAAAATATATCAGCTCAATAGAGTAAGATTTTATCTTATACCTATTAAGATGCTCTGATAGTAACTGGGTATTACTTTGATTAATAAGTGCTCTTGTTGTATATGCTCCCTCCCACCCACATACAACAAAGTAAGTTTTAGACAGGACCAAAAAAAAAAAGAAAAAAGCGACATCAGTAGGCAGAATATTTGTAGGCTGAACTGAAACCAATCAAAAGGCAGCCATCCTTACCCAACACCTGCTCACACTCCCATCCACACCTATGGACTCCACTGGCCTATTGGACTATTCTAAATACACCTACTAGTTATTTTACTTTACCAAACTGAATAAAAGCATAGGAATTTACAACAGAAAAATTACCTCTCGAACTTCATCATCTTCTTCATTAGTATTTTTTTGTCTACTTTCTCGGAAACGACGTACCTAGATCATAACAGAGTTATCACAAACATGTTACTTATTCCAGTTGTATAAAAATAAGGTAATGGGCTACAACTGATTAAGAAATACTTTACCCTGTAACATAAAACTTGGACATTTAATAATTTTCCTCACAAAAGACTGATTAAAGAAATCACATCTTTCTAGTTACTTACATTAAAATTTCAGAAATGGGCCAGGCACAGTGGTTCACGCCTGTAATTCTAGCACTCTGGGAGGCCAAGGTGGATAATTACCTGAGCTCACAAGTTTGAGACCAGCCTGAGCCAGAGTAAGAACTGTGGCGGGTACCTGTAGTCCCAGCTACTTGGGAGGCTGAGGCAAGAGAATCAGTTGAGCCCAAGAGTTTGAGGTTGCTGTGAGCTAGGGCAACAAAGTGAGACTGTCTCAAAAAACGAGCAGAAATGTACTCTTAAAAACATATATTGGCCCTTGGGTGGCGCCTGTGGCTCAGTGAGTAGGGCGCCAGCCCCGTATGCCGAGGGTGGCGGGTTCAAACCCAGCCCCGGCCAAACTGCAACAAAAAAATAGCCGGGCGTAGTGGCGGGCGCCTGTAGTCCCAGCTGCTCGGGAGGCTGAGGCAAGAGAATCGCGTAAGCCCAAGAGTTAAGAGGTTGCTGTGAGCCGTGTGACGCACGGCACTCTACCCGAGGGTGGTACAGTGAGACTCTGTCTCTACAAAAAAAAAAAAAATATATTGGCCCAAAGCAAAATTCTACTACCTGCTGCCAAAGTGTTACATGTCACTGAAAAATAGTCTATCAGACTACAGAGGAAAAAAGTTCTACTATCCTATGGTATTATACTTCAGCAAAATAGTTAAAAATCTCTCCCTGATGAGGCCTGAATATTTATTACGTTGCTCAATCACTCTTGTACATTTGGCTGCAAGACATCCAGGAGGCTTCCTAAAATAGTATCCTAAGTGGGTGGGACCTCGGTGTATTTAGGAAATAGCAAGGTGTTGTTGTAACTGGAAGATATGAAGGTAAAGAAATAACAGAAATCCAGACGGAGTGAGGCCTCGTGAGCAACTGTCAAGACTTTTTTGTGGGCAGGAATGACTAGATCTAAAATATGTGAGAATTCAGTTGGCTGACCTGAGAACAGAATTGGCGGTGGGGGTGGGGACTGGGAGAGGGTACGGGGAAGAAGGGTGAAGGTGGAAGCAGAGAGACCCGTCTGGAGGCTACCGGAACGACCCAGTGAGAAACCAATGGCAGTGATGACGGTAGCGTGAGCCAGCCGGACAGCGTGCACTCACACATTCTAATGGCAAAGATAAAAAGGATCCAGACAGCCTACAGGTGACAGGAAGAAAGGAGTCAAGGATGATTTCAAAGTGTTGGCCTGAGGAAAGCAGGTCTGAGAGCAGGGGAGGATCAGCAAGTCAGAGGGGACCATTCCAGTCTGAGGTGTCTATTAAGTACCCAATGGGAATGCCGAGCAGGCTGTTGGCTACAGAAGTCTGAGTTACAGGAGGGATTTGGGCTAGACTTCTGAAAGTCATCAACATATGGTATTTAACCCCAGGAAGCTGGATGAGATCACAACGGGTATGTATAGATGAAAAAGAGATCCCAGGACTTAGTTCTGGGCACCCCAGTTAAAGAGGGTGGAGACACGAGCAGATTCAGCAGCCGAGGCTGAGAATACGCAGCCAGGGAGGCAGGAAAAAACCAGAAGAGAATGTGGTCTGGAAAGTCAATGAAAAATGTCCCACAAGAGGTCAAGTGCGATGTAAGACTGCAAACTGACAGCAGATCTAGCAATGGGGGTCACTGGTGACCTTGACACAGCAGCTTCACTGGAACGATGGTGCCAAAAGCCTGAAGGGAAGGGTTTAAGAGAAAAAGGAAGGAGCAGAACATGCAGAAACTCTTCAAAGCCATAAAAAGAGGAACAAAGAAACATAGTAGCTAAAGGGAGATGGGAATGAGAGTTTTGTTTTTTAAGCTAAAAAAGCAACAACAGCATGTTTAGTTTGATTCAGTAGAAGAGGAAAAATACAGGAAAAATGCTTTTCTTTTCTGAGACAGATTCTCACTCTGTTCTCCCTGGGTAGAGCCCCGTGGTGTCATCATAGCTCACAACAGCAACCTCAAACTCTTGAGCTCAAGGGATCCTCTTGCTTCAGCCTCCTCAGTAGCTGGGACTGCACCACCAATCTGGCTAGTTTTTCTTTTTTTTTTTGTAGAGACAGGGTCTTGCTCTTGCTTAGGTTGGTCTTGAACTCCTGAGCTCAAGCAATCCACCTGCCTCAGCCTCCCAGAGTGCTAGGATTACAGGCGTGAGCTACCACACCCAGCCAGGAATAATACTTTTTAAAAAGATGGCATAGTATTGTAGTAGTGCTCTAAGTAGTATGCAGCATATCGAAAGTGCTAAGGAGACCTGAGAGTCCGAGGAACAGCACCAGGCAGGTGCTGTGTCGTTCGGGATTCTAAGGACTTTGCATGAATTAATTATTTTAATCCTCAGAATAATCTTGAAGAAGGTTCTATTATTATCTTCATTTTACAGATAAGGAAATTGAGGTACAAAGAGGCTAGATCACTCACTGAACACAGGCACTCTAGTTCAGGTCGCACTCTCTCAGCCCTATTAACCAGCACACCACACACACACAGATTCTCACTCTTCCTTTCTCTCTGTGGCCCGGGAGTTGTGATGTCATTCCAGGTAGGAATGGTCACGTTTTACTTGTGATACTTGAGAATCCATCTATGCTAAAAATTAACAAATGCAATACATCCAGATTACCTGCCCTAACTCTGACAGTAGCTGACTGGCACTGAGTAACACGAGGATACACAGGGACACCAGAAGGTTTTAAGGGAACGAAAGCCAAAGGGAATGAGCTCTGAAAACAATGTTTTGTTCTGCTTGGGAGAACATGGAAAATACAGAAAGTGATACCCCATGATCCACCTACTTGGACATAACTATTGATAAAATGGTTATAATATTTTCCTTCACTCTTCGTATGTATACACACACTCACATATAAGATAAAAACTGAATTATATTATCTATAGTTTTGTGTCCTAAAATTCTATTCCAATTTAACATTATAATGGTGGCATAGAATTCTATACTGTATACATGCCACCATTTATTGTATCAAAACATTTCCAATTATTCCCTACTGTGGATAATCCTTATATGAACCAATCCATACATAAATTGTTTGGGGGGAAGAAAATTTCTAGGGCTGAGTTTAAGGATAAAGCTTAAACCTGTTGATATACACTGCCAAACTACTTTCAGTAAAGCCATTCAAACATAGTACTTACATCAATAGTGCACCATATGCACTATTTTTCTCAAATCACTAGTCAAACATAATACTGTATGAGCAGTGTACTAGATATTATTTTTCTCAAATTGCTTCCCAATTTGACAAATAAAAAATATATTTTAGTTTGATTATCCTAGGCTAAACAATACTTTCATAAGCTTATTATCCATTTATATTTCTTTTGTGAACCACCTATTCATATTCTTTGTTCCTTATTCTATTAAAATGTTTACTTTTTTTAACATTTATAAAAGCTCTGCCCATACACACATATTTCACCCATATCAACACTTTTAATTTTGTTTTTCGACAATTTGATATGCAAAGATTTAAAATTTCTCTGTAGCCAAATCTAAACAGCTTTTCATGTGTAATCTTCCACCGCTTTTATGCTTAAAGAAAATTAAATTTCTAGATTAAATTCAAAATCTCAATCAAAACTTACTAAAAACTGGAAATAAACAGGAATTTTCATCCTATGAAGTTAATTTAAAAGCACTTTAGGGATCTTCAAGAGAAGATACTATCTATGGGGAATCCCAGTAACATCTATTCAGTACAATTACATGTGAGACTCCATTCTAGGCACTTTCTAGACATTTTCCAATTTAATCTTCATTTTATTATCTCACTTTTATAGATGAGGAAACTAAACAAATTGGAGCGGTTAAATAGTGACTTATCTGAAAAAAACTCAGAGCTACTCTTAAAGACAGATGGTCTAAACAGACCTAACTATCTAAATTAGTTACTCACTTCTTCATCAATTTTATCTTCTAGAGCATCAATATGACGTTCCTTAAGAAATCGCTGTGTTTTTTCCAGCTGGTATTTCACTAATTCCTCGATGGCATCTTTTTCCTCCTTGTCCACAAATTCTTGTACTGCTTCACCCATTCCTCTTTCTGTTAACAGTGAGAGCTGTACGTTCTGTAAGGCAGATACGAATCACTGGATAAAGAAATGGCATCTACTTCTTGCAAAATAATCATATATGAGCAAGGAAAATTACAGAATAATGTTATCGGGGAAAAATACAAAAGTTATCTAGTTATTAAAGGAAAAGGAAAAAAAACAAACCCCAAAACAGTGAACAGTAATTAAGGCTACTGGTAAGGAAAGGGAGGGGAGGATAGGACAGGCAAAAATGTAGAGGCCTGAGTGGCTGGGATACAGAGTCCAGAAATGGCAGCTAAGGATTAATATTAGAGATTAGGTTAACCAGTGTGGACAGCAGAATAATGCCCGCTAACGATGTCTACACCTTAATCTCTGGGGCCTGTGAATATGGGACTTGTGAAGACATGACGAAAGGGAAATAAAGCCATCTGTAAAAGACAGAGACTAGCAGAGAGTATCCAAGTGGGCCCAGTGTAATCACAGGGCAGAGCGGTAGAAAGGGGTCGCAGGGAGATGTAACTGTGCGGAACGGTCACAGAGACACACCACTGCTAGGTTTGAAGATAAAGAGGGAAACCAAGAGCCAAGAAATGTAGGCACCTCAAGAAGCTGGGAAAGGAAGGAACTGGAGTTTCCCTCGGAGACTCCATAAAGGAACACAGAAATATGTCCATATGTGTAAGATTTCTACATACAGTACTTTAAGATAATACATTTGTGTTATTTTAAACCACACATTTGTAGAAATTTGTTTCAGCAGCAATAGGAAACTAACAGAGCCAGAAGATCCCAGAGTGGCACGTACACAGGACAGCAGGTTTGGGGTTTCACCACCACCAGTCTTTGTAAAGTAACTCTGAAATCACATCCAAATTTGAGAACAGTAGATACTGGACTTTTACAGTAGAGATAAAAACACAGAGCAAGAATAACAACATCAATAATAACAGTGACATTAATAATGATATTAATAACTAACATTAATTATGGATTTTTCTAGATGTTTAACAACCACAAATACTTGTAATTAACTGTCACCCTACTTCCTTCACAGAAACATTCTGAGGATTCATTTTGTTTAAAGTATCAGTTAAATATATTTTAAATTAAGAAATGTTTTAAAAAGCCATGTTCAAGGCTCGTGCCCATAGCTCAGTGGGTAGGGTGCCAGCCACATACACCGAGGCTGGTGGGTTCGAACCTGGCCCAGGCCTGCTAAACAACAATGACAACTACAACACCAACAACAAAATACCCAGGCGTTGTGGCGGGCACCTGTAGTCCCAGCTACTTGGGAGGCTGAGGCAAGAGAATCGCTTAAGCCCAAGAGTTTGAGGTTGCTGTGAGCTGTGACGCCACGGCACTCTACTGAGGGTGACATAATGAGACTCTGTCTCAAAAAAAAAAAAGCAAGCCATGTTCAAAAGTAAGAAATTACCTTCTCTGCAGTTTGAAAATACTGTTTTACAAGGTCTTCTACCCTTAGAGTTGTTCCTTCTGAAGGTGGTTTTGTGATAAGTTTCCCAAAGTTGATCTCTTCTTCTAGCAAAAAAATCCATCAAAAAATAGTGATTTCCGTTATAATGGTAAAGTGGCCAAACTCATTATAGGTTGTCAGTGGAGAATGTCAAATTTCATCAACTGTCAGTTTGCTCAACATGGTAAACTGAGGCAAAACAAACCATTTTTGCTAAGAGCCACTCTTCTCCCCACTCTCCCCAGTCAGTATTCCTTTTCCGTATCTCTTGCAGCTGTTCGCACAGGTGAACCACAGACCCCTGGAGGTCCCTTTTAGGATGCACATAGCCAAAACTACTTCCAAAATAATCCTAAGATGCTTTTAGCCTTCTCACTGTCTGTACATGTGGACTGATAATACAAAAGCAATCATCATGGGTAAAGCCGTTAGTGCCTTGGATGAGACCCAGCAGTGGCATAAAACTCTACTAGTAGTCACCACTAGGTACTCACAATTCAAAACATAAGAAGCCAGTTTAATTTAAGAATGTCCTGATCTAACACTTAAAATTATTAATGTAATTAAATCTCAACCCTCAAGTACATATCTTTTTAACATTCTGTAAGACAAACGGGCAGAACACTTAAAGCACTTCTACTGCATTCCTAAAAAAGAAAACTGTCTCGAAAGTACATGGTGTGGACAGGAAAGAGTTCCTAGGCAGAAAGTCAAAACACAGTGTTCAGTACAGGCTCTGCTGAAACCCTTACCTGGTAAGTGAGTATTAAATGTCTGGCAGGCATGGGATCTGGTGTTAAAAACACAACAATAAAGCCGGGCACAACAGTGCGCACCTATAGTCCCAGCTACTCAGGAGGTAGAGGCAAGAGGATCACTTGACCCTGGGAGTTCAAGATCAGCCTGAGCAACATGAGATCCCCTCCCAAACACCTTACTGTCCCTTAAAAAAAAAAAAAAAACATGAAAAAGACACATTCCCTACCCTCAAGAATAAATTATTACAATCCCAGGTTGTGAGTACCACAGAGAAGATGAAATGTCGATAAGAAAACAATTATTCTTCTCAAAGAAGGCTGAAAATCATGTGCAGGTATCAAAGGCAGTTATCATTTGAATAAAAAACTTCAGAACAAGTTTCACCGAGCAAAAAAAGGGGAAAAAACATTTCAGGCAGAGAAAAAGTATATAAAAAGGCCTAGGAAGGAAAGAGACACAAAGTTTCACGCTTCTTTTGCCAGGTGGCGATGCAAGCAAACAATGACCTTTCTTCATGAACATGATGGCTCCACGTGACCACACCCGACACTAGTTAAAAGCATTTACCCCCAGTCTATCACCTAATCCCCACAATAATTCCATAAGGCCAAGCAGGGTTATTATCCTGATTTTGTAGATGAAAAACCGCAGCAGTTTAGTAATTGGCACAATGTCATGCAAGTTGCCAAGGGGCAAAGCTGGCCAAGATACGAAGCGCTTTCAATATACTACAGAAGCGCCACTGCTTCCACACAGCAATTGTGCTTTAACAACAAAACTCGGAACGAATGAAACTCAAGTAAGGTAAGGTACTAATTATATACCTGTTTTCCTATGAATGCTACTCCCATAACATTCAAGGAATTGATAAAGATGTGCAATTAAAGTAAACCATTCTCAAGAAGCAACTAATTAAAATTCTTAATATAAAAATACAATTCTCTGATAAGGATCTTTTCCCCCTAAAACTATATTATGTGAGCTTCACTGAAATATGTGAATGATTGTTTCAGGATGGATTCACAGCATACCCAATTTCTGATCACAATTTGACAGTGAAAACAGAAGCCCATGAGGCTTAGGCTAATAAAAACTTAGGTCACTTACTTATAAATAAGGACTGTAGAGTTCCATGAAAATTCTGACTCAACAGCACTAAGGAAAAGAGCCTCTATATTTTACATGATCAATATCTCTTATGAAAAAGCACTATTTCAGTCAGATGTCTTTATTTTATAAATGCAAAAAGGGCAATTAGTTTTAATAACTTTTAATTAGAAATTAATTACCTTGATCATCAGAAACATCAAACTATGGAACACCTTATTTCAAAAGTCTGAAGTTTTCCTAAATCACCATATAAAGTCAAAATATATAACGTAAACATTAAGTTTCTAAAAATTGATAATACATAGTAATATTTATTTTGAGCAATAGATCTCCAAAGTCTATGTGTGTCACTACCCAACAGGACTGTTTAAAAAAAACAATGCTGGGTGGCACCTGTGGCTCAAAGGAATAGGGCGCCAGTCCCATATGCTGGAGGTGGCGGGTTCAAACCCAGCCCTGGCCAAAAACTGCAATAAATAAATAAATAAATAAATAAATAAAACAATGTTTGAAAAGAAAGCCATCCATTTCTTTATTGGTGTCAACAGGTTTTAAAATGATACCTAATTTTTAGATGATGAGGTTTAATTATTCCAACTGTCAGTTTATTTTGCCTAAGATATTAAAATCATATCATTTTTATATTTTTTTTTTACTAAAGATTAATTAGACAAACCCTGGAAGAGCATTTTTTAACCTGTAAAGTAAAGTAACCAGCTCACCTGTTTTTTCCTTTTGTTCTCTACGCCTAAAAAAATGGATAATGTCTTTTGGATTAGCTACCCGATCCACAAATTTCTGGCTAAAGCGAAGAACACTGAAGGGTTCAAAACCTCCACTGTAGTCCACCTGGAAAACAGAATAACCGTATGACATCTAAGTTTAACAATTTGCCGACTTTTAAGAAACATGCTCGTCCTTCAGTATTTATAGTGCTTATGCTCGGTACTCTTAAATTTATAAATTAATTTTTACAATACACTTAAAAGATCATGATGGTAACATTTATCCTATTGAGAAAAGAATGCTTGAAAGTTTATGAGCAAAATACTTTGTTCAATGGAATCAAGATAAACAGTAATTTCCGGTGTTAGAATGATTACACCTCCCCATGACAACACTAACATCCAGGTACTTACCAGGCACACCATCTAAGGAACAAGGCAGAATTTCTAAACAAATTTCTTAACTTTCAAGACAACAAAACAAAGAACATCAAAATAAAGTAACAACCTGGCTCAGCGCCCATAGCACAGTGGTTATTGTGCCAGCCACATGCACCAAAGCTGGTGGGTTCAAACCTGACCCGGGCCAGCTAAACAATGACAACAACAACAAAAAATAGCCGGCTGTTGTGGCAGGCACCTGCAGTCCCAGCTACTTGGGAGGCTGAGGCAAGAGAATCACTTGAGCCCAAGAGTCTGAAGCTACTGTGAGCTGTGACGCCACAACACTCTACCGAGGGTGACACAGTGAGATGCTGTCTCAAAAAAAAAAAAAAAACAAAACATAAAACAACCCTACATGTATTAATTAATTGCTCTATCATTTTAGAGATGTGCCTTCACACTAGACAAAGATGGATGCTGGGAAAATACAAGTAGAAAAGCATCCAAGAAGTCCATAATGGTAAACAGATCTTACAAAGAGAAGCACCACCTTCCCTTCTAAGACATACGATCATTTTCCCTAAACTAGCTATTCTCAAAGTAAGGTCTGGGAACCAGCATGCCCCCCATCACCAGCTTATCCAGAATGCTCCCCAGGCCAACTAGCCCCCACACTGCCACTCTTCATCCACACTGTCTGCTACACTGTCTGTTCATTCACCTGATGTTTATTATGTCTCCTCACATCTCCACCTTCTGTAAGCTCAACGAATGCAAACCTCACCTGTTTTAGTGACGCTGTGTCCTCCAGCATCCATAACAGAAGAACTCCGTAAGATTTGTACAACATGTTAATAAATTAATGAGGGCCCTTTAGTAAATACAGTGTAGCTTTGCAGTATTACTTACATGTCCGTATCTGCTCTTTTGTTTCATGAATGAATGAATAATTTACTGTGTTTAGGTAAAGGAATGAGAATTTCCCATTTATATCTGCTTAGTTCTAATGGTGTCAGCAAACATAGATGGGAAAAATGGTACCTTTTGCTCTGATAAAGACAACTATATGATTTCCTTAAAGTAACTATCTTTCTATTACATACCTAGACCATCTCTATAGTGGTCAAATTATGAAAGAGAAAATACTAAATATTAAAGCTCCCCCCAAAACTCTTCAGACATTTTAACAATTAATATACCAGCCTAGCTTTTTATTTGTAATTTTCTGCTACTAAGAGTTACAGAACCCGTTCATTAAACAAACTTCATTGGGTGTCCTCAATGCTCTAGGCATTCTGCCTGCTTCAACCTAGGTAGAACAAACATCTAGTTGGTAATGTCCATCTCATATCAGCCAGAGACAAAGCAACCCCGTGTTTGTCCCAACTTGGCTTTTCATCTGTGCCTGTGCCTGGTTCATGCCGTGATACATGGGCTAAAAAAAATTAAACAAAAATGTGACTGGTGCTGTAAGAGGTATGTACAAAACAGAATGAGGACACAGAGGAAGAGGTATCAACTTTGAGGTCAGGTCAAGAAAGTCTTTCTTGAAGAGGGAGGCTCTAGGTGTGAACTAAAAGTATAAGGAAGGAAAAGGGAACTGTGTTCCACATAGCAGGATGAACAGGCACAAAGTTTCCAGTGAAATAAAACTCCACTGGGTCCAGGAAGTTATAACTTTTGGTCAGACAAGACTAGAGCTTAAGAAAAGGGAGGATAAAAACAAAGAGGTTGATTTAGACGTCTGAGTCTACTCTAGAAAGTTTAGACTTTTTCCTCTCAGTGCTAGGGGATCATTAAATTGTTTTCAACAGGAAAGATACACAGATTGTATTGTACAAAGATCATCTTGGCATTAAGGTGGAGAAAAAGCTAATGATGGGAAGACAAGAGGCAGAGACCTGGTAGGAAGCTGCAGCAAATCCAGTAAGTGATAATAAGGACTCAACTACAGCAGTGACAGTGGGATAGAGAAAAGGGACCAGACCACTTATTGTACATAACGTAATTCATCTGGATCTCATAAATCTACGATGTACAAAACAAGGGACAAGAGATCCAGATGCTCAATGTCATATACCTAGTGGTAGGGCCAGAATCAAACCCAAGCAGTCCCACTCTAGACAGAACTCTTTATCCCCTTTACCTCCAAAGTCTATATCCCAAGATTTCCTCAACTTTAATGTGCATACACATTGCTCGAGGATTTTGTTAAAATGCAGTTGGACCTGATGTGTGGCCTGAGAGTCTGCATTTTTAGTAATTCCCCAGGTGATGCCAATGCTGCTGGTTTAAGGACCACACTCCTTAAGTACCAGGTTGTAGGGAGCCCTAGAAGTACAGATAGATCAACGTGGAAGTCTAAAGTGAAAGTTTAGGAATCATTACTCTGTAGGTGGTTGTGAAAGGCATACACCTAGACTGAAAAGAAGGCTAAGAGTTAGGAAGGGATACAGAGAACTCAGAAAAAGAAAATCTACTGGGTTAGACAACGGAAGGGATACAGAGAACTCAGAAAAGGAAAATCTAGTGGGTTAGACAACGGAAGGGATACAGAGAACTCAGAGAAAGAAAATCTAGTGGGTTAGACAACGGAAGGGATACAGAGAACTCAGAGAAAGAAAATCTAGTGGGTTAGACAACGGAAGGGATACAGAGAACTCAGAGAAAGAAAATCTAGTGGGTTAGACAACGGAAGGGATACAGAGAACTCAGAGAAAGAAAATCTAGTGGGTTAGACAACGGAAGGGATACAGAGAACTCAGAGAAAGAAAATCTAGTGGGTTAGACAACGGAAGGGATACAGAGAACTCAGAGAAAGAAAATCTAGTGGGTTAGACAACGGAAGGGATACAGAGAACTCAGAGAAAGAAAATCTAGTGGGTTAGACAACGGAAGGGATACAGAGAACTCAGAGAAAGAAAATCTAGTGGGTTAGACAACGGAAGGGATACAGAGAACTCAGAGAAAGAAAATCTAGTGGGTTAGACAACGGAAGGGATACAGAGAACTCAGAGAAAGAAAATCTAGTGGGTTAGACAACGGAAGGGATACAGAGAACTCAGAGAAAGAAAATCTAGTGGGTTAGACAACGGAAGGGATACAGAGAACTCAGAAAAAGAAAATCTAGTGGGTTAGACAACGGAAGGTCGCCTTTTCTATTTGCTATGGCGAGGCCCCAGCCTTGACTGCAGTGAACTGGGGAAGAGAGTGGTAAATGAAGAGGACAGGTTATATACGTTTAGGGGCTAGGACTAGAGTAAGAAAGACAGGGTAGGAACTAGGAGAGGAGAAAAGCGCAGAGGCAAAGAAGAGGCCTATGGTTATCACTTTGTTTATATCACAGTGGAAAAGACAAGCAGGCTCAGAGGCATAGAAAAAAATTCAAAGAATAACCAAGTGCATTATGTGTTATGGGGGGAAAGGAAAAGAGGAAGGAAAAGGAAGTCAAGTCAGCAGCTTTGCAGAGAAGGTGTGGAGTGTCATCGTCATGAGGGTGGGGCCCTGGTCAGGTGACAGGTGACAGCCTTGAGGGCAGTAAGTACGTCAGACATGCCTGAGAAACCCCAAGAAGGCCAAAGTGCCTACAGCAGAGTGAGCGGTGAGACAGCTAAAGGCGAAGTTAGAGATCACAGGTAATCTACTGAACAGAACAACAAATTATTTAGAAAATGAGAAAAAGAAATTATCAAACCTAACAATTAAATTGTGATTAAGTCAAATCCTTGCAGCTTTATTGTTTTGCCTCCAGTGGTGATTGCTCTTTATTACTATAAAGACTCTTCTTACTCCTTTTCAAAAAAATCCATGTAAACTGTACACTACTATACTTTGAAAATTAACAGTTTAATTTACATAAGCAGCACTTACTCGCAGTCGTATAAGAGGCTTCTCTGGCTGTCGAGAATTTCCTAGACGTTCCCGTTCAGCATTTTCAAGCATTTCCTTAATCTTAAAATAAAAATAAAGATTAACATCAAAGTACTAAATTGAACTTAAATTTCTCTGAACAGCATAATCATCTTTATTTCCTCAGTGATTTATATACCTGAAATATACCTTCTTGTAATGCTTTCATTAATACTATTCCTTGATGTTTTTCTTCATAGAAATTATTAATAAAATAATTTTTTCAGTCTCAAAAGCAGTGACTTTCAATTGGTGTGCTGTGAGAGGATTTTAGATGTGCCATGAAAATTTTTAAAGATTAATCAAATTATTTTCAAAAGAAATTCAAAGCACAGTAAGTATATTCTTCTTTTTACTCTGTTTTAATCAACATAATTTAAGTGTGTCACAAAAGTTTAACTATAGGTTCAAGTGTGCTATGAGATAAAAAGGGTTGAAAAACATTTCTCTAAATGGGCAGCACCTGTGGATCAAAGGAGTAAGGTGCCAGCCCCATATACCAGAGGTGGTGGTTCAAACCCAGCCCCGGCCAAAAAAAAGAAAAAAAGAAAAAACATTTCTCTAAAGTAATTATTTTAAAAGATATTTAAAACATTACTCCTGTTCCAATTTTCTACTCATATTTCAATAAGGCTTACTTCATCTTACCAACTAAAAACCAAATAAATCAGGCTGGGTGGGCATGGTGGTTCACACCTGTAATCCTAGTACTCTGCAAGACTGAGGCAGGTAGATGGCTTGAGCTCAGGAGTTTGAGACCAGCCTGAGCCCAAGCAAGACCCCTGTCTCTAAAATAGCCAGATGCTGTGGTGGGCATTTCTAGTCTCAGCTACGCTGGAGGATGAGGCAAGAGAACCATTTGAGCCCAAGAGTTTGAAGTTGCTGTGAGCTATGATGCCAGGGCACTGTACCCAGGGTGACAAAGTGAGACTCTGTTTTAAAAAACATAACAAACAAACAAAAACATCTTGTTTTCTCAGTCATATCATCCAGGGAAGACTGACCAGAGTAGGGACCTACCTATCAGCAAAGGATCTTGGGTTATTTATCTTGGAAGAGTTCAAGTTAAAAGAAAGTAAGAAGAATGTTTTCAAATATCTTAAGTTATCTCATACTGTAACAGGATAAGGTTCTAAGATTTTAGACCTGAAAGAGATCTGAGAACAAAACCACTTGTTCCTGAGAAGAGACCCAAGTTACAAGGAGGCAACAGTACTAAAAGCCTTTTCACATGTGGTTGTGTGCGCAGCCGTTAGATATCTTCAGAAGGCCAATTTCATAGCTCAACAACTCTCATCAGAAAGTTCTTCTGCTGGAATTAAAATCTGCCTCCTTATAACTTGCATCTGACCTCAGGAACAATACAGAACAAGTGTTTTGTTCTCACATCTTTTCTGCATCTAAGCTTGTCCTTTAAACTTAAAGCATCCTAGCAGAACTTTCCATGATGATGTTTTGTATTTGCAGTATTCACTAGAGTTGCCATGAGCCACATGTGGATACAGAGCACTTGAAATATGGTCGGAACAAGTGAGGAGCTGAATTTTTAATTTAATTTGTAGTAATTACATGTAAACAGCCACATATTCTAATGATTATCATACTGGATAGCACAAACCTATAATAAAATCATCCAAGTCAATTCTTTGAACTCAACAAAAAAAAAATCACAGAGCACAGTTTTGCCAGGCACCAGGTCAAACATCTGGGTATTTCGAATGGACTCTATAACTTCTGTGTCACCACCATCATCTTTCCTCTCTGTATTCATGTTACCATTCAAAGCACACAGGATTTAGGTGAAGCTGATTCAGTGGATCTCAAGCAGAACCCTTCATCCAGGGATATACTATATACCATCGACTATTATTAAATTGGTTCACAGGACTGAAATACTTCCTCAACTAAAGTAGGTCTTATTGACTTTATCTAAAAATATTACCTTCTCCAAACAGAAGTTCTGTATGGCTTGGGTTACTTTAGGATTATCTGGGTTAAAAATGTCCGGATGATTAGCCAGAACAACATCCTCCATGAAAAACTGCCGCACTGTCTGAAGAGGAATTTTCTGCATATTCATCTTCCTCCCTTTAATACGCAGCAAACCAACATGTCTAAAATGGAGAGAAATAAAAATCTAGTCACAAAGTAAATTTCCTCAGGAAAATGTGCACATCAAAGCTATATTATTTCTTACTTTATAAAAATATTTTTGATAACATCACATCCTTAAAAATAATTATTTTTGGTGGCGCCTGTGGCTCAAAGGAGTAGGGTGCCAGCCCCATATGCCAGAGGTGGTGGGTTCAAACCCAGCCCTGGCCAAAAACATTGCAAAAACAATTGCAAAAACATTGCAAAAAAAAATAATAACTATTTTTGGCAATTTAATACTAACGTTATCATCAAAGGAAAAAAACAGTAAACATTCTCCTTCCCCAGAATAAAATCTACTCATTATTTTTTCTTCATGAACAAATATACAGTTATATGGAAAGACACGTATAACAGTAAGCACATTAAAGGTTATCAAGACAGCCCACGCCAGTGGCTCACACCTGTAAATCACCTGAGCTCAGGAGTTCAAGACCAACCTGAGGAAAATGAGACCCCATCTCTACTAAAATCAGAAAAACTAGCCAGGTGTTATGGTGGGCGCCTGTGGACCCAGCTACTCGGGAGACTGAGGCAAGAGGATCGCTTGAGTCCCAGCGTTTGAGGTTGCTGTGAGCTGTAAGATCACAGCATTCAACCTTAGGGCTATTGAGTAAGATTTTGTCCCAAAAAGAAACAAAAAAGACTTTGAAAGTAGTATGTATAGACTATATTATTACATATTATTATATGTATACACACATACATGATTTCACACCAGAACCATGAAAAAACACCCAACACACACGTCCAATGACCATATTCTTTAAACCTATTATCATCATAACAATCAGAACTTGAGTAGATTCAACGGGTAAAACCCATTATAAAAATTAAGTTCAATCACTGTTAAGTATTCTTTTTTGTTACATCAGTCCCCCAAAGAATTAAAAGAAATGAAATATGCTATAAAATTGCATTTGTAATGAGAAAAATCTAAAATGGTCTTAAGGGAATTTGTTTATAAATGGACTTTGTGAAGTCACCACTTACAGCATCTAACTTAAATAAATAAAAATTTTAGTTTTTAAATACGTCTAATGAGTGCAAAATCATTAATGTCAACTGGATGCCCTGTTATTGAAAATGGCTAAAAGTATGGGAAAACAGTAAGATTATATAGAATAATCCATCTTCATAAATAAATCTATCATATAAACAATATTGCTCATACTTTGAATCTAGGGGATGATTAGAATTTTATTATAGAGAGGATTTCTTAAAAATTGACTTGAAACATATAACAATTACTCACTTCTTTATAGCTTCTCCTGGGGAAAGAGCAGTAACCACAGAACTTCCAGGTTGTGATACATAGAAGAGCTGCTGTTCATTTTTGGTTGGAGCTATTTTACACTCATGTTCATGGCCCCAGATAACAAGATCAATGAAGTCATCCAAAAATTGTTCTGGAATAAAGTTAGTGCTTCCATGTTTACTCCTATACCAAGATTTTGAAAGATAAATAACGTAAATTTGCAGTGATTTAGAAAATTTTCATATTAAATACACCTATATAGGACTTTTCCTCCATTTACTAAAGATTTATTACCTCATTCTATGTGCCAGAAACTGTGCAAGGGATTGGAAATGCAAAGATAATAGGCCTCAAGAACACAAACAAGTGGAAACCCTAAAAAAGGAAGCCATCAATTCTACCTTTAGGGGAAGATCACGAAAAGTTTTACCACAGGAAGGAATCCCCACTTGGTCATATCAGAAAAGCATAAGCTTTATCAATAGTTGAAATCTATAAATCAGTATAATTATACACTGAAAAAATGCAGAAAATAAAATGTCCAATAATTTTTAATGTCATCTTTTTTTTCTAATTATAAAAATGGGAGTAAAACTGTCATCCTTACATATGAGATAAGATTTTTTAATATAAATTATCACATAAATGATTTGCAAGAGGGATCTACCTAACAAATGCAACCACTGTAACCTAGTTGTTTGTACCCTCATGGTAACCTGAAATAAAAAATAAATAAAATGATTTGCAAACTCTAGTGTTACAGCTAGACTAGTTCTTTAAGAATATGTGAAATCCAAGAAAGAAAAACACATAAGTATAGTCTAGCAAGGGGGAGGGGAGGAGAGGCAGGAGGGAGTGGGGACGGAAGGTGAGACTGGTGAGATCTTGCCTCACGTGCACAGTGTGAGGGGTTCAGCACACCCCCGGGTGAAGGGCTCAACTATAACTTGAACTGTACCTTAGAAATGAAAACAATGTAACCTGAACATTTGTACCCTCCTATCAATCTGAAATTAAAAAATAAAGAGAAAAGTTACATGAAGGGACATATCACCCTCCACATATGGGGTAGTCAGGAAAGGCCTCTCTGACAAGTAACCAAGGAGCAGAGAACTGAAAGGAAGGATCAGTAAGCCACAGAAGAAAGTCCTGGGCAGGAGAAGAGCAGATAGCAAAAGTGCTAAGGCGAGAAAGTGTTCAGTAAGTTCAAGGAATAGCAAGATCGGCGTGGCTAAGCAGAGTGAATGCAGAGAAGACAGAAAATCAAATGGGTATCCAGAAAATTTTTTTTAATGTAAAAACATACATCTAGGGGGCCTTCGTTGAGTGCTGGCTCTAATTTGTGACTCAGAAGCTGATCTGGGCGGCGCCTGTGGCTCAGTCAGTAAGGCATCGGCCCCATATACCGAGGGTGGCGGGTTCAAACCCAGCCCCGGCCAAACTGCAACCAAAAAATAGCCGGGCGTTGTGGCGGGCGCCTGTAGTCCCAGCTACTCGGGAGGCTGAGGCAAGAGAATCGCTTAAGCCCAGGAGTTGGAGGTTGCTGTGAGCTGTGTGAGGCCACGGCAATCTACCGAGGGCTGTAAAGTGAGACTCTGCCTCTACAAAAAAAATAAATAAATAAATAAATAAATAAATAAATAAAACATCCTTATTGAAAGATTTTGCATAACAAAGTCCTCTTCAGATTCCTCCTCCTTTTGCACATAGGAGAAAAACTCAACGATGTAAAAAAAAAAAAGAGAAATAAAACATAGAAGACTCAAGAATTCCCACTCAATCAGAAAAAAACCTTTTTTTTTTTTTTTTGAAAACAACAAGAAAAGAAGTATCTAAGGCTACACAAGGTAACAAATGAATCTAACAGCATTAAAGAAGAATCCCCATAAGCACAATGCAGGGACTGGGGAGGAAAGAGCTAAGTAACTTTGGAAAATGATACGCCAAGGCTAAAGACTAAAATAACTTACATAAACATTGTACCCAATTTGGTAGGTTTGTTTCTGACGGGGTGTGGGTCGCAATTTTGAAATTACTTTATATGTAAACCTGCATTGAAAAAAGTAAGTCAATATATTGGAGATAATGTAATCTAGGCTTCAGTTAGCAAAAGAAGTTACAAGTAAATAAAAGGGAAGACACAGAGACCCTGTAGGGCTGGATTAGAAGATGAATTTGCAATTATTTCTTTAACACATAGTTAGATACAGAAATACAGGTGTGAATGTGTATGTATGAGTGACTGCACACACTTGTATATTTCCTTAGTTTTATTCACTGAGGGGGTTGAGAGAGCCCAGTAGCAACAAGCACACCCAGGACCCATATATGGGTTTCTGAACACCACAATAAAAGGAGCTAAGAACTCCTCAGAGAAGTGGTTGATTCCAGGTCTAGGGCAGAAAAATACAAGAGCTTGGAACATCTTGTGGTGCTGTAATGATCAAAGTGGAAACAATCCAAGGAACAGTAAGGATAAAAAAAAAAGAGAGACAGTATTGAATTATAACTCAAAGAATAAAATAAAGATCCTTAAATCCATAATAATATCAATAAAATGAATAATTGAATAAGTAAATGGGGAGTAGAAGAGACAGAAGTTCTTTACAGAAGAATTCCAGCTAATAAATACAGAAAGAGGCTCGGTGCCCGTAGCACAGTGACGGCACCAGCCACATACACCAAAGTTGGGAGGTTGGAACGCGGCCCAGGCCAGCTAACCAACAATGACAACTGCAACAAAAAAGATCCGGGCGTTGTGACGGGCGCCTGTAGTCCCAGCTACCTGGGAGGCTGAGGAAAGAGAATCGCTTGAGCCCAAGAGTTTCAGGTTGCTGTGAACTGTGATGCCACAGCACTCTACCAAGAGCGACATAATGAGACTCTGTCTCAAAAATAAATAAATAAGTACAGAAAGAGTGAGGACGAAAAAAATCACTATTACAGCACTACAACAGTAACTGCTGGAAATAAGATCACCAATGGATGGATCTTGGGTGAAAGTTTAGAGTGAAACAGGATATTTGGATAGTCTCAAACTATTTTTCTCAAAATATTTATTAATTGTGAAATAGAAAATGGGAAATTTACATAGATGAAATCAGGTACACACCCTCTTAATCAAATGATGAAGGCTAACATCGCCGGCGATGAGGTGAACCAACAATCCTATGCTGACTGCCCTCTCCTCTGACCAATCTGCCATTCTACCTCTCAAGGCTTAAATTCCCAGAATTCCTTACGGGTTTTCCTCCCAACTTACCCCCACTTTAGCGTAGTACAAAGTGTGGTAGAACTGGGAAGCACTAAGCAAGAGAAAGAACAACTCCTAGTGGTGAAAAGTTACATGGAGACCACACGTATGGAAACTCTGGCCTGCTCCTTCTTTGAAACTCACACTGTTCATTCAGGAACTCACACCTAAGAAAACAACAGTCAGCCTCCTAATCCTTTCTTTTACCCAACACTTAGCATATTTGTATTCCATAAATGCACAGTCTGCATCTAGTAAATGCATTCAATAAATACAGCTGGCCCTCTGTATTTACCATTTCTCAGATTCAACCAATCATGGATCAAAGATATTTAAAGACCAAAAAAATAACAGTAAAATAAAACATAAAAATTTTAAAAAACAACACAGTATGTCAAGTATTTACATAGCACATGTTGTATTAGGTATCATAAGTACTCTAGATTTAAAGTATATAGGAGGGGGAGTATAGCTTCTAGATTTAAACTATATAGGAGGGGGAGTATAGCTTCTAGATTTAAAGTATATAGGAGGGGGAGTATAGCTTCTAGATTTAAAGTATATAGGAGGGGGAGTATAGCTTCTAGATTTAAAGTATATAGGAGGGGGAGTATAGCTTCTAGATTTAAAGCATATAGGAGGGGGAGTATAGCTTCTAGATTTAAAGCATATAGGAGGGGGAGTATAGCTTCTAGATTTAAAGCATATAGGAGGGGGAGTATAGCTTCTAGATTTAAAGCATATAGGAGGGGGAGTATAGCTTCTAGATTTAAAGTATATAGGAGGGGGAGTATAGCTTCTAGATTTAAAGTATATAGGAGGGGGAGTATAGCTTCTAGATTTAAAGTATATAGGAGGGGGAGTATAGCTTCTAGATTTAAAGTATATAGGAGGGGGAGTATAGCTTCTAGATTTAAAGCATATAGGAGGGGGAGTATAGCTTCTAGATTTAAAGTATATAGGAGGGGGAGTACAGCTTATTTGCAATTACAGTAGAACGTCCATATTTGACCACATCCTTACATTGTCCACCTGCTTAAGTTGACCTAACTTTCAAAGACTGGACATCCACCACATGTACCTAGTTCCCTATGCTGGCCACCTCCATACATTGACCAGTTTGTTGCAGTCCCTTGGGTGGTCACTTTACAGAGTTTCCACTATACTATTCATCCTATGCAAACGTCTGAGGATTCTGAAATCCACGGAGGATCCTATAAACCACCCCCCACGGTGAATTCACAGGAATGACTGTAATCAATTCTATCGTCAGGCCTGAAGTCCTTCTCTGCACCTTCTCAGGTCTGCCCCTCCCACATCACTGTCATCACCTTCATAGGCTCGTTGTCACTGCGGTGATGGCACAGGAAATCTTGCTTTCTCAAGTCTCTCTTCCTTTCAATCAATCCTATACTCTAATGACAGATTAGACTTCTTAAAACTAACAAAAGAAAGCCAATCTAGCTATCTTCACATATTCTGGAAACACACTTGCATATATTTACCAGGAGATGTGCATAAGAATGTTTGTAACAGCCAGATATATGGAAAAAAAAAAAAAAAAAACCTAGAAAGGAAATGTTCACTAACTCTACACAACGGTGAAAATTAATTACATTTCTAAGCAGCAAAATGGATGAATCTCAGAAATGCTGAGAATTAAATAAACTGTAAAATATACAGCATAACACAATTACGCATACATCTGTGATCAAACAATAAAGAAAAGCAATGGTATGATTAATCTAAAATTAAGAACAATGGGAGGAAGATAGGATCAGAGAACAGTATGAGACAATGTACTGATAAGATTCAACATTTTTGCTGAATTCAGGAATATTGATTTTATGGTTATTATTATGGCTTATCCACATTTTATAGGCATTAATTTATACAAAGAAAAATTTCAGAATGAAGTCACACAACACCAAGTTCTGCCTGATCTTGCACTAACAACCTTGAAAGAGTAAGGCCATTTTACTGAAATTGATGAGCTTACAGAGATTCAGGGAATCTCAGTACTTGGGTCAAAAATTTTCAGAGAATACTTTTACCTGTTCTGATGAATCACAAATAAGTTAAACCAAGAGTTCTCCTCTTCTTTTGGTCTCAACATTGTTACTTTTTTATTGACAAACATTCGATAGAGCCTTTCATCTGGAATGGAGCCTGAAACGGACATGTCATTATTTTAAAATTGTTTTCTTACCTGGGTTTAAAACACGAATATATTTGCTTCTAAATAATATGCTACTCAAAGTATTTCAATTTACTGTTTAGAGATATTTGAATTCTACAATCATTTATTAATGAGTAGCTCCAGTTCTTGATGACAGATAGCTATTAGGTACATTCAAAAAATACTTTCCATTTCAGGCACACATACCTTTAAAATAAACAAAATGTGGAATAAAAATGTGAGAGGTTTATGCTTAAATTCTTATTAAAACTTCTAGTAATGTTTTTCAATATCCCTTTATTATAAATTATAGGTATATATACTTTTGAAGTAACATATAGATTATAATATGCATACAATCTAGATATTGAAAGGGATGAGATTTTTTAAAAGTATTTAAAAACAACACAAAAATAAAAATAAAAGTATTATGCCTTTTAATAAAACAATTCTTCCGATACTGCATAGGCTCAGCTTGGTTTAGTGAAAAAGATCAACAAAAACAAGTCAAGAAAATAAGTATAAAGTGTAAATACTATAAAAGGGGGGGGGAAAGCCAGGATACTAAGATGGAGAATAACAATACAGGAAGGGTTGGGAGGAACAAGGTTGCCACTTCAAACGCTGATTAAAGAGGTTTCAGAAGAAAACCGAACTGTGTAGAAGCAGAGGAGCTACAAGTGGCCCAGCTCCCCGAGGGGACCCCTCGGTGTGGCCAATGGCACAGACGGCTGAGGTAGAACACAGAACACTTAACTGAGACAAAAAAGGGAAGGTATTCAAAGCCCAGGACATTAATCTAGGTAGAGGCTGAAGCGCTGAGAATACTCACAAAACTAAAGGTAGGTGGGTAGGTAAAAAGTTTGAGGGAAAGGGAAAGACAAGTTTAGTACGACAGGATAAGCTTCAAGGAGCAGCGTATTTGCAGGCGGGAGGAGAAGTGGTGGTGGGGAACAAGGACGGTAATCCCTCCACTGCCCAACAGCCACAGGTAAGAGAACCACACAGAACACAGAATCGCAGGGTCCAACTGGACAACGCTCAGACAAGAGAACTTTGACTATGCCAATTATGCAACAAGTTCTAGAGTTTATAGGCAAGTGTTTGGTGAGGGTACAGACGGGTACAGGGAAGAGACAGAATCCATTCATGGAAAGAAGAACCTGATGAATAAAGTTTGGGAGAAAATGGATGACTACAGAGACGTGTTTCTGGCAATGATTGAGGAATAATGTCCTCAGTCTGAATATAGGAGAAGAAACCTTTTCCAGGAGATTCGTTCCCTCATGTTGAAGTGATTAAAACAATTAATAGTTTGTTTTTTTTTAAGTATATTTCATTTCATGCTCTATCAATTGCAAAATCAGACATAATGCCCAGATCTCATTTTCCGTATCTCTAAAATATAAATGACCATGATGTTCTTCTACTTGCTAGATTATAAAAGCTGCACAAGGGCTGTCAGCTAGGGGTTACTGTGTAGGACTGTGAAGCTTTAGACCATTCAAAGACTTTTAAGAGATCAAAAAGGACTTTTGGTAATTATTCTGTAATTCAGGATTCTACGTGTGTATATCTGAGTCGAAAAGGGAAAAATACAACGTAAAGGAAAAATATTTTTATCAGAACTGCTATTTTTTTAAATTCTATAAAATTTTTACCAAAATCTTTCCTTTTTACATTCACCAACAAGAAATAATCAGATTTGCCCCACTTTTTCCAAAGTTATCTCCACAATTTTATTTCCTAATTGTTTAAACACTTACTAATCTAAATAATAAAATAAAACCATCTTACCTAAGCCATACAGTGCAATTTTTGTGCTTCCTTTTTGAAGCAAAAGTGGACTAATGTCTATGTTCTCCACAGACATTGAACGTCCAAAGTGATTAACAAATCCAGCACAACTTAAAATATCCAAGGCACAGAGTGCATCTGCCTGTGCAAAATAATTTCGAAGAATAAAAATAAGTGATCTGTCAGCACATTGCCTGTTAAAAGCATACTCTAAATACTAGTTACAAAAACACAGATGAGGATAATGCCTTCTCAAAACAAAATTGCAAAAGTAAAGGTATTTGCTACCTTTTTTCTATTACAAATCATTTGTAGCAACTGGAATCACATGCTAAATACAAAGTTAACATCTCATCAAAGCTTATCATGAGGACTTGGTCACTAAAGGCATGAAGTAAATGCTTTGTAATACCATATTAAGCAAACTTCTGTAAACCTGGGGAAAGACGACCATAAATAATTAGCAATTCATAATGACCAGGTAAAAGATATTTTTGAGTTTAGGATCTCTAATTTTGTTGCCACATCAAATATGTATTAGATAAATTAATTTAGATTTTAAAATGTTCATGAAACAATCATCTCTTGTGAGATTTTATAAGACAGATATAAAGCAATAATAAACTATAAATCAATTTACAAATAAATGTTAGTATGTATTCCTACTCTTAGCACTCATGAAATAAAAACATAGCTCTTACACAAATTCTCATTCCAGATTTTTAAATAAAAGCTTACATAAAATGATTAAAAAATCACTGACTACAAATTGCTAAGAAAAGGGGGAGGAATATTTTCCACAAACTAAAGTGAATGTTTCTAACAGGTGAACTATAAGAAACTAATAATTACCCCTGTGGGATCATCATGATTGCCGTGAATACTAAACACTGGAATTGAAATGTTGAGATTGCCATCTTGGTAGTTCACCCATGGAAACCTTAAAAAAAAAAAAAAAGTTAATTAAGGTTTCTAAATGCTATTTTCCCTAGGATTCTCCTCCAAAATATTGATGTAATCATAGGCAAATATATGATCCATATTGGCAAATGACCACTAGTTCAGAGCTTTAAAGAAAAAAAAAACAAAACATAGGCACCAATACACTTCAATTATAGTTTGAAAATATCATAAGGTACTATACTGCAAAGAAAACCAAACAACAATTAGTAGTGCTTCTGAATAGTATGTAAGAGTGGCATACCCGATTAATGAAAAGTAATGATTAACAGGCCTTCAAAACTATGAAAACCTCTGTGTAAAGTTTTAATTTGTAGTAGAGGGACGGAAGAAAACCCATGTACTTCAGAATCCAAAAGATCAAGATTAAAATTGTTCAGTTCTACCATTACCACTACCTGTGCAACTTAGTCTCCTGCAAGCTCCAGCCTCCAGCTCTTCCTTTCAGAGGCAAAGAATGTTAGCAATTTCTAGTACATCTTTTAAAAAGATCTTATACCTATACGAGTTTATCTGTTAGTGTGTCTTATGTGGAAATATCATACACAAGAAATCATTCACTCAAGGACATAAATATACTTACTTACTAAAACCAAAGTTAACTGACTGGTCGCTGATGATCTCAAACTGGACAGGACGATCACCCATACAGTATTTTCTTAATAGCTCGAGGCAGGTATGTAATGTTTTCCTTGAGGGCTTATTTTCATGAAAAAGATCACCACCTAACAAAATAAAATCCACCTAATGAACAGAAAAATGATGTTAAAATCAGTATGTTTTACAGATAAAATTTTTATATACTACAGATGAAAGAAGTAGAAAAAAACTCACAAAAGACACTATTATGTAAGATGATTAAAAATTTTACATTTTATTTTGTCAAAAGGCCTTCCAATCTGGCAACTAATCTCAGTTCAATGTAGGTTACCAAGCCATCTTCAAAAAAGCCATCTTCGGCCAAGCAAAGTGGCTCATGCCTATAATCCTAGCATTCTGGGAGGCTGAAGTGGGTGGACTGCTGGAGCTCAGGAGTGCCAGACCAGCCTGAGCTAGAGCAAGACCCTGGTGTATACTCAAAATAGAAAAAACTAGCCAAGCATTGTGGCAGGTGCCTAGAGTCCCAGCTACTTGGGAGGATGAGGCAAGACAACCGCTTGACCCCAAGAGTTTGAGGTTGCTGTGAGCTATGATACCACAACACTCTACCGAGGATGACAGAGTGAGACACTGTCTCAAAAAGGAAAAAAAAGGCTATCGCCAAATCACTACACCAAGTCACTTACTCAGTCACCCAAGATGATGATGTTCCTTTCGGTATTATTCAAATCGAATATAAACTTAGCACTTTAATGGAAGGCATATGGAAGAGATACCAAATTCAATTCAAATTATTTAATTCATTTAACAATTATTTATAGAGTTCCTACAGGTATCGGTACCTAAGGAAATAGCAACCTATAATGAAACTTAAATTCTTAATTATGCACAGGAACCCCAAAATACATCCCAGATCACAGTGGCTGTATGTAGACAGTGGCAGTTAGGGAAATTTAAATAAAAATGTGGGATTTATGGTATACCTTCAAGAAAAACCAAGATTTAAGAAATAAGGAAGCAAAAGATCATAGTCAAAGGCACAGAATCAACAAAACAAAAATATATTCAGGGAATGAGTAGCTATTAGTTCATAGTTATCACTTTTGGAAAAGGCAGAATTCTGGAGATTGGTTGCATAGTAATATGAATTAACACTACTGAAATGCATACTTAAAAATGGTTAAGACCGTATATTGTAAGTGATGTATATTTTGCCACTACTAAAGTTTCTTTTTTTTTTTTTTAATATTTTTTTAAAGGCCGGGTGCAGTGGCTCATGCCTGTAATCTCAGCACTTGGGAAGCCAAGGCAAGGGGCGGGTTCAAGACCAGCCTAAGCCAGAGCGAGACCCTGTCTCTATAAAATAGCCAGGGGGACAAAGGGAGGCAAGATCGCCGACTGAAGCCAGCTTTTGGCAGAGGTTCCCATCCAGAGGGAGAAATCATGGCCAGAAATTACCCAATAAAGCAGATAAGGAGCTGAACTGAGAGAGAGGATCAATAGGTTCACATCACCCCTGCTGCGACAAGCTGGGACTCCAAGGAAACAAATTTCAGGTACAAAACCCATCCCAAAGAGGACGGGCATCCTTCCCACTCCCCCAGAAGAGCAGCTTGAGGCAACTAGAGAACAGAGGACCTTTTGTTTCACCAAAGGGGAGAGAACAACTGAGGGCCGGGACTCCCTCCACAGAGAACCACTGCAAGCCCAGGCAGTCTCTTGCCTGGGCCAGAAGTTGATCTAATATTCTCCCTACCCTCCTGAACTCCCAATCCACCCCTCCCCCGTCTCCTGGCGGTCTTCTGGGAGACTACCCCCTGCAAAATCCAGAGTATTTGGCAGATTTTTGCTAGGGTGGGGCACCTAGTTGCGCTGAAACTGTAACTGTAACAGAGTTGGGGAGTCACAAGAGGAGAGAGACTTGACCCATGTTGCCCACCTGCTCCCCGGCTCTGCAGCCTGCAATGGGTGGCTCGGCTCCCTGCCAGGCTCCTATGACCCGTGTGGCACACGGCAGGCTGGCTCCTGTGACTTGTGGCCCGGGGCCAGGGACTTTGCCCTTCGGCTCCCTACCAGGCTCCTGAGACCCACGGCCTGTGCTCAGTGACTCCTCCTGGCTCCTGCAACCCCCGAAGCAGGTGACTCTGTCCTCTGGCTTCCCACCTGGCTCCTGCAGCCTGGGCCTGGGATCAGCAGCTCAGCCCTCTGGTTCCCTGCCTGGCTCCTGTGACTATTGTGCCAGTGGCAATGCCCTCTACTTCCCCACGGGCTTCTGTGACCTGCACACAGCAGTACCCCAGACCAGCAGCACCATCCAGGACAGTGGCAACGCCGCCCCTGACAGTGGTGCCAGCTCCATGGTCTCTCCCACTGGAGTCAAATTGAGCTGCCAGTGGACCCCCGCTGCCTAGATGCTGAAGACCTTTTGAACTCTCCCACGTGATCAATGTTTGTGTCGAATGGGATAATTGGTTTAGAACTCTTGACCTGGGCCGAACACCCAGGGACCCACCAAGATTGTACCCTGGTTGTGTTGTTGTGGGAGTGTGGGATTCTCCCCTTCCAGTTGTCACTTGTGGGAGGGAGGAGTGTCTTAGTTGCTTATATATGTCCACAGCCGAGATTTCAGCCCAAAGCCACTGATTCACTAGGACTGGAGAGAGACTAGCCCCACTAGTCTTGGTCAGCACCATCTAGCCCCACCACACCAAGCAGGTACCAGAGTTTCAGGCAGTAGTTCTGAAGGGGACATTTGTAAAGTGCTAAGGGAAAAAAGTGACAATCACCAGTCCCAGTTCTTTGGTAAAGGGCTGGTTAATTACAACTCCAAGCGCCCTCAATTCAATTTCACCTTGCCAGCTTCTCTAGACAAATGGTGAAAAATAATCATGGGGCGGAATCAGTGGAAAAACTCTGGCAACATGAATATTCAGAGTAGATAAACTCCCCCAAGGAATGACAAAGGAGACACAACAGAAGATCCCATTCATAAACAAATGGCTGAGATGTCAGAAATCAAGTTCAGAATTTGGATTGCAAATAAGACTAACAGAATGGAGGTAAAGATGGAATTAGAAATTCAAGGCACAATTCAAAAGTTGTCTCAAGAATTCAATGAATCCAAAGACAAAATCATCAAAGATTTTGACACACTGAGGCAAGAACTTGCAGCCCTCAAAGATCTGAGAAATACAGTAGAATCCCTCAGTAACAGAATGGAGCAGGCAGAAGAAAGGATCTCTGACACTGAAGACAAAGCTTTTGAACGCTCCCAAATGCTCAAAGAGGAAGATAAGTGGAGAGCAAAAATGGATCACTCCCTGAGAGAATTGCGGGACCACTCCAAAAGAGCAAACATTTGCCTTATAGGAATCCCTGAAGAAAAGGATGGTCCGAAAGGCACAGATGCTCTACTCTGAGATAATTGAGGAGAAAGTCCCAAGCATGGCAAGAGATTCTGAAATTCAGATAGCAGACAGTTTCAGAACCCCAGCATGACTCAACCCAAATAAAGCATCTTCTAGACACATTGTAATTAACTTCACCAAAGTTAACATGAAGGAGAAAATTCTGCAGGCAGCCAGATGCAAGAAAATCATATCCTAACAAGGGGAAGAATATTAGAATGACTACAGATCTTTCTGCTGAAACTGTTCAAGCCAGAAGAGGATGGTCATCGACCTTCAATCTCCTAAAACAAAACAACTTTCAGCCAGGATCCTGTATCCAGCTAAATTGAGTTTCATTTATGACAGAAAAGTTAAACACTTTAATGACATCTAAACACATTGAAGAAATTTGCCATAACCAAACCAGCTCTTCAGGATATTCTCAGACCCATCCTCCATAATGACCAGCATAAGGCTCTACCACCAAAGTAAACTCACTCTGAAATTCTTGACCCAAACCCAATTTCCACAGTGGTGAAAAGATTCAAAATGTCCACTGGATTTTTGAAAAACTTGATACCCAAAATACTACCAGGCTTATCAATACTCTCAATTAATGTGAATGGCTTAAACTGCCCTCTTAAGAGGCACCGGTTGGCTGACTGGATACAAAAACTCAGGCCAGAAATATGCTGCATACAAGAATCTCATCTTACCTTAAAGGATAAATATGGAGTCAGGGTGAAGGGATGGTCATCTGTAATTCAGGCAAACGGAAATCAGAAAACAGCAGGGGTGGCAATTTTATTTGCACACACACTAGGCTTTAAACCAACAAAAGTAAGGAAAGACAAGGATAGCCACTTCATATTTGTTCAGGGAAACACTCAACATAATGAGATGTCAATTATTAACATTTATGCGCCCAACCAGAATGCTCCTCAATTGATAAGGGAGACCCTAACAGACATGAGCAATTTAATATCTTCCAGCACCATAATAGTTGGAGATTTTGATACCCCTTTGGCAGTGTTGGATAGATCCTCCAAGAAGAAACTAGGCAAAGAAATTTTGGACTTAAAATTCACCATACAACAATTGAATTTCACAGACATCTACTGAACATTTCATACTAACGAAACTGAATACACATTCTTCTCATCAGCCCATGGAACATCCTCCAAAATTGATCACATTTTAGGTCACAAGTCTAACCTCAGCAAATTTAAAAGTATAGAAATTATCCCTTGTATTTTCTCAGATCGTCACGCAAGAAAAGTTGAACTCACCAATAACAGGAATCTGCATACTCATATAAAGACATGGAAACTAAATAACCCTATGCTGAATGATAGCTGGGTCATAGATGAGATTAAGAAGGAAATTGCCAAATTTTTGGAACAAAACAATAACAAAGACATGAATTATCAGAACCTGTGTGATATTGCAAAGGCAGTCTTAAGAGGGAAATTTATAGCGTTGCAAGCCTTCCTCAAGAGAACAGAAAGAGAGGAAGTCAATAACTTAATCGGACATCTTAAGCAACTGGAAAAGGAAGAACATTCCAACCCCAAACTCAGCAGAAGAAAAGAAATAACCAAAATTACAGCAGAATTAAATGAAATTGAAGACAAAAGAAATATTCAAAAGACGAATCAAAAAGTTGGTTTTTGGAAAAATTCAACAAAATTGATAAACCTTTGGCCAACCTAACCAAAAACAGAAAATTAAAGTCCATAGTATCATCAATCAGAAATGAAAAAGACAAAATACTACTCGGGAGGCTGAGGCAAGAGAATCGCTTAAGCCCAGGAGTTGGAGGTTGCTGTGAGCTGTGTGATGCCGCAGCACTCTACTGAGGGCCATAAAGTGAGACTCTGTCTCTACAAAAAAAAAAAAAGAAAAAGGCAAAATAATGACACCTCAGAAATAAAAAAAAAAAATCCTTAATGAATACTACAAAAACTTTATTCTCAGAAATATGAAAATCTGAAAGAAACTGACCAATACTTGGAAGCACACCAACTTCCTAGACTTAATCAGAAAGAATTGGAAATGCTGAACAGACCTATACCAAGTACTAAAATACAATCAACTATTCAAAATCTCCCAAAAAGAAGAGTCCAGGACCAGATGGCTTCACATTAGAATTCTACCAAACCTTTAAGGATGAACTAGTACCTATATTACTGAACCTTTTCCAAAACATCAAAAAAGAAGCAATACTTCCCAATACAGTCTATAAAGCAAATATCACCATGATCCCCAAACCAGGAAAAGACCCAACAAGGAAAGAAAACTATAGACCAATATCTTTAATGAACATAGATGCAAAACTATTCAATAAGATCCTAGCAAACAGAATCCAGCAACACATCAAAAGAATTATACACTATGACCAAGTGGGTTTTATCCCAGGGTCTCAAGGTTGGTTCAATATACATAAATCTATAAATATAATAAATCACATAAACAAACTAAACAACAAAGACCAGGTGATTCTCTCAATGGATGCAGAAAAAGCTTTTGACAATATCTAGCATCCTTTCATCATCAGAATACTTAGGAAAATAGGTATAGAAGGGACTTTTCTTAAATTGATAGAGGCCATCTACAGAAAACCCAGTCAATATCATATTGAATGGAGTTAAACTGAAAACATTTCCATTCAGATCAGGAAGCAAGCAAGGTTGCCCGTTGTCTCCACTGCTTTTTAACATTGTAGTGGAAGTCTCAGCCATCGCATCAAACAAGAAAAGGCGATCAAGGGTATCCAAATAGGGTCAGAGGAGATCAAACTTTCACTCTTCGTAGATGACATAATTTTATACCTGGAAAACCCTGGGACCCAACCACAAAACTCTTAGAAGTGATAAAGGAATACAGTATTGTCTCAGGATACAAAATCAATACTCACAAATCAGTACCTTTTATATATATAAGCTGAAAAAAAGTCAAGGACTCTATTCCCTTTACAGTTGTGTCAAAGAAGATGAAATATTTGAGAATTTACCTAACAAAGGACATGAAAGAGCTCTTAAAGAGAATTATTAAACTCTGAGAAAAGAAATAGCTAAAGATGTTAACAAATGGAAAAACACACCATGCTCATGGCTGGGAATAATCAACATTGTTAAAATGTCCATATTACCCAAAGCAATTTACAAATTTAATGCAATCCCTATCAAAGCACCACCATCATACTTTAAAGATCTGAAAAAAATAGTATTTCATTTTATATGGAACCAGAAAAAAACCTCAAATAGCCAAGACATTACTTAGAAATAAAAACAAAATCAAGAGGAATCATGCTACCAGACCAGCATGGTACTGGCACAAAAATAGAGAAGTAGATGTCTGGAACAGAATAGAGAACCAAGAGATGAACCCAGACACTTATCATCATTTGATCTATCAAAATATAAATTGGGGGAAAGATTCCCTATTTAACAAATGGTGCTCAGAGAATTGGCTGGCAACTTGTAGTACAAGACTGAAACTGGATCCACACCTTTCACCATTAACAAAAATTGATTTTCACTGGATAAAAGATTTAAACTTAAGACATGAAACTATAAAGATTCTTGGAGAAAGTGCAGGAGAAACACTTGAAGAAATTGACCTGGCAGAATACTTTATGAGGAGGACCTCCCCAGGCAATTGAAGCAACACCAAAAATACATTACTAGGATCTGATCAGACTAAAAAGCTTCTGCACAGCCAAGAACACAGTAAGTAAAGCAAGCAGACAGCCCTCAGAATGGGAGAGGATATTTGCAGGTTATGCTTCTGACAAAGGTTTGATAACCAGAATCCACAGAGAACTCAAACTTATTAATATGAAAAGAAAAAGTAATCCCATTTCACTATGGGCAAGGGACTTGAACAGAAGCTTCTCTAAAGAAGATATGTGCATGGTCTACAGACACATGAAAAACTGCTCATCATCTTTAATCATCAGAAAAATGCAAATCAAAACCACTTTGAGATATCATCTAACTCCTGTAAGAGTGGCTCACATAACAAAATCCCAAAACTACAGATGTTGGCATGGATGTGGAGAAAAGTGAACACTTCTGCACTGCTGGTGGGAATGCAAGCTAATACATCCCTTTTAGAAAGAAGTATGTAGAATACTCAGGGATCTAAAAGTAGACCTGCCGTTTGATCCTGCAATTCCTCTACCAGGTGTATATCCAAAAGACCAAAAATCTCTTTATAACAAAGACATTTGCATCAGATTGTTCATTGCAGCTCAATTCATAATAGCCAAGTCATGGAAGAAACCCAAGTGCCAACTGATCCATAAATGGATTAATAAATTGTGGTATATGTATACCATGGAGTATTATGCAGCCTTAAAAAAAAGATGGAGACTTTACCTCTTTTACGTTTACATGGATAGAGCTGGAATATATCCTACTTAGTAAAGAATCTCAAGAATGGAAGAAAAAATATCCAATGTACTCAGTTCTATTATGAAACCAATTAACAGTCACTCACACTTTCATATGAAGAATGGATCACAACTATGGCCCAAGATGAAGGAGGGAGAATGGGCGGATGGGAGGGGAGGAGGGTGGCCAGATGGAGGGAGGGTGAATGGTGGGATCACACCTGTGGTGCACAAGGGTACATGTCAGATCCATTAGTATAGAGTATAAATGTCTTAACCCAATAACTAAGTAAACAAGATGAGGTATATAGTAACCAGTGTGATGTAAGGTTCCTAATTCTATATGAAATCAGCACATTGTACCCCACAAATGCATTAATGTATACATGATCTATGTGTTTATGATTTAATTAAAAAATAAATAAAATAAAAATAGCCAGGTGTTGTGGCGGGCACATGTAGTCCCAGCTACTTGGCATGGTGAGGCAAGAGAATCACTTAAGCCCAAGAGTTTGAGGTTTCTGTGACCTACGACACCACGGCACTCTAACAAATGTGACCAAGTAAGACTCTGTCCCCAAAAATATATATGTATTAATATTTATAAAAACTGGCTTTTGGTGACTACAGGAAACATTCAGAAGAACACAACTTGCTTCTGTGGTATTCTTCCCAAAAGTGCAAAAGCTGAAACTAATTATATGAAAATACCTGACCTATACAGTTAAGAAATATTCTATTAAATAACTGGCTTAGGTGAAAACACTGGGTCAAGAAAGACAAAGGAAGATTCAGGAAATGTACCAGATTAAAGGAGAGGAAAGAGACGTGACAGCTAAACACAACACGTGATGTGGGTTAGAACGTGGACACGCCCAACCTGCCCCCAAAATGCCACAACAGACAATACTGGGACCATTGGCCACATCTTAAGATCACATAATAGCACCGAGTCAATAGCAATTTGCTAGTTTTGATATGTGTACTGTGGTTATATATGCAATTTATTTCGAAATGGTTAAGGAAAGAAAAATTGTGTGTGTACAAAGACAGAAGGTAAAGCAAATGAGATAAAATGTAAGAATTCTAGGTTCACAACAAGTAATTCTTTGCACTACTCTTGCAAATTTTCTGTGAGACTGATATTATTTCAAAATTAAAATTTTCAAAGAAAGACTCCAAGGAACGAGGCAACAGAAATAAGGCCAGTTAGAGGCCATGGGCCTACATAATAGAGGACTTAAAAGTCAGGAAGAATTTAGACTTCAATAATAAGAAATATTAAATACAAATTAAGAAAACATGAAACAGTATAAATAAGTCCCAGCATGGAGCCACAGAGGGGTGGAGCAGTTAAGATTAAGGGATGCAGGTAAGGGAAACAAAAACAGGAGGGAACAGAAGGACGAAGTAGAGGAAAGCTTATACTCAGGGGAAAAAAATGTTTTAGGGCCTAGGAGTTAAAACATAACCAGTACATGCAGGATTCTCTGGCAGGAAACAGACCTGCTCTGGCCGTAAGTTTCTTTGCCCTGGAAGGAAGAATCCATCCTAAAAGGAAACAATACTAGCCTTCCCTCTGTTCAATTAAAAAATTTAAAAGAGGGCAGCGCCTGTGGCTCAAGGAGTAGGGTGCTGGCCCCATATGCCGGAGGTGGCGGGTTCAAACCCAGCCCCGGCCAAAAACCACAAAAAAAAAAAAAAAAAAATTTTAAGAGTATCTACTGCTCTGTAGGTCCTTTCTCTGTACTACGACATAGCATGATTTTTCACTCTGGTAGAATTTACCTTTCACTGAAAGAGACATTTAACAAATAAATAATTCAATAAATTATTTCAGGAAGAGCCAGGGAAAAAAAATAAAGCAGAGTAATGTGACAAAAAAGTGCCTAGAGGGAGCAGCGCTTGTGGCTCAAAGGAGTAGGGCGCCTATAATCTCAGCTACTCCTGAGGCTGAGGCCAGAGGAACGCTTGACCCCAAGAGACTCAGGTCGCTAGCTGTAACAACGCCACAGCACTCTGCTCAGGGTGACAGCGTGAGACTCTGTCTCAAAAAAAAAAAAAAAGAAAGAAAGAAAAAAGAATCTGCAAGTCACCATCATTGTCCCGTTCTCTCCAGGGCTCTAGACTGACATTTCACCTGCTAGAAATGTCCAGTGTCCTGTTGGAATCTCCAACTCTAAATCTGTCCAAACCAGAATTCACCACCTTCCCACATAAATAAGTATCTTTTCCTTATTTATTTATTTCTACTGTTGGTACTTCCACTCACCCAGACTCAACACACTTCAGAGTTAAAGTCACCGCTTTCCCCTCATCCCTACCTCCTACAACCAAAGTATGCAAATCCTCTTGCTAATATCTCCCGCATTCGCTTCTTTCCATCCCTAGTGTCAGTACTTATAAAAAGCATCAACTGGTCTCTAATTCATGCTATAATAACCTGCTGCAAGACTTTTATCAAATTGGGTACAAACTCCTCAATCTGGCATTACAAGCCCTCCTCAATGTATCTCAAATCCTCATTCCTGTTCTTTCAGCATGTGTGCTAACACGAGGCCTGCCAGGAAGCCAAAATGACCTGCTGGTCCCCCGTACTTCATACTGTCTCACTTCTGTGCCCTCACTCCTGCTTGGAATAAATGTGCCCTCTCTCTGTTCCTCACTTGTCAAAAGTCTACCCTTCTTCCAAAGCCCAAGTTGAAGGCTACCTTCATTAACTTGCCCTGCTATCTTCATTTAAATGTGATCTCTTCCACCTCTAAACTCTCAGGAAATTTTTTTCTTATGGCTCTTATCACACATGACCTTGCATCTGAGGATTGTGGATATTTATCATATCCACAAACATACTGGTTTTGTGTATGTCCATTGAAAGCAGAAACTTTGACAGTCATCTTTACATTTCAAACAATAACTGTCAAAGGATCCTTCACTCACTAAACACCCCGTAGACATTTATACATTTTAACAGACTACTCACAAAAGTAGCTCCTATCCGAATTAAGAATACAAAGCATACAAGGTTTACCTTAGGCCTTTACGCATTGATATTTAAGCAGGCAATGTTTGCATCTGAGCTTATAACACGAATCTCTAATTTCAGGACGAGAAAGAACCTGTTGACTAAGGGGATATAGTAGAAATTGCACAAATGTAAAGCAACTCACTTCATTTTCCTGGGCAAGTCTTAAAATTTCATCAAACGTTACAAATGTGTCATTTCCTCTGACTGCATCTTTTTCCATAAATCCAAGATGAATGTCCGTTGCAACTAAGATTTTAAATGTATTTTCATCATCACTGTATTAAAAAACATTTTAATATAATTTATTAAAAAGATATTCAAACTAATTGAGACTTAAACTTATAAAATAAATTGCAGTTATGGGGTTATTTGACTAGTCTTAGATTTTTGTCTGAAAACTAGAACTATTCAACAAATAATTAACATTGTGTACTTTCCCTACCAATTCAATATAGAACACATGTACAGACATTTTACAAAGGTTCTGTAACTGCTTTAAAAATTTACAACCTTATCATAATCACTTTCATACACTCATATATAACATGATCCCAAAAGGCTTAATAAACTGTTTGTCTGATTTTGCACTTTTCCAGTTAATTTAAAAAACCTTCCTCTAAATTTGTAAGTAGATTTGTATTAATAAGCAGTAACTTACATTCTGAAAACTACTTGCTTGACATTACTCTTTACAGAAAATTGGTTTTTTATTAATAAATTTGTCCAAGTAACAGATAGAATTGTTCCAATCTAAATTAAACTTGCTAGTATTCAAAGATATTTTCATGTGAAGCAACAATGTACTTCACAGCTCACTGTAAACTCAAACTTCTGGGCTCAAGCAATCCTCTTGCCTCAGGCTCCCAAGTAGCTGGGACCATAGGCATGCACCACTGGGCCTGGTTAATTTTTCCATTTTTCAGAGAGACAGGGTCTCATTTTTGCTTAGGCTACACTCGAACTACTGAGCTCAAGTGATCCTCCTGTCTCAGTCCCCCAGAACCCCAGGATCATAGGCATGAACCAGTGTGCCTGACCCTGAAATAGTTATTAATACTCATTTAATATAACTTTTAATTCTTTAAAATATTTGTATATCTGAACTCATCTCAGCTGTTACAAGTGAAGAGGCAGGCATCCCATGATAAAAACCCAGGCTATTTTCTTTTAACCATAGAACTTTAAGAAAAAAGTAGTAGGCTGGGTGAGTGGCTCATGCCTGTAATTTTAGCATTCTGGGAGACTCAGGCAGGTGCTTGCATTCACAAGTTCAAGACCAGCCTGAGCAAGAACAAGACCACATCTCTACTAAAAATAGAAAAACTAGCCAGGGGTTGTGGCAGCCTCCTATAGACCCAGCTACTGGGGAGGATGAGGCAAGAGGATCTCTTGAAGCCCAAGAGCTTGAGGTTGCTGTGAGCTCTGACACCAGGGCACTCTGCCAAGGGTGACAAAACAAATCTTTTTTCTGTCTCAAAAAAAAAAAAAAAAAAAATTATATATATCTCCAAAATTCAAATTTTTATACATGTAACTTATTTTCAGAAAAGATCTCTCTTTAAAAACTTCAAAACTTATTGCACACAGTTCTGATTGTTATATACAAATATAGGTTGGAATACTTTTCAGATCACATGGCCAGACACTTCCGCACCAAGTTATAACGTGTCTACATATGAATTCTCTCATTTAAACCTCAAGCTTAATTTGAGAAAGGCATTATTATGTCAATTATACAAATGGAGAAACTGAGGAAAGGCTCAGAGAACTGCTGACTTGCCGGAAGTGACACAATTAGTATTCACCAAGGACTTCAACCCAGGGTGAAAGACTCCGACTCTAAAGTTTTTTTCCACATAACTTTTACAATCTTGTATTTTCATTTTACTCAAATTCATTTCCAGTTTATTCAATACTAGGGCAACTTACTCTAAAAATCAATTTTACATAGAATTACACTAAGATTTTATCACGAAAATTCAAGTCGATAGCTCCAATAACTTAAGATAAAGCCTAAAAATAAAACTTACACACTATCGCAAAGATGCCAAATTACGGCAAAACTCCGATCTATAGCTGCATATCTTTTAACAAACATAGTGTGGATTTTTAAACATTTCAAATATCCCTTTTGATGGCTAACATTTCTGTTCATATGCAGGTTCCTTACTTATTGCTAATTTATTTAAAAAGTTGATCATAGTTGTTGTGCTTTGGAAACCCAAAACAACAAAGTATTCCAGAAGTCAAGTTCTTACATGGCATCTGCAGGACTCATTTTTATGGGTAGTCTTGCTACTCTGGGACAAAGTTCCTCTCCAAGAACCCCTGGGTCCTGTGTTCAAATGTCAGGAAATATACTCGGTTCCAAATTCTAGCAAATTCTGAAAACAAAATAACATCATAAAACATAATTTAAAAATAGCTCCATGTATCCAAACCATTTAAACTGCACACGGTACAGACGTCTTAAGTAGTCATCAATTTTGGAAATTCCATTTTTCCATTAAGCACTCATTATACTTATTGCTTTAATGGGCTAAAAATAGAAAATAACACCTCTCCAGTGCCATTTTAGTTTCATCATTATAATATCTCCTATTTTCCCTGACCACACTCTCGGAGAAAATTAATGTATGTTACACAAATGGGCAAAAAGTGTCACACACAGTTCTGGTTTAGCACACAAACAACTCCGTATGCGCAAAAATGTTTAAGTGTCATGCATCGAGGGAACGCAGTATTTCCTGCGCAAACAAAAGTTTTGTTTTTTAAGGACCGGGCTTGTTTTTAAAAGAGAAGCTAGTTTAAATAAACAAACACGTGGTGTGCGGAGAAACACCTTAAAGCTGCAGCAGGACAACCGAAAACGGCCAAGGCATTGGGAGATAGGACTGCCACCTGCACTCCCACGTCCGGAGTTCCAGATTTCGTGGGGATGACAAGCCTCCACACGCCCTCTTCCCGGGACTGTGAAGTCAGGACGCGGAGGCCTCCTGGACCCTCCCCAGCCCACTCGGCCCGTTCTCCCCACAGAGTCCAATTCACTCTGGCCTTCCGCCCGGGAGCCTGCAAAACTTGGAGAGGGCTGATTCCTAAATTACCCCACACCAGGACTCTTCAAAGCCCCGCCATTGGGACCCGAGGCCGTCTTCTGTCGGAAAAGAAAGGGCGAGATACGCCAGAAGATAAACCAAACGCCGGGAACCGAGTTTGCCTCGGAGCTGCTGCAAGGCCGTAAAGCTGAATTCGGCGCGAGAGAACGGCATCTGTTTCTCTCGCGATACCTTCTCAATGACGTCAGCCCTACAAGTCCAGTTCGGCTCTCATTGGCTACCGAATACCGAGAGGGGCGGGGAAAATAGCGACGAGGCCCCGCCCCCGCGCGGGAGCCAATCTTTAGGCAGCCCCGAGGACAAACCCGGAAGCGAGGTCCGCGGCGGCGATTTTCTCTTCTGAAAGGTGGATGTCTGTTGCCGGATTCCGGACCTGGCTTGCTGGTCAACGCGCGTCATCTGAGAGCTGCTGGGCTCGTGCCGGTGAGGGACATGTGGATCCATGCCGAGCCCTGCTAGTCATGCCACGTCTTGGGTCCCAGGGGTAGGACTGAAAGTGGCTTTTCCACTCTTGGCCATGAGAAGGCCACAGGCAGACTCGCGGGCCTTTGAGTGACCAGCTGGGCGGAAACTGGTGGCCCTCACTCTTGCTTCCCACTCACCAGACCCTCCAGTTTACAGGCTTTTTATTATTACCTGTTCCATTCGATTGTCGCCCCTGGGTTTTTGAGCACATCTGTATTACTTTGTGCTGACAGCAGTAAAATGTAGGGCACTGAAAAAATAATGTGATTTTTGAATTAGAGTATCTGGCTGTCAATTCTATTGAAGAGCCTTTGATCTAGGACAGGTTGCTTTAGATCGATCCGAACCTCAGCACCTTCACCTGTAAAATGGGGTTTGTAGCCTCCCACCTGTTACTGAGTTGTTTATAGGAGACAAAGTTAGGGTCTCTCTCAGAATGGAATGTGCCCTTTAAGTTAAGAAACATACCTACCTATCATTTCCTGATGGGATATAAAAAATATCAAGAACGTTGATCGATTTTTTTAAACTCTGAATCAGGCAGACATACCTGGGTTTGACTTTTTAAATCAAATATGCCAAGGCAGTGTTAATATAAGTTATGGTATCTGCATCTGTAAATTCCAAATTTATATAAAAGGAGTTTTTATAAAGAGGAAAGGTATGTTGGGGGAGGAGAGTAAGAATTGGACTATATATAATGTTATTGTATTTAATATAATTTACAAGTGAAATTTATATTATTGAATTGATGTAGGATCACTTTTGTGTTGCAAGGTTCAGGAACTAGTGTGAGAATAAAGGAAAGGTGGGAACTCCAAGAGAACTTAGAAAACACAAAGCAATAGACTAAAAAGCTGGACAGGTCTCAGAAATCTTTTAGTTCCAGCTTTATATTTTATAACAAAGGAATAGGCCCAGAGAAGTTACTGGTAATGATTTATAGATTTGAGTTTTACCCCTTGTAATAAAATTTAATACCACCTTAGGATTGTATATTATTAAACTTACACAATTAGGTATACAATGAATTAATATCTTAGGGATTCTTAATTCTGAAACTTCTCAGAATCCATCCCAGGCAAAATCAAGTGATGGGACTGTAATTACATTTAATACTACAAATATTTGTTAATGCTTGCTGGGACATGAATACTCTGTAAGTGTGGTCCCTATCTTTAAGTTTATAATCTTTGAAGAGTTTAAAATAAGAAAATAGTTAACCACGAAATAAGACAAACTGTAATACCAAAAAAAGGTAGAAAGCAAAGAGAGATATATTTGGGAAGATCAAGAAAGAATCTGAGAAGAGCATTGGGAGACTGATAAGATTTCGACAAATAGAGTTGGGCAGCTGAGAAGTGGTATTTTTTTTCTTTTTTTTTTTGTAGAGAGATGGTCTCACTTTATGGCCCTCGGTAGAGTGCCGTGGCCTCACACAGCTCACAGCAACCTCCAACTCCTGGGCTTAAGGCGATTCTCTTGCCTCAGCCTCCCGAGTAGCTGGGACTACAGGCACCCGCCACAACGCCCGGCTATTTTTTGGTTGCAGTTTGGCCGGGGCCGGGTTTGAACCCGCCACCCTCGGTATATGGGGCCGGCGCCTTACCGACTGAGCCTTAGGCGCCGCCTGAGAAGTGGTATTTTTAATATCCCTTAGTTATTCTCATTTTCTTTAATTGATTAAGGCTTATACGTTGTGTAACTTTTTAAGCTGATACTGGTTTATAAATTAAAATGCCAGCCTAGCAGAATAAATATCACTTCCTTCAGGAAGCCTTCTTTCAATCCTTAGGACTAGATTAATTTTGACCCTCCTGTATAGTTATGGTATCTGGATGTGATCTCATCACAGTGCTCACCACGTTGTCTCTGCCAGTCACCTCCACTAGGCAGTAAGCTTCTTGAGATGAACACACAGCTCTTATTCATTATTGAATCACAGTATCCAGAGACCAGCATATACTAGATATTCTGTTTACATTTGTTGAATGAAGGAGTGAATGATTGCCAAAATTCAGTTCAAAACAAGGAGCCAAATAAGAACTATAGCTGTCTATCAAAGAATAGGACTACTTTTTAAAGCAGTGACTTTTCCTAAGCCAGAAATTATTAAAGTAGAAATAGATCATTATTACAGATGTTTTGTTGAGGATATCTGAATTGAGGAGAGATATTGTGGGGGGGCTCTACTATCTTTAAGAGTCTGGATTCTTTGAAGTATTTTTTAGAAACTGGAAGTTTTTGTTTCTGCTCTGTATTATCTGTGTCTAGTTTATAAAAATTTTAAATGTACTTGTCTTTATTATATTAAATTTTTATTTTTGGTTTTGTTTGTTTGTTTGCAGTTTTTGGCTGGGGCCAGGTTTGAACCCACCACCTCCAGTATATGAGGCCAGTGCCCTACTCCTTTGAGCCACAGGCGCCGCCCTATATTAATTTTTTTTTTTTTTTTTTTTTTGCAGTTTTTGGCCAGGGCTGGGCTTGAACCCGCCACCTCCGGCATATGGGGCCGGCGCACTACCCCTTTGAGCCACAGGTGTAAAATGTCAAGCATTCATCACTCTTAGCACAACAGCATCATACTTAAACCAACAGATTCAAAATAATATAGTTATAATAATGGTTGTACAGTTGACTTAGTAGAAGACAACAAAGAGAAGAGTTAGACCATTAACAATAATAGATAACTGAAATCTGTCACCTCCAATATTTAGTACATATAATGAGGATCAGGAGAAAAACACTAATGAGTTTGGATGGGATTTATTTGTGTGTGTTTGCAAGATAGTTACCTGTGCTGTTGATAAAGCCTCAATTACTATTTTGCTAATAATTTTTTGTTTGTGACTTCAGATCTTGGTGAATAACATAAAGCAGACATAATTCATCTCTTAGAAGCATTGGTATCCTGGCATTTGAAATGCTTTTTATTTAGAATAATAGTAAGAATGGAAAAAGAAAAAGTATACGATAGTGGAAAACCAGACCCAGAGAATTCTTTGGACTTTTCTGAACACTTCAATCAACTTGAATTGTTGGAGACACATGGTCACCTCATTCCCACGGGTACTCAAAGTCTCTGGGTAGGCAATTCTGATGAAGATGAGGAGCAAGATGACAAGAACGAAGAATGGTATCAATTGCAAGAAAAAAAAATGGAGGCAAATCCAAGCAAATTGCTTCTTTGGGCTGCTGAAAAAAATCGGGTAAAGAAAAAGAACAAAGAGGGAACGATAAGAGTAGGAAAAGCATTGGGTTGGAGCCAGCAGACAGGCCCCTGAATCTCTATTTCGCCTGTAAATTTGGGCAAACACCACCATTCTTGAACCTCTATTTTCTTATGTGTAAAAATGGCTATAATGATATCTGTCTCTTTTATTCAGGATTGTGGGGATAAAATGAAGCAGTGTACACAAAAGTACAAATTAGTCACAAAGGATTATGTTAAATACTACTTGGAAGTTTAAGGGTAATTAACTCTGTAAAGATAATGATCGCAAGCAATCATCTGCATTTTTTTTTGAGACGGAGTCTCACTTTGTGACCCTCAGAGTGCTGTAGCATCATAGCTCACAGCAACCTCAAACTCTTGGACTCAAGTGATTCTCTTGCCTCAGCCTCCTGAATAGCTGGGACTACAGGTGCCCTTCCCAATGCCCGGGTATTTTTTAGAGATGGCATCTCTCACTCTATCCAGACTGATCTTGAACTCCTGAGCTCAGGCAATCCACCCACCTCAGCCTCCCAGAGTGCTAGGATTGTAGGTGTGAGCCACAGCGCCTGGCCTAATCATCTGTATTTCTAAATCATTTATAGTCACTGCGGTTGTCCTAGAAGTAAGTATTATTTAGGAAAGGGAGGATGAGAATTAACATTTGTTAAATACCAACTATACAAAGTACCTCATTACATTGTTCCATCTAATCCTCACATGTCCCTATGGCCACTTTTTTTTTTTTTTTTTTTTTATTGTTGGGGATTCATTGAGGGTACAATAAGCCAGTTACACTGATTGCAATTGTTAGGTAAAGTCCCTCTTGCAATCATCTTGCCCCCATAAAGTGTGACACACACTAAGGCCCCATCCCCCTCCCTCCATCCCTCTTTCTGCTTCCCCCCCCCATAACCTTAATTGTCATTAATTGTCCTCATATCAAGATTGAGTCTCACATGTCCCTGTGGGAAAGGTAATAGTCTCTTTTACAGAATAAGAAAATGAGATTCAGGAATATTGATTTTCCTAGGATCATTCTGGTAAAATTAATACCAAAAGCCTATTCTTTCCTCTTGGCCACTTCCACCTCATTTTTCTGAGTTTCCCAATGTCTGTGTTAGTAAACTGTTCACTAAAAGGGTCATACACTTTAGATAGCTTTTTAACCCAAGAGTAAGCTGCAGTCCACCAGAGGTCCGTAGAATAACTAAAACTCAAAACCTGAAGGCGTGTTTCTAAGGTCTTATTTAGAAGGAATTGAACTCTTGAATCTCTAAATTTCCTTGTCACTATTTCATTCTTTTGTTAAAAGAAGCTTAATTGCTAAATGTTTTACACATTATGTATATTTGGTGTGATAAACCTACTACAAGGAAAATCAGCCATTATGGGTTGTTTTCCCACAGATGAAATATAAAATACCATATACAATTACAGGTGGTATTATATAGGACTGTAGCTTTTGTGCAATAAGTTTTAATTGAACCAAGAATAAATGTAAACATCGATATTCAGCAGTCTCATTTTTAGAAGCCGCAGAGTATGGTTAACACTAACTTACTCATTCGTACATTAGTCGTCCTGTCCTTCCAAAAAAGAAATCTTAAATTGTTTTCATTTTAAAGTCATTTGCTTACAAGGAAGTTTGAATTTATCCTAATTAAATCTAATACAAGACAGTTAACTTCTCTCTGTTGTTCTGGTTCGAGTTGGATTTTTAAAAGATTTCTTTTTCTTCTCAGCTTACTACAGTACGGAGACTACTTTCTGAAAAGGCCACTGATGTGAACACTAGGGATGAGGATGAGTATACCCCTCTTCATCGAGCAGCCTACAGCGGACACTTAGATATTGTCCGCGAGCTGATCGCACAAGGGGCAGATGTTCACGCAGTGACCGTGGATGGCTGGACTCCCCTACACAGTGCTTGTAAGTGGAATAACACCAGAGTGGCTTCTTTCTTACTTCAGCATGATGCAGATATCAATGCCCAAACAAAAGGCCTCTTGACCCCCTTGCATCTTGCCGCTGGGAACAAAGACAGCAAAGATACCCTAGAACTCCTCTTGATGAACCGTTACATCAAACCAGGTCTGAAAAACAACTTGGAAGAAACTGCATTTGATATCGCCAGGAGAACAAGTATCTATCACTACCTCTTTGAAATCGTGGAAGGCTGTACAAATTCTTCACCTCAGTCTTAACAGTTGTAGTAATTTTTTTAAGTTTCTAAGTATCAGTGTCCCCTTTATGTGAGCTATAAAATATTCCCCTAAGGCAAAGTTGCCATGAAATGTCTTACTGCAAAAATTTGGTGACACTCATCATAATGCTCTTCCAAGTGAATTGCCTGACCTTGATGGCAAAATATATTTGAAAGTTGTTTGGATATTTCTTAAATGATTTCTGTGGAGTTGGTGATTTTTACCAGAAATAATTTTAAACTGCCTATACTTAAAAACTTGACACGGGTTGTATAGAAACTAACGCTATTTTTGGTGCTGATTCAAGAGAAATGTATTTTTAAATATCCCATATCCTGGACCTTTATTGAGTACTTCAGATCTTGACATATTTTTATAAGATGAGATTACCCATAATTTAATTTTAAAGTCTTAAATATTCTGATGCAGTTCAGTTATCTTCTCTGTATTACCATTTTCATTTTAAACAAGAAAAATTAATATTAATGACTTAAGTCTTCATCAGTTGGAGAAAAAAGTACCAAGAAGCTAAATCTTTGTTCTTTAGAGCATAAATCATTTTCAAAAAAGCATTAGCTGAGTGTTTAATCCATGAATGTTATATACTGCCTCCCCTACAGCAATGCACATGATCCTGTGGACAGTCCTACCTCACCCTGGTCAGCTTACCTGATCCTTCTACTAATGGTGAATCAGTCTGAACTCTTAGACATGCACACAACTCTACCTTGGTCCCTGAGATCATAATATATCTGCTATCCAACTGGTTTTGCCTACTTAGTCTTACTGGTTTGGGTGGGGCGGGAATAGATTCTTGAGTTCACAGGAAATAGTGATTTTCCAAGATCCTCATTTGATACAAACCATATGAAGGCAAAGCGATAAGGGCAAAAGAATTGTAAGAGTAAGGGGTTGATTATGATATTGGGGCTAAAATCACAAGGTGTTTGTTTTTTGTTTTTTTTTTACTTAAAAAACCAGTGTGGATAGTGACAAAAAGCATAAATATGAATATTCAAGAAAAATAAAGTGTAAGTTTTGAACAACAAAAAAAAGCATGAATTATTTTTTCTTACCTGTTCATCTCTTTCTGGGATCTGGAACGTAATTGTTCATCCGGCAAGTACCCACTGTCTTCATCTCCAGCAGCAATTTCCCATTGGCCATCTAGACCCTGTGACTAATCCCAAAGGGTTTTCTCTCAACTTCTTAACACCAGAACTTGCACCTTAGAAGAAGGGACTTGAGAATTATCCTCTTCATCTGTTCTATTTTTTAAATGTGCACCGAGGCTTATATCTTTTAAGCTAGCTCATGTGAACCAATTACCCTAGACTAAGTATTTAATCAAATACATGTAGTTAGAACAAATTAGACCATCTCAGAAAAGTTAAAGCTAATACAGGGTGTCCAGGGTAGCACCTGTGGCTCAAAGGAGTAGGACGCAGGCCCCATGTGCCAGAGGTGGTGGGTTCAAACCCAGCCCTGGCCAAAAACGGCCAAACCATCCCCACCACCAAAAAAAAAAAACCAGGGTGGCCCTAAAGTTTGTGTGCAATTTAAAATAGTTGTCTATCGTAAACTGCCTAGTCTGACAGTCACCGAACTTTATGGCCACCCCATATGTGAACTGAGTCATTGTGACAAACAAGATCTTGAGAGTTAGGAGAGCTTCAGTTACTTTATAATCTCTGGCTAGGAATGCCTTGGTTTTATACTATTAGTGTCTCTAACAGGGGTTGTGGTAGAAAGTGAGATGTTGCTTTCTGTTTAATCTGGATTAAGTTAGTGACAGCAAAGGACAGGTGCAGCTGAGAGACAGTAGTGGTTGGATAGGACCCCATTTGTCCAAGAAGCCGCCTGAATGAGGCTGCCTAGGCTGACAGTCACAAAACCCATGGCTTCTTTCTCACTTGAGAATGGATTTCATTCATGATTCTGTGTAAACTTTCCATTTAAGTAGGGGGCTAAGAAAGCCTTTTTATTTCTGATAAGGACCTGAGATGTAACTACTCCCTTTTTTTGAGGCCTTAACTCCTCACCAGCGCTAGCTAGATAGCAAACTATAGAAAAGAAATCTCATCCCTGAAGGCAGACTTTGCACTGTTACCTTTATGGCTTCTTTAGTGTTCATTAGACTGTTCTGTCCACACAGGCATTCGACATTAATCATGCTTTTGACAGTATCGCTTACCTGTTAATTTCCAATTTAGCAAGCCAAATAGCTCAGTTTGCAAACAGAATTTTCTCTAGTCCTGAGAAGTTTATACAAGACTTAAAACTAAAATCTGGGCCAGGCACAATGGCTCACATCTGTGATCCCAGTGCTCACCCCTGTAATCCTAGCAGTCTGGGAGGCCCAGGTGGGTGGATTGATTGAGCTTACAAGTTCGAGACCAGCCTGAGCAAGAGTGACACCCCCATCTCTAAAAATCAGCAGTTGTTGTAGCAGGCACCTGTAGTCCCAACTAATCAGGAGGCAGAGGTAAAAGGATTGCTTGAGCCTAAGAGTTCCAGGGTTCAGGTTGCTGTGAGCTATGACACCAGAGCACTCTTATCAGGGCAACAAAGTAAAAATCTGTCAAAAAGCAAAAAATAGAAGTATTTTACATTATTTTTCTGTAGTAAGTCTTCAAAATACAGAGTATTTTAGAGCCCATCTTACCTCAGACTAGCTACATTTCAAGTTCTCTAGTTGGCTACTCCAACCGACAGGATAGATGTAGACGCCTGATCATTCTCTAGAGACATAGAAGGATGGTTATAAGGATCATTAAACTTTAAGTCAGACAATTCTGGGTTCAAATCTTGGGTGCCACCTAAGTGCACCTTTGGGCAAATAACTTCAGGTTTCTCATATGTAAAATGGGGATGATATCTATCTATCTTGCTGCAGTGAGGTAAGGAATAAATAAGATAGTCTAGGTAAAGGACATATTACATGTAAGTACTCAAAAAATAGCACTGAGTGGTTCCTTTCCCCAGCATTTCAGGCAGAAATGGCCTTCCTGCATTAGGTATTTGGATCCTTAAAGATCCCATATGTAGGGCGGCGCCTGTGGCTCAGTCAGTGAGGCGCCGGCCCCATATACCGAGGGTGGCGGGTTCAAACCCGGCCCGGGCTGAACTGCAACCAAAAAATAGCTGGGCGTTGTGGCGGGCGCCTGTAGTCCCAAATGCTCTGGAGGCTGAGGCAAGAGAATCGCTTAACCCCAGGAGTTGGAGGTTGCTGTGAGCTGTGTGATGCCATGGCACTCTACCGAGGGCCATGAAGTGAGACAGAGTCTCAAAAAAATATACAAAAAAAATAAAAATAAATAAATAAAAAATAAATGCTACCCTTAAAAAAAAAAAAAAAGATCCCATATGTAGCTCTTCCTTTATATTTCTATAGAACCGTCTCATGATTTTGTAGCAACATAGGCAATAACAAGAATCCAAGTGACTCCATTCTTAAAAATTGATTCCCCATTTCCAAAGGTTCCTGCCATGTATCAAAGGCCTTGCTCTGACCGAAGAAAAAGCTCAAGGAATAAGCAGAGCAAAAGAATTGCAGCAAATAATTGCAGGGACTAGAAGGAAATGAGATGAAGAGAGAAAATGTTTTTCCAGAGCGGGTCCAGGGCCTTAAAACTAAGAATAGCTTATTGCTTATTCTCTGTACAACCTGTCAACGCCAGCTTTTGTTAATGTTGGAGTAAAGGCACGAAAACATTCATTCAAAGCTCAGGTACAGGTAATAGTCCTCAGTATGAATTTAATGACATGGCCACGTCCTCCAGTGGGTCTCACAGCAGCAGGCTTTGTAGGCCAGAAAATCAGCTTAATGAAAGAAATAGCTCATAAAATCTAAAAGCAAACTGCTACACAGTTTGTCTTATTCCTTTCCTTCCTATTACAATACGTGCAGCACTTCCTCTCTCGTGGATGTACAGTACTGGACAATTAGGAAAACATCGTTAGAGAATTAATGCGAGTTCACAAAGGGCACTGTCTCCTGTGCACCCACTGGAGTTCTGTTTCCAGATACAGCTGCTTTAACTAGAGGCGACTTTTAACAATCAAAAAAGGATGAGAGAGCCTGCCATCATTAAAACCAAATAAACAAAACCCACAGCTATATCTAAGAGAGCTCTGCTGTGAGAATCCCATGAAGATAAAACAATCAGAGGCTTCAGGGTGTTTACCAGGCAATTAAGCACTGGAATTCAGATTTGCGTTCATGTGCGTTTGCATATTTCCTGTTTGAAAATATCAAGTCTTCATATGGAGAATCAAATACAAAGAAAGGTATTAGGGTCATTTCATCATTTTTTTAATATTTTAGTCCGTACCTTGGACAATAGGTGGGTTTGGAGTCCATCTAGAAAGGTAACTGTATGTCATGATTTCTCAGCCTCCAAACTATTGGCATTTAGAGCCAAAGAATCGTTGTGAGGATGGGGGGCATCCTGTGCTACAGGACGTTAGCAGCATTCCTGGCCTTTGCTTACTACCAGGGGCACTTTCCACCACCCCCTCACTCCTAGTAATGACAACCAAAAATATCTCCAAACACTGTCAAATATCCCCTGCTGCATGTTGTCAAAAACCTAAGGCAGGACAGTGGCTCACGCCTGTAATCCTAGCACTCTGGGAGACCCAGACTGGTGGATTGCTTGAGCTCAGGTGTTGGAGATCAGCCTGAGCAACAGGGAGATCCCATCTCCACTAAAAAGAGAAAAACTAGCCAGGCATAGTAGCCAATGCCTGTGGTCCCAGCTACTCAGGAACCTGAAGCAAGAGGATTGCTCAAGCCCAAGAGTTTGAGGTTGCTGTGAGCTATGACGCCAGGACACTCTACCAAGGGCAACAAAGACTCTGTCTCAAAAAAAAAAAAAAAAATTATATGTATCTCCAAAATTCAAGCAATAGTATCAAGACCGTGTGGTATTGGTATATTTCATACCATCTTTCATCTATCATACTGTGGTATTGGTAGGTGGACAGGTAGATGAATGAAACATTAATAAAGTCTAGAAATAAATCCAGACATAGATGGTCAATTGATTTTTGACAAAGGTTCTGAGGAAGTCAATGGGAAATTCTTTTAAAGAAATTGTGCTGGAACAACCGAACATGCACTTGGGAAAAAAATGAACTCATTTAGTTGTTGCTTGGTGACAGGGACAGAGGCTGTGCAGCAAAAGGGCAGGAAGAATCTTTTTGGAGGTAGTGAAAATATTTTGTATCTTCCATCCCTATTAAAATACCAACATCCTACTTTCAAGACTTGGAAAAAATGATTCTGCATTTTGTATGGAACCAGAAAAGTCTACGGCCATACCACCCTGCACACGCCTGATCTAGTCTGATCTTGGAAGCTGAGCAGGGTTGGGCCTGGTTAGTACTTGGATGAAACCAGAAAAAAAACCCGTATAGCTAAAGGCAGTTCTTAGTAATAAAAACAAAGTGGGGGTATCACCATACCAGATTTGGGGCTGTATTACAAGGCTATAGTGGTCAAGACAGCATGGTACTGGCACAAAAATAGAGACATAAACATTTGGAATCGAATAGAAAACCTGGAAATGAAACCAACAACTTACAGCCACCTAATCTTCGATAAACCAAACAAGAACATCCAATGGGGGAAAGACTTCCTATTTAATAAATGGTGCTGGGAGAACTGGATATCCACATGTAAAAGACTGAAACTGGACCCGCACCTTTCTCCATTCACAAACTATTGATTCAAGATGGATAAAGTACTTAAATTTAAGGCATGAAATGATAAAAATCCTCAAAGAAAGAATAGGAAAAACACTGGAAGATACCGGTCTGGTGAAAGACTTCATGAAGAAGACTGCCATGGCAATAGCAACAACAGCAATAATAAACAAATGGGATTTAATTAAACTGAAAAGCTTCTGTACAGCCAAGGAGACAACAACCAAAGCAAATAGGCAACCTACCCAATGGGAAAGGATATTTGCATATTTTGAATCAGACAAAAGCTTAATAATCAGGATCTATACAGAACTTCAATTAATACACAAGAAAAAAACCAACAATCCCATGCATCAATGGGGAAGAGAGATGAATAGAATCTTCTCTAAAGACGACAGACAAATGGCTAGCAAACATATGAAAAAAATGCCCATCATCCCTAATTATTAGAGAAATGCAAATTAAAGATATCATCTAACCCCAGCGAGAATGGTCCACGTCACAAAATCTCAAAACTGCAGATGCTGGCGTGGATGTGGAGAGAAAGGAACACTTTTACACTGCTGGTGAGACTGCAAACTAGTACAACCTTTTTGGAGGTAGTGAAAATATTATGGAGAAACCTCAAAGCACTCAAGCTAGACCTCCCATTTGATCCTGCAATCCCATTACTGGGCATCTACCCAGAAGGAAAAAAAACCTTTCATTATAAAGACACTTGTACTAGGCTGTTTATCGCAGCCCAATTTACAATCGCTAAAATGTGGAAACAGCCTAAATGTCCTTCAACCCAGGAATGGATTGCTAAGCTGTGGTATATGTACACCATGGAATATTATTCAGCCATCAAAAAATGGAGATTTTGCATCATTTGTACTAACCTGGATGGAGGTGGAGCACATTATTCTTAGGGAAGCATCACAGGAATGGAGAAGAATGAATCCTATGTACTCAATTTTGATATGAGAACAATTAATGACAATTAATGACACGGTGGGGCACGGGGGAAGGGAAGACCAGACAGAGAAGGAGGGAGTGGGTGAGGGAGAGGAAAAGAAGAAGAAAAAAAAAGGCAAGAAAAGAAAATAGTGACTAATTCTCACATAAATTGGATTTAATTTTGACCAAAGTACGTTACTTAAACATTAATTTTTAATTCAACCTGTTATTATGTTGTTTAGGCTATTGCATGCTCATATATAAGTGAAAGATGTTTGTAATTTCCCCTTTATAATAATATATTCTCTCCAATTTTAATATCGGGTGTATCCAGATTAAGTAGAATGATTTTGAAGTATTTCTTCTTTTCCTATTGTCTATAAAATTTGGCATGATCTGTTTTTTGAAATTATTTTTTACTTTTATTTACAAATATTAGTTGTCTATTTTTTGAGATTTGGGGGGAAGAAAAGAAGAAGTTAACTGATGACTCCATGTGGAAGGCTGACACCACAGCATCTATTTTGTAGGCCAACTGCTATTTCTGGTACTAACAGACTTAAGTTTCTAGTTCCCTGCAAACGCCAGGCCTCTTCTCGTAAATCACGTGAGCGAAACTTGGAAGCTTGTCGTTTGGAACTTATCTCCACCAAGGCCAGGTTGCTTGGATACCTGGTGACGTAAACCTCCTCCTTCACCTACCCTTATATACCCTGGAAGAACTTTGCAATGAACGAGACTTGATCAGACTCCTGTCTTGTCTCCATTCTTCGCGCCCCTTGCCCCTTTTTCATTCTCAACCTCTCCTCCAGGTATCCCTGTCGACTGACCCGCAGGCTGGGTCAACTCCATACTGAACCTCAGAGTCAAAGCATTCTATAATAGACATACTCTTTTTTTTCTTTTTAAAAAATGAATGAATTTATTTAGTCAGCAAATCTTTTTTTTTTAGATTAATATAAGGGTACATATGATTAGGTTACATTGTTTGAGTTTGTTACTAAGCCCAAGTTGTATTTGAGTCCTTCACCCAGGAGGTGCGCCATATACACCCCTACATTGTACTCATTAGGCAGGAGCTTATAAGCCTATGCCCTCCCTATCTCTGCTTGTCGAATTTGTGTTTTTGCTCTCATGTGGGCCTATAGTTGTTTATCTACTAGTTTCAAATTTGTATTGACTACATGGAATGCTTGTTTTTCCATTCTTGAGATCCTTTACTAAGGAGAATTTTCTTCAACTCAATCCAAGTAAATACAAAAGATATAAAGATAGACATACTCTTATCTGACAATGTGAATGTTACTTTATTTGCACTATTATTATTATTATTGCTTAATATCTCAATGCATTAATCGTTTGATTTCTTTTCTGAATGTATTTATTGTCATTCGTTCTTTATGAGGTTTTTGTTTCTAGTCCTAATCTTAAACATTGTTATTGTTATTAATTATTTTGTTATTAAATTTTAAGCCTTTTTAATTCTGTGAAGGCAAAAGTGGAAACCTCATAAACACATGTATATGTAAAAAAAAATTTTTTTGTATCTTGATTGTGGTGGTGTTTTTGCAGATATACACAACTTTCAAAAGTTATTGAGGTTTTAAGTATAAGGCAGTATTTTTCTACCTAAGTTATATTTCAAAGAAGTTGTTTTTAGGGCGGCGCCTGTGGCTCAGTCGGTAAGGCGCCGGCCCCATATGCCGAGGATGGCGGGTTCAAACCCAGCCCCGGCTGAACTGCAACCAAAAAATAGCTGGGTGTTGTGGCGGGCAACTGTAGTCCCAGCTACTCGGGAGGCTGAGGCAAGAGAATCGCGTAAGCCCAGGAGTTGGAGGTTACTGTGAGCTGTGTGAGGCCACGGCACTCTACCGAGGGCCATAAAGTGAGACTCTGTCTCTACAAAAAAAAAAAAAAAAAAAGTTGTTTTTAAAGTAGGTATTTAAAAATGATCAATTTTTTTATTTGGTTATCTTCTATTCCCTGTCCTCAGGAGTATATGTTCATGGTGACCTGCAGAGTCCTATGAGTATTAAAAAAATACACGTCACCAATTCACAGGAATTTTAAAATTCCAAGTAGCAAGCCTCCTGTAATTGGAAGAAGTTTTTCCACTGAATAACAGGATAAGAAACAAGTGGTAGGATTACAGGCGTGAGCCACTGAGCCCAGCCAATAATAGTCATTTGTTTTTTTTGCAGTTTTTGGCCAGGGCTGGGTTTGAACCTACCACCTCGGGCGTTTGGGGCCGGCGCCCTACTCCTTTGAGCCACAGGCGCCGTCCTAGTCATTTGTTTAATATACAGATTACAAAAATGTTCTTAGAATCTGTGGCTTGCCTTTTCACACTCTCAATGATGATTTAAGCGAAAGAGTATCTTAATTTTCATGACCTCTGGTTTATCTATTGCTTTTCTTTAAAGTTGGTGTTTTTGGTTTCCTGTTTAAGGTGTATTTGCCTACGCCAACATCATGAAGATTTTTTTCACTGTTATTATCCAGAAGCTTCAGTGTTTTACTTTTAGTGCTATAATCCATTTCCAGTAGGTATTTGTGTTTGATGTATACCTATTAAAAAACAGTTAACTGTAAAACAGCCACAGGCAGGTCCTTCAGGAAGTATTCCAGAAGAAAGCTTTGTTACTGTAGATGGCAACTCTGGCAGGCAGATAAGATTTAGAGGTGGAAAACCGTGATATTGATGAGCCTGACCCTATGTTGGCCTAGACGAATGCATGTGTTTATGTCTTAGTTTCTAACAAAAAAGTTTAAAAAGTTAAAAATAAAAATAAAAGTAAAAAAAGCTTATTGAATAAAGCTATCCAGAAAGAATATTTTTGTACAGCTGTTCAATGTGTTTGTTATTACGAAAGGGTCAGAAAGTCAAAAAAAAATAAAAAATTTTGTAAAGTAAAACGTTACAGTAAGCAAAGGTTCATATTTTTATTGAAGAAAGAAAAAAGATTTTTTTTATAAATTTAGTGTATCCCGAGTAAGTGGTTAGTTGTTATAAAGTCTATGGTAGCATACAGTAATGTTCACATTCATTCAGTCAGAGCAAGTTTCAGTCCTGCAGGAAACTGGCATGTGTCCTCGACAGGCGTGTCATTTTTTATCTTTCATACTTTATTTTTACTGTACCTTTTCTATGTTTACATATAGTACAGCACCACGTAGTATAGGTCTGTAGCCTAGGAAGAACCGGCTATCCTATATGGCCTAGGTGTGGACTAGGCTATGCCATCTACGTTGGTGCAGACACACGCTAGCATGTTCACACAATGACACATTTCTCAGAACCCAGCTCTATCATTAAGCAATGCATGACAGAAGGGAAACTAAAGAAGGATAAGTCAACCATTCTGGGTTTTTTTCATCCTGTTCTTGTTGTTCATTGTGGGGGCCCACAACACCGTGTCTCCAGCCCCAACCCATGAAACTGTCTGGATGGACCACTATACATTTTTGCTCTGGGTAGGTCTTGTTCAGGTCTCAGGTGCTGACCCCTTAGAAGTCACAGTCAATATTAGTAGGAGGGAGCATCTCAGCAGCAGTCTAAGTAGGGGAGCGCAGATCAGGCATCCTCAGAGCAAGAAGCAGAGCCCAGCTAACTTGGCCTGAGGCTATTTATGGAAGCAATCCTATGGCCTCCTGGGCCACAGGTGTGGAGACTGCTGACCAATGATGTACATATTTTCGTGCTCTCGTGCATCTCACTAACGAGAGCCAATGAAGTTAAATTCCTTCCCCAATCCCTTATTGCCAAGGAATTTCTCACAGGTGCCTCCTATAGTTCATTTTCAGAAAAAGGAGAAAAGAAAATGGAAACCACAGCTCACAGGTAAAACAATACATTTTATACTTATTTTTATCAATAATTTCTTCCAAAAAGAATTTCTGGTAGAATATAATTCAAGGCACAGATAGAATAGTGGGCAATAAAAAAATAAAAAGCCATTAAGAAAGAAAAAGAAGGAAACAAACCACCTAAATTAACACAGTCAATACAATGGACATGATGCCACTTTACCCAGGGTGACAAAGTGAGACACTGTCTCAAAAAAAAAAAAAAAGAAACACTGCTGAGATTCAGATTGTGATTATACTAAATTTATAAATTTGAGGAGAATATTTATAAATATTCAGTGCTATAATTCTTGAATATATTGTAATATATTTCTCCATTTAAGTATTAATTTTTCTTGATAATGTTTTAGAGCAGCGGTTCTCAACCTGTGGGTCACCACTCACAGAAACTGTATTAAAGGATTGCAGCATTAGGAAGGTTGAGAACCACTGTTTTAGAGTATTCTTTTCATTCTGTTTCTTTTGATGCTATTGTAAGAGAGGTCTTTTATATTCTATTTTCCATTTGGTGCTGTGTATAAAAGAAAAATTTTTCTCTACTAATTATGTGCCCAGTGACCTTGATAACTTTATTAATTCCAATAACTTACCTGTATATTCATTTGAATTTTCTATGTATACAACCATGTTGACAACTAATAGTAACAGTTTAATTTCTTCATATTTTATTTTTTAATGCTATAAATTATACAGCTTGATTTTCAAATCTTAAACAACTTTGCCTTCCTATAACAATCACACGTTGATCACGTATATTATTTTTTAACATGGGTTAAATTTGCTAACATTTTGTTTAATATTTGAATTGATCTTCATGAGAGTTTGACCTATAATTTTCCTTTCTCATAATGTTCTTTCAGATTTTGGTATAAAAATTAGTTGGGAAGTGTTAACATTTTCTTCTAATTCTTCTAAAAGGTTGGATAGGATGGGTGTTATTTCATTCTTAAATGTATGGGAGAATTCATCAGTGAGGCTTGAGATGTTCTTTGTGGAATAGGTTTTAATTTTTTTTTTTTAATTGAGACACAGTTTCACTGTGTTGCCCTTGGTAGAGTGCAATGGCATCACAGCTCACAACAACCTCAAACTCTTGGGCTTAAGCAATTCTCTTGCCTCAGCCTGCCAAGTAGCTGGGACTACAGGCACCCGCCACAACACCCAGCTATTTGTTGTTGTTGTTGTAGTTGTTATTGTTGCGTGTATGGGGTCAGCGCCCTAACCACTGGGATACCAGTGCTGAGCCAGAATAGGTTTTAATTTTGAACTTAACAGCTTTATTCATCATATTTTTATAACTATTTCTATTAAGAGTATATTTTTTCTTATATCTAATTGGGAAAGCTATTATTTAAAGTAATTTCTCTATTATATCTAAATTGTTAAACTTTCTAGTATCATATTATTCAAAATAGCTTAATATCTTTCTAATATCTATAAGAAATTTAGGCATAGCTTTACCATTTCTGATATTGGTAAAGCTAGTTTTACAGAAATTCATTCTGTGAGAACTGATTCAAATGACATTCAACAAAATGAACAGCATCTATAAAAATAGTTTCAATTAAAATTCAAAAACCTTTCTTGACTTTTTTTCTATTGGTTCTTGATAAAAGTTAAGAACATAATGTTAAAATAGCATTATGAAATTTTAAGTATTTTTCTTTTTTTTTTGAAATTTTAAGTATTTTTCATTTAAAGTTATATAAACCCATGGTAGATAAAGATATAAAGATACATTGAGTATGAGTCATTTAGAATAATGCTTTAGAAATTATTTCGGCCATTTGGACTTTCAATAGGTGAAGTGTTCTGCAAAAGCTGAGTCATGTTGGCAATAACGCAGCTAGGTAGGAATGGTGATAAATTCATTTCAAACATGTTGAGTGAGAGTTACACCCCACCCCACCCCCCAGTAATTCTCTTTAAATCAGATCTTGCCCAGAATGTGAGCTCAGTGATATAAAGTCAGGGAGTTCAGTGTGTTTGTTCATTGCTGTATCCTGCACACCGTAGTCATTCAGCTGTGCATAAAATGAACGAGGCCTGTCTGTTCTCCCTCCAGAAATCCCTTGAGTACTGGGTAACAGTTTGAAATCTATTGAAGTAGATGATCTCCAGCCTTCTCGCTGCTCCAAAGTTTTGTGATTCTGTGATGTTCAGATTCAATCTCTAGGCCAGTGGTTTTCAGCCTTCCTAGTTCCAAAGGGGTTGCAACCCACAGGTTGAGAACCTCTGCTCTAGGCATTTAAGAGGCATAGCCTCAAGGTGTTGAAGTTTTAGAGTTGAATGAAATAGTGTGAAAGGAGAGAGAAGAGCCAAGCTCAAGGAGAGTACCGGACATAATTTGATGAATTAAAAATTCTGGAAAGATGGTTATAGGAGTGGGAACACAACCTCTAGAGAGGTGGCTGGGAAACCAGGAAAATGAACCCTTTGGAAACCAAGAAGAAATTTTCCAGGAAAACGGAATATAAAACATTGTCAAGTGCTGTTAGAGTGGTCAAGAGACATGGGAAAGCACAGCTTGGTTTGGAAATTCAGAGGTACTAGGTGACCTCCACATGAATAAATTCAACAGACCAGACTGTAAGAAATTAACAACTGAGTTTGGTGTGAGCAACTAAAGCCCCATGTGAATTATCTTGTCAAAAAAAACAGACCACAAAGGAAAAGAAATAGAATGATATAAACTTGAGATATTTAGCATGGCAGAGGGAAGAATGTCATACGTTTTTCTTTTTTTTTTTTTTTGTAGAGACAGAGTCTCACTTTACTGCCTTCGGTAGAGTGCCATGGCATCACACAGCTCACAGCAACCTCCAGCTCTTGGGCATATGTGATTCTCTTGTCTCAGCCTCCCGAGCAGCTGGGACTACAGGCGCCCGCCACAACGCCCGGCTATTTTTTTGTTGGGGGTTTGTCAAACCCGGGGCCGGGTTTGAACCCGCCACCCTCCATATATGGGGCCAGGCCCTACTCACTGAGCCACAGGCGCCGCCCATGTCATACGTTTTTCAAAAGAAACAATCAATAGAGGCATAAGGAAAGAAAAATAACATCTACATAAGCAGATAATAGAAATCTAGAGGAGTTTCAAGTGGCAGAGGAGAAGCACAGAGAAGGGAAACTTCATGGCTCTGCTCTTCGATTTCCTCATGACTAAGTGAGGGGCTCTGCCAGAGTTCTTCTCATTTTAAGAGTTTAGAATTCTATGAAAAACAACAATTTTTTGAGATATGAGTGAAATGGGAGCAGCAAAGTGAAATTCTTAAACACTGTAAAAATCTAGAAAGAAGCAAATTCCAGGAAAAAAATTGTATCTTTTTGCTGACTTTTCACTTGGACTTTGAGTAAGTGTGAGTAAGCATGGAGACGGAGGAAGAGCCTGCAGTTGTGCAGGACGCTGAGACCTAGCAGGCCAGTCTGATTCATGTCCCCTCTAAACCTGGTTCTTCATTTGTAGAGTGGGATTAATAATAATATTAATTGACTCAGCACCTGTAGCTCAGCGGCTACAGCACTGGCCACATATTTCGGGGTTGGCAGGTTCAAACCTGGCCCAGACCTGCCAAACAACAATGACAACTACAACAAAGAAATAGCCAGGCGCCTGTGGTCCCAGCTACTTGGGAGGCGGAGGCAAGAGAATGGCTTAAACCCCCAAAAAGTTTGAGGTTGCTGTGAGATGTGATACCACAGCACTCTATGGAGGGCAACATAGTGAGACTCTGTCTCTAATAACAATAATAATAATAATAGTTACCTTGTGTTGAACCCGACCATATGCCAGGAACTACACTGTATGTATTAACAGCTTTATTCGGATATAATTCACATACCATAAAATTCACTCTTTTAAAGAGTGCATTCAGTTACACTGTGTGTTTTACAAATAGTGCCATTTAATACTTAGATCAGTTCCATTAAGTAGTTATAACCTCCAAGTTGCAAATGGGGAAACTGAGACTCTATAAAACAAGGAATTTGTTCTTAACTGATTAGTTAAACATCTTAACCATGATTAAGAAATAAAGAATTTTCTTGGCTCGGCGCCTGAGGCTCAAGCGGCTAGGGCGCCAGCCACATACACCTGAGCTGGCAGGTTCAAATCCAGTCCGGGCCCGCCAAACAATGATGGCTGCAACCAAAAAATAGCCAGGCATTGTGGCAGGCACCTGTAGTCTCAGCTACTTGGGAGGCTGAGGCAAGAGAATCAATTGAGCCTGGAGTTTGAGGTTGCTGTGAGTTATGACACCACAGCACTCTACAAAGGGCAACAAAGTGAGACTCTGTCTCAAAAACAACAACAAAAAATGGTAAGTAGATGTATGAAAGACATTAGTTTTCATTGTTATAGAACTAGTGGGGGGGGGAGGGGAATAAAAAAAAAAAAAAAGAACTAGTGGTATATTAAGATTGCAAAGAAAATAGCCGGGCGTTGTGGCGGGCGCCTATAGTCCCAGCTACTCGGGAGGCTGAGGCAAGAGAATCGCTTAAGCCTAGGAGTTGGAGGTTACTGTGAGCTGTGTGAGGCCACGGCACTCTACCGAGGGCCATAAAGTGAGACTCTGTCTCTACAAAAAAAAAAAAAATTGCAAAGAAAACTTAGTAACCTTAAACACATAACGATAGAAACTATACAAAGTTAAACAGAGAGATATAAAAGCATCAGTGAGCTGTGGGGCAACTTTAAGCAGCCTAACGTACAGGTAAAGTCTCTGAAAGAGGGTGAGGGAGACAGGAAAAAATATTTGAAAATGTAATGGCAAAAATAAAAAAAGAAAGAAAGAAAAGAAAATGTAATGTAAAACATTTCCTAATTTGTTGAAAACTATAAACCCCTTAGACCCAAGAAGCTCAACAAACTCCAAGTGCAAAAAATAAACAATGCCAAGACACATCATGATCAAACTGCTCAAAAGCAGAGATAAAGAGAAATTTTTAAATGCAGCCAAAGAAAAGACATATGATACAAAAAAAGAAAGACAATGCTGACAACAGAATTTTCAACAGAAGCTAGGCAAGTGAGAAGCTAGTGGAGCAGCAATTTTAAATTACAGAATGATAAAATCATCAATCTAAAACTTCACACCCAGCAAAATTATCTTTCAAAAGCAAAAGGGGAAAAAAAGACTTTCTCAAGATATAAAACCTGAAAAAAATTCACTAGCAATCACTACTAGAAATGTTAAAAGAAGTTCTTCAGGCAGAAGAAAAATGACAATACATAGAAATATGAATTTACACGAATGGATCAACAAATTGTGGCATATGTATATCATGGAACATTATTCAGCCATAAAAAGAGATGAAGGCTGGGCTCTGTAGTTCACACCTGTAATCCCATCAGGCCAAGGCAGGTGGATTGCCTGAGCTCACAGGTTAGAGACCAGCCTGAGCCAGAGTGAGACCCTGTCTCTAAAAATAGCTGGGCATCGTGCTGGGCGCCTGTAGTCCCAGCTATTTAGGAGGCTGAGGCAAGAGAACCACTTCAGCCCAAGACTTTGAGGTTGCTGTGAGCTGTGATATCACAGCAGTCTACTGAGGGTGACAAAGTGAGACTCTGTCTCAAAAAAAAAAAAAAAACAAGAGATGAAAACATTACATGTATTATGTTTACCTGGATAGAATTGAAACACACTCTTCTTAGTAAAGTATCGCAAGAATGGCAAAATACATATCCAATATACTCAATACTAATATGAACCAATATATAAGCAGTTATATACTCACATGAACAATAACACACACTACAGTCTGCAGGGATATGGGGGAGGACTGACAGGGAGGGGCAGGATGAATGGCAGACGGAGGGTGGGCATTTGGCACAATCTCACCTAATGGGCACAATGCTTGGGTGGATATGGGTAAGGGGTTCTTTTACAACTGCAACTTTACCTTGAAAGTGAGAATAGGGTGGCTCAAGGAGTAGGGCACCGGCCCCATATACCTGGGGTGGTGGGTTCAAAACCGGCCCCAGCCAAAAACTGCAAAAAAAAAGGTGAGAATAATGCAATCTAAAAATTTGTACCCTCATATTAATTTGAAATAAAAAAAAAAGAAATAAAAAGTGCCAGAAAGAACTCTTAAAAAAGGGTAGGGTAGTATGCAACAGGAATCTCTCTCCCTGCCTAAACAACAATTGCACTGACAGAATCTGTTTATTCTGAAACTCTGGGTCCACTGAAGGTCTGCAACTCCCAGGGGAAGGCTTAGATTTAGTTTCTAGATTGAAATTATCTACTAAGTGCCCAGCAAAATGTATGAAAAACTGACCCTTATCAAGGTCATGAAAGTTCGGAACAATGAGGACAAAGAGCAGATCCTCTGCATTCCCAGAAAGAAGAAAGCAAGTTCTGTGAAGAGGTCAAGAATAGAATGACAGCAAAATTCTCCATGGCAACAGGAGGTGCCAGAAGACAACGCTGCACTGACCTAAAAAATCTGAGGAAAATCATTTTCAGTCTATAGTTTTCACCTACCCAAACCTGCACTTTCGGAGCGATGAATGGAAACATTTTCTTTTATAAAGGCATTTTCAGATCTGTAAGACATTTTCATGTTTTACCTCCCACACAGCATTTCTTACAAAGCTACTGAACATATCCTGCACCAAATAAGTGAGTAAACTAGAAAAGAAAAAAGATGAGATCCACAAAATCAAGGGTCTAATGCAAGGAGAGACAGGATGGTAAAGGGACATCTTTAGACAAGGAGGAACTGCAGGCCTGCAGAGGAGCCAGGCCAGACTGGGACAGATCAGACGTTCTTGTGCAAGGGGCTTTTTCTTTCTTTTTTTTTTTTTTTATTAAATCATAACTGTATACATTGATATGATCATGGAGCATCATACACTCGCTTCATAGACCATTTGACACATTTTTATCACAATGGTTAACATAGCCTTTCCGGCGTTATCTCAGTTACTGTGCCGAAACATTTACATTCTACATTTACCAAGTTTCGCAAATGAAATTGATAGACTTCCTCTTGTGTTTGCACATATTAAGAGATGTTACTCAAAGAGAAAGAGTTTGGAAATGAACTAACGATAAGGACATTAACAACCAGGCCAATTAAAAAACAAGACGATTATTAACTTCAGACAACTAGAAGGTCGCACAGACAGAGAAAATGATCATATGATATTACGAATACTGTATAGCTCAGCTGTGACTAACCTTTAATAGTTATAGTAATGTAAATTAAATGTTGCTGTAGCCAGAATTTCAGTTTATCTGCAATATGGTAGTATGAGGGAGCAGTAAGTTTCTAAAAGGTAGAGAGCATTAAAAAAGGCTAAAGCTCATCTCCTATAGGAAATCAACATGACACCTAAATTAAAAAAAACATAAAAAATAGTAATATAAGTTACAAATAAGTGGTAATATAACTAAATTATCAGCCAAAAGAAAAGCGGCTTGTCTCCGGGGTGCAGTGGAGGCAGACGGGGTCTTCTGCATTTGATTACCAGCTTTGTAGAACTATTTAGCTCTGTAAAACAACCTACATTTAACTTTCCTAAAATTAACACAACATAATTCGCCTTTTTAAATGACTGCAACAACCAAAACAAACAAAAGCAACCTCATCCTCCCTATTAAAGTGTGGATTTTCCTACTTGCTCCTCAAATCGAATTGTTCTGAATCTGATTCCCTCCTCAGAGTAAAGTGAGTTATTATATGGATTGAAATATGAATAAATTGTGAATACAAAAGTGTTTGGAACGTAAATGCTTAACAACAATAATAATTTACAACCCCAAAGCTGGAAATCCTCCACATTTATTCAGTCACATGCCGTGTGCATGAGTGAGTGTGTGTGTGGCAGGGGGCAGGACTTCACCGGCGTGACACCGGCGACCGTGTCTTGAACTTGGCCTTCTGTTCGGGGTGATCTATGGTCCTGGCGGGGGCGCCAGACTTAGTTCCGAGTTCACATTCCAGCTCGGCCACCTCCCAGCTGCGTGGCCTCAGGCCATTCCCTTAGTACTTCCGAATTTCAGCAACCTGATCTGGGAACAGTGAGGTCTCCTTGGCGGAGCTGGTACCCGAAACTAAGGAGAATTTACGCGAGTCGGGAGCTTTGCCCAAAAACTAACCGCAGCCGCTCAACCTCCAGAGCGCGCAGGGCCCCTGGGGCTGCGGAGCGCGGCGGGGGGCGGGGAGGCCCGCGGTCGCCATGGCAACCGAGACGCCGCTCGGTCCCGGCTGCGCGCGGCGGAGCAGAGCAGGCCACAGCCCCGGGGCGCGCAGGAGACCGCGTAGCATGAGGGTGGAGGAGGCCGTGATGGTGACCGCGGCAATGGCACCCGAGGCGGGTCGCGACAGGGAGCAGCCTGGGCAGCCCGCGGGGCTGGGGTGCGGGGCGCGCGGAGAACCCGGCCCGGGCTGCCCGCAGGAGCCGGACAAACAGTGTGAGTTCAGCGCGGACTCTGCTGGGGGCGTAGACGCGGAGAAGGGGTGCGACGGGGTCAGACCGTGAGGGTGGAACTGCTGTTTTGGCGGGGGCAGAAGTGACGGCACTGTGGCGGAAAGCAGCTGGTCCCCAAGCCCACTTTCACAAAAGGCCACCTGAGCTTAGGGTCTAGGTATCATTTCCCGCTTAAGAGGACTTGAGCATTATACATGGTGGCATTATACTGGAAGGGATTAAAACACACACACATGGGTGGCACCTGTGGCTCAAAGGAGTAGGGCACTAACCCCATATGCCAGAGGTGATGGGTTCAAACCCAGCCCCGGCCAAAAACTGCAAAAAAAACCCAAAAACAAACAAACAAACACCCCCCACACACACACTTACTCTATTGTGTGTGTATATAATCCATACACACGCATTTATGTAAGTACACATTTATGTGTGAATGTCTATGTGCTTGCGTCTGTGTATATAGACAGTGGAAATAGGCACATCATTTTGTCAGTTTCTTCATTTTACACATCAGAAAATGGAGGTCTGAACAAGAGGATAGGAAGTGACTTGCCACAGTTACTCAGTTAATGCTGGAGAAATACTTAAAACATTTCATCACTGGTTTCTTGGACTCTCAGTCCATCAGTTATCACCTGATTCCTTTAGAATCTCACAATGATGGGCCACATTTTAACACACTACTGTTTCCTCTCTGTCCTGCCAGTCCGACAAACAATTTTCAAATAAGTAAAGACAGTTCTGGTACACAGTGACAACTGGCATAGTTGTAATTTGCTTATCTGTATTGTTTCCTGAATTTATGGGCATTTCACAGCCTCTTGTGCCCCAAGGTCTTGGGTAGGTGCTAAGGAATGATGGTGAAAATAATGGGCCAGGAATGGAGCAGGTCTGTAGTACCTCCTTAATTGCCTCCCTGGAGGGCAGCCTTGGGTCCCTTGGCATTCTCTGCACGTAGGGCCCCCAAAGGGAAGCCCGGGCTGAAGGCCTTAATACTTCTGCTTCAGTGGACCACACATTCCTATCCCCCTGAGACTTCATTAAGGAGACTCAGAACCACTGCCTCCTGGTGCCAGGGGCCTGTTCCCTCAGCATCAGCCCTAGTATGACTGTGACACTTCTGTTCTTTAGTAGCATGCAGAGGCCTTACTTAGAGAAACTGAATTCAGAATATTTAGGTAATGGAGATTCTGTATTCCTATTTAAAATTCTGTTGGGTACCTTTTCTATTAAAGATGCTAGTATCTGAATGTTCTTTAGTCCTATGGCTCTATGAGTAAAAGGTGGAATTAATCACTCACTCATCAATTCAGTATGCAGTGACTGTTTACTACACGCCTAGCATTGGACAAATTGCAGAGAAAGGAATAATAAATTAAGCAGATGTCCAAATTTCCACAAGCTCACAAAGTCTATTGGGAGTGTGCAAAGGGTTTCTGCCTCAGCCTCCCTGAGAACCTTTTTTTAGGGCCATAGGCTAAGTAGAGACAAGCTGTTCACACCCAGGCAGCATACTCATTCAATTTTCAAATGTCTATAATTGGAAAGGTCTTCAGTCTCTACAGTTTCTACTTTGCAATCTACTCTGCTCTCAACCCACACACACACAGACAAAGTACGATCTTTTCCTATATGAACATCCTTGAATTACATAATAGCAGCTATTTGAGGACCAACCAAATCTTTCATGGATTTAATATCACTTTCGAAATCATTTGTTGTTCTCTGCCCATGCTGGCTGTCCTCTTCCAACATTCTCCAGTTATTTAAATCGCTGGCCTGGCATTCTAGGTATGATCTGATTAGCATAGTGTGATGGGACTATAATTATGGGTTGTAAACTATGAACTACTTTGAGTAACCCTGAGGCTTGGGAGAGTCCAGTAAGTACTGCTTTTCATTTTCACAACTTTAATTTTTATGACATCAGGAAGCTACTTTCTCAACTATGAAACAGAAATAATTATACTTGCCCAGAGATCATTGTGAAACAACAACAGGAAAGAGACAGTAATATGTGTGAGATGCCTAGGGCATGGTAACATTCTGTGAATTGCAGCAATTGTTATTAGGTCTCAATAAAAGAAACCCTGAAATAATGTTCCAAAAGAATGTCTGGAGTAGGCTTGGCGCCTGTGGCTCAAGCAGCTAAGGTGCCAGCCACATACACCTGAGCTGGCGGGTTCGAATCTAGCCCTGGCCTGCCAAACAACAATGATGCCTGCAACCAAAAAAAAAAAAAAAAAAATAGCCAGGCGTTCTGGCGGGCACTTGTAGTCCCAGCTACTTGGGAGGCAGAGACAGGAGAATCACTTGAGCCCAGGAGTTGGAGGTTGCAGTGAGCTGTGAGGCCACAGCATTCTACCCAAGGCAACAGCTTGAGGTTCTGTCTCAAAAAAAAAAAAAGTCTGGAATAATATTGTTCTCAACATTCCTTCTTAGTAGTGACCATGATCACTGTCAAGTCATCTGTTGACCAATCCACTCAAAATGTTGGTAAAGATTAACACGAAGCTATGTTCTAGTTCTCAGAATTCTCTCTCTTCTTTCTCTCCCATCTTCCTTCCCTTCCTTCCTTTCTGTATTTGCCCATTGTAGCTCTGAATTTTTACAGTCCCCCAAGTGACTTTTAGTGATTTCCTCTGTCAATGTCAATTTTCTTAGCAGCAGAGCTGAAACATGTCAAGGAGGCCTGAACTTAGAGAAGGTGTCTCTTCCCTCTGCGGTCCTGTTATAAGCTTTGCTTCCTTCTTAGCCAAGTTTGTTAAACCTTTTTCTGCTTGAAGATCATGATTTGACAGAAAAAGATTAAATCAAAGTTATGCCTGAGTAGTGCTGATCTCATATTCATGACTCCCAACTTTTGGGAAATGAGGATGAGACCCTAAACTTTAGGAGCCAGGGTGTTCAACCCTTTTTCTTTTCTGGTGCACATCGGAAGAATAAAAGTTGTTGTGGGCCACACATTCAACACACGAACACTAACAAAAACTGATGAGCAAAAGCCAAGGTCCATGCATACTTTTTGTGATATCCGTATTTTTGCAATATCCAGCACCCCAGGATGAACAAAACAGTCCTCAAATAATCTGCATGCCGCCCTCAGGTGGAAGGTTGGACACCTGTGCACATATCTAATTCTACCTGTCCTTGTCTGAAGGTGTGTTTGTGTCTTGGTGACCAGGAATGAGCCAAGATCACTGCCAGAAGCAGCAGGTCTCTTGCCCCACTTGGGCCAGTCTGCGTCCCTGTGAAATTGACTCACTTGTGTTCTTTATTGGTTAGTCTGGAAAAGATAAGACACTTGAAAAAGAGGTCTTTTTCACTTTCAGATCTTCAATAACTGAAGTATTTGGTTTGTGTTGTTCATGGTGCCTTGAATTGAACTTTTGGGTAGTGAGTCTAGACCTACTGATTCCCTGACGTTCGCAGCTTGCACTGGCAGACATGGGATGGTCTTTACTTAGAGCTCTGTTTAAGTGTTTAATTTTACCTGAACACACATTTGTTGAAAAAATTTGTTGCTGTTCTTATGCCAACCTCTGTTCTAGGACTCAAAAGAACTGAAAACACAACATCCCTGCCCTTATGGTGTTTATTAGTGAAAACTAATAGCGACACAAGTAATTGTATGTAAGTGAAAGGAAGCTGCATGCAAATTGCAATGAGTGAAATGAAAGAAAAAAGGAGGATACTGTGAGAAAAAGGCATTTCTAGATGGTGGAGTCAAAGTTTCTCTAAAGAACTGACATTAGAGTCAATGCCTAAAATTTGAGTATAAGTTATAAAGGCAAAAACTTAGGAGCATGACAGTCCAACAAGCAAAAATAGCTTGTGCAAAGATGGGAATGAACAGAAGGGCCCTGGGGCTGGAGCTGTGAGAGAAAGAGGCTGGCGGAGAGGTTAGAGCAACAGGGAAGACCTGAAAGCACAGAGCTCTTGGGTTTCTCCAGAGTTCTGACCCCTGGAGTGAATGAAGAAATGTAGCTAAGATGTTTAGAACAAATCATCTAGTCCTTGACTGTACTACCCTGTTTCCCTGAAAATAAGACATCCTCCGAAAATAAGACCTATTTACAGGAAAGATAAGACGTCCCCTGAAAATAAGACCTAGCGTATCTTTGGGAGCACACCTTATTTTAGGGGAAACAGGGTAGTAATGTCCTATAGGGCCAGAATTAGAGGCCAGTGGTTCACTATTCAAATTTACATTTAATCTTCTAAAATGATAATTTCAAAATGCTGAGAGAGAAAAAAAAAAAAAAGGAAAAAAGTGCTGATTGTGCTGTTTCTGTATCTGAATTGCAAGCTCCATGCATACATCTGTCTCCCGAAGTGCTCTGCCCGGCTCCTAGCAAAATGCCTGCTACGGGTCTTTATTAATAACTTCCCAAATAAGTAAGTGAAAGTTTTTTTTGAGGCAAATGACAAAACCACATATATTTCTATGTATTTCTTCATAATCTATAAAAGAGATACCTGAAACTTACCACACAAGTCTAGGAATTACATAAAAGTATGAAATCCCCAAAGAACCAAAGTTCTTTTTTTCTTTCTTTCTTTCTTTTTTTTTTTTATTAAATCATAGCTGTGTACATCGATATGATCATGGGGCATCATTCACTAGCTTCACAGACCATTTGACACACTTTCATCACACTGGTTAACATAGCCTTCCTGGCATTCTCTCAGTTACTGTGCCAAGACACCTACATTCCACATTTACCAAGTTTCACATGTACCCTTGTAAGATGCACCGCAGGTGTAATCCCACCAATCCCTTTCCCTCCACCCACTTCCCCCCTCCTTTCCCTCCCTTCCCCCCTCCCCCTATTCTTAGCTATAACTGGGTTATAGCTTTCATGTGAAAACCCTAAATCCAAAGTTCTTATCAAAGAGATCTTTCGAAGATGGAGCCTACAGGGATAATTGTCTGATATTTGTATGGAATAATATGTCTTTTTTTTTTTTTTTTTTAAAGAGTTATTCGAGCGGCACCTGTTGCTCAGTGAGTAGGGCGCCAGCCCCATATACCGAGGGTGGCAGGTTCAAATCCAGCCCTGGCCAAACTGCAACAAAAAAATAGCCAGACGTTGTGGCAGGTGCCTGTAGTCCCAGATACTCAGGAGGCTGAGGCAACAGAATCGCTTAAGCACAGGAGCTGGACGTTGCTGTGAGCTGTGACGCCACAGCACTCTACCAAGGGCGATAAAGTGAGACTCTGTCTCTACCAAAAAAAAAAAAAGAGTTATTCAAGTAGGTGTAATGACTAGAAGTTTGGGCAGAATTTATGATAAATAACCTATTTTGTTAATGCCTTTACAGGGAAGAAATTTTTATATTGTGAACCACATAAGAGAATTAAGGAAGTAATGGAAGAAGAACTTTATATAAAGAGAGATGAATGCCGCGTTAAAAACCCATCTGCAGGTAACTCCAGTGACAAATGAAACGTCTTTGTGAAATGGATATGAAATTGCCTATTTGATGACAGGATGATTATTTTATGTATTACAAAATTATAACTATTAAAAGAAAAAATGAGTTCTTGGGCAATTTGTGAGCTATTTTATAATTATTTTGCCTATGTCCAATGAACCTTTATATTTAGAAAAAAATAGCTAAAAGGTAGTTATGACTGTGTGCATTGCTATCCTATTTTTTTTGATGTAGTTATTTCTATTTAAACTTGAGTTATACTTTTTCCAAGTGCCTGAAAAACACAAGAACATCTTTGATTTTTATCAACATATGTATGACCAATAACTATAGCTCCCAAACTTTAGGCATCAGAATTACCTGGAAGCTTGTTAAAAGCAGACTACTAGGCCCTGCCCCTAGAGTATCTAGCTCAGTAGGGCTGGGGTAGGCCCCAAGAATTTGCATTTCTACCAAGTTCCTAAGTGGTATTGCTGCGCTGGTCCAGAGACCCCACCTAGCAAATCACTGACCTGAGAGAATCTAATTCATTTAACTAGGTCAGATCGTGCAAGGATTTATTCTCACAAACTGGACTATATGAATTACATGGTCTGGGCATTGATAACTCTCATTGATGGTTCATGTGAGAATTCCTTCTCAATGATTACTAGATGCATATTTTATTGTAATATTCTTGGGTGCCAGCAATTTCTAGAAGAAATAAAAAGAACTATAAAATAAGCTAGAGAACTTGATATTTTCTGTGGAGTATGGTTGGACAACCTGGAGGTGAGGTTCCAATTCACTAAGAATTCCTAAGAGAGACGCTGCAGGTGCGTCATTTTAGACTCCATTTTATATGACCACTTTTCTTTTCTTTTCTTTTTATTTATTTATTTATTTTTAATTTATTGTTGGGGATTCATCGAGGGTACAAGAAACCAGGTTACGCTGATTGCATTTGGTAGGCAAAGTCCTTCTTACAATCATGTCTTGCCCCCAAAAGGTGTGGCACACACCAAGGCCCCACCCCGTCCCTCCTTCCCTCTCTCTGCTCTTCCTTTCCCCACCCCTCCCTCCTTCTTTCTCTCTCTGTTCTCCCCTTCCCCCACCATGTCATTAATTGTCATTAATTGTCCTCATATCAAAATTGAGTACATAGGATTCATGCTTCTCCATTCTCGTGATGTTTTACTGAGAATAATGTCTTCCACTTCCATCCAGGTAAATACAAAGGCTGTATTTTTAATAGCTGAATAGTATTCCATGGTGTACATATACCACAGCTTGTTAATCTGTTCCTGGGTTGGTGGGCATTTAGACTGTTTCCACATTTTGGTGATTGTAAATTGAGCTGCAATAAACAGTCTAGTGCAAGTGTCCTTATGATAAAAGGATTTTCATTTCTAAACCAGCTACGGAAACACTTTTTTGGGCCTTCTCATATCAGCTATTCTTACAAAAGGAGAGACAAATAAAATGGTCAAATTTGCTCATATAATATAGTCAAGGAAGGTTTTAAAGTCTATTTTGACTCTATGAACGGATACAGAACAACCTACCAAATTACTGCTGGGAAACCTAGCCTAAATTTATTATTTTCCTGTTAATTAAAAAATTTTCCCAAGTCTATACTATTATATTTATCTTTATTGTTTTCAAAGAATACCTAGAAGCTCATTTATGCATTTGTTGTATATTTCATTCTTCTTTTTTTTTTTTTTTTTGTAGCGACAGAGTCTCACTGTACCGCCCTTGGTAGAGTGCTGTGGCGTCACACAGCTCACAGCAACCTCTAACTCTTGGGCTTACGCGATTCTCTTGCCTTAGCCTCCCGAGTAGCTGGGACTACAGGCACCCGCCACAACGCCCGGCTATTTTTTTGTTGCAGTTTGGCCAGGGCTGGGTTTGAACCTGCCACCCTCGGCATATGGGGCTGGTGCCCTACTCACTGAGCCACATTCTTACTCTGTACTTTTATATGAGAGTCTAAGTGAATAAGAAATATCATTTGGTTTATAAAAATTCATTTCTCTAAGTAATCTTTTCAAATATCCTTCATATAAAGTGGAGACTGTGTAGGCTGCATTCTTATAACATCCACCGAAACAGGTATTATTTGAGTCTAGTTGAGAATAGATTCTGTACCTTCAGGTTTTAAAGGGTTTACACATTCCTATCAGATGAGGACAAGAGGGCCTGGATCAGCTGGAAAAGGTTCTTATCATCCAAAAATATAGAAATGCAATTTTCTGATCAGATCTTCTAATCAGATGAAAATGGAATTTTCTGGATAAGGAAGAATTTAGGTCATATATTTTCAGTAATTCCTTAAAGATTTTCTTCTTCTTACAACGTACAAGAAAAAGTTGGGCTTGTTAGAAACTTCATTTGGAACCAGTGCATTTATTTTATTGTTTATTTAAAAATGATTTCCACATTTTGAAGAACTTCTACAGAGGCCTTTGCAGAAATAAATCAACATTCATTTGATGTTTCATATTGCAAGGGGTTTTGTATTTTTCTGGCTCAAACCTGCAGAGTTTATAGTAGTCATGAAAAGTGAGATTAATGAAACTTAATAGTTTTCCCCTTACACAACATATTTCCTTTTCCAGTAAATTTCAAAAGCATACTGCAAATTCCTAATTTATGTCTATACGTGCCTTAACACATGGAAACTTAATTTTTAGCTTGGCCTATTTATTATGTTAAATATAAAATTAGAAAACGAAAAATGTCGCTGAGCAAGTATGGATGTTTTGTTATTCATTACTTTGTTCCACAATGTTTTCTGCCCCTACCATATATGAGGAATTTACTAGATACCAAAGGCACATCAGGATAATTACAGAGTTTAGGAGTCAAAAACACAAAATGACTTAAATTTTTCTTTCTCTAGTCAATCTGTGACTGTGTTTACACAAGGGAAGCGTAGACAATACGGCTTTAAACTAGCTTTTCAAGCTCTGATGTTTATCTTTTGCAGCTGACATGTTTTTAAAGGGTGAGTTTACCTTCCTTGTGAGACCAGGAAAGTCTCGCTGGCTAAAACTTTGACATACAGGCATGGTTTAGTAATTCTTAAATTTAGGATTTAAGAAAACACCTAAAAAGAGTAGAAGGTGGGTAAGGGCATGAGAAGGGAAGCGGGAAGACAAATCTCTAGAAGATTCTGAGCTGCGAGAAAAGATTTGTTTTCTTTTTTTTTTTTTTTGTAGAGACAGAGTCTCACTTTACTGCCCTCGGTAGAGTGTCATGGCATCACACAGCTCACAGCAACCTCTAACTCTTGGGCTTAACGCGATTCTCTTGCCTCAGCCTCCCGAGCAGCTGGGACTACAGGCGCCCACCACAACGCCCGGCTATTTTTTTGTTGCAGTTTGGCCGGGGCTGGGCTTAGAACCTGCCACCCTTAGCATATGTGGCCAGCGCCATACTCACTGAGCCGCAGGCGCTGCCCTGATTTGATTGTTTTCTTTGAGTCTCTCCTTGTGCCTGCTGCCCTTTTCCTTTTGAGGTGAAGGATGCCAGGATTTTTTTTAGCTCTCCACCTTTGTCTTCCCTCTTTCTCCTGGAAAACACAGAGCTGTGTGGGAGCTAAGTTTCTCTTAAAAGCAGCAGCTGCCCAAAAAGGCATGTATGCTTCTTTCTAGATTTCTTTTTCTTCAGTTGGAATATATTGTCTTCTGTAACTTCACCAAACATGAGATCAAACGAAAGTTGGACTATTTTTTTCCAGCAACCTGTATCCTTGAATATAGTAAATAATTATATTTTGCTTTGCGTTTTTTGTACATGTCTGAGGGCATTTGTATTTTAGGTATTTTCCCAATTAAGTTCAAAACTTCTAGCTATTCCTGAGATTGCTTCTGAAGAGCACAGTTAAACTAGACTGGTACAATTATTCCTCTATCTAATTTGGTGTGGTTTGTCTGTACAGTTCTTTCTAATTTTGAACTGCTTTCCGTTTTACTGGCTCTTCCCACAGCATGAACAAATCTGAGTCTTATTTTCTTGGTTTCCTACGGGGCGTCATGCACAGGGGCTATTCGGCAAATGTTTATGGGCTTCTAAATTTGAGAGTCTATTACCCAAAGGCTGGGAAACAGCCCTTTTCTGTCACTGGACAGGATAGAAGAGGAAAGTGGATTGAATAGCAAGGGAAGATTCAGGTTAGAATGAACAACTTGAACTTTTTAAGGTTTTGACAGAAGGAGATTGTGGAGATTTACTTGAGAAGGTCTTTGAAGGAGGAAGAAAGTAATCTTGACAGACAGCCTCAGCTACTCTGCTTAGGAGAGGGGAGGGAGGCAAGAATTGACATTTAACTTGGTGAGTCAGTTCAGTGACTATACTTCTAGAAATGGGAATTGAGTCCAAGCTTGGACGTTAAAATCAGGGACACCTGTTAAAAGAATAGCTGCATTCATGAAATACAAAGTACTTTGTGCCCATCTCATCTAAATCCTGCAATAATCCTTTGAGGTAGATACACAGATTATTATCCTTATGTCAAAGAAGGGAAAACTGAGACACAGTGGATTAAACAATCTGCCCAAAGTCATACAACTACGAGGCAGTGGAACTACTACTGAAAACCCACATCTTCTCTGAACCCAAGGACCCTGCTCCCAGTTGTCACTCGGTTTGGAGCCCTTTATAGAGAGGGATCCAATGTCAGTGACGACGGCAATGGGCGGCCTTGGATCTGTAGAGAATATACGTCATAAAGTTTGCAGCTTCGGAAATTAAAACAAATAATTCATGCGACTAACCTGAATTCACCACCTTACTTAACTTGAGTTAGAGTTTTCTACCCAGTACACATTCACCAAATGTTTGTTGACTGATGCTCAAAACCTGAACAGGTGTTTTAGGCCAGTGCAGATAAACCTTATTAAACGGTATCAGGATTTAAGTTTAACCTTATTAAACGTGTAACTGTCACGTATCAACAGGCAGACACCATTTTCCAGGTATTTTGCTATGGTGTTTTAAATGTAAGATCCAGTGAGTTTATGACTTTTGGGAGATTCTTGAATCTACTGTATGAATTAATGTGGTAACCTTTGGTTCTATTATTTTTGGAAATATTTCCATTTACTGCAGGAATTAAATCAGAATCAGATAAGGTTGACTGAATAAATTCTGGGTATTAACTGTTGCTTATTCCTGATCCTTCTGTGTTTTGTTATGTGTGTTTCTCAACTGACTTTTTATCTATTCATTGAGGGGCAAATTAAATTATCTCAGAGATTGTAGAGGTTTGCTGCATGGAGAATAATTGAATGAATGACATTAAATAAAAGATTAAACAAACGATAAAGACCTTGGGTTGTTTGATAAACCATGTCAAATAAACCTCCACCCAAATAATTGAAAAAATGATCTCAAAGTAAATATTCTTTTTTTTTTTTTGTAGAGACAGAGTCTCACTTTATGGCCCTCGGTAGAGTGCCGTGGCCTCACACAGCTCACAGCAACCTCCAACTCCTGGGCTTAAGCGATTCTCTTGCCTCAGCCTCCCAAGTAGCTGGGACTACAGGCGCCTGCCACAACGCCCGGCTATTTTTTGGTTGCAGTTTGGCCGGGGCCGGGTTTGAACCCGCCACCCTCGGTATATGGGGCCGGCGCCTTACTGACTGAGCCACAGGTGCCACCCTCAAAGTAAATATTCTAAAAACATTTTGTGCTAAAAGGAGAATATGCTAATACTTACCCTCTTGCTAATATTGACAGCTGCCCTGGAAGGGATCTGGAGCATTAAAAGGAATCTCCCTGTGGGAGGCTTGAAGCCAGGACTGCCAAGCAGAAACAGTTTACTGCCACAAGCCAAGTACTATTCAAGACACGGAGGGCTGAGAAGTAAGACCACGATCCCTTTGACTTCCACTTAAGCCCTGAGGGTACTGTGCAGTTTACAAACAATGGTATATGCGTTGTTTAAAAATCACAATCAAAATTCAACCTCCCCTTGACTTGTTGCTCTTGGGTTACTTGTAGTTTAGCCACATGAAGTCATTATGAAACTCAAACAGTTAACAGTTCAGCTGACCAATTTACCCTGCTGGATACAATAGAAATTTGTATTTTGAGTTATACTCAAGACCTTTTTGTTTGTTTGCGCGACTCTTTTTGAGATGGGGTCTCCCTCTATTGCCCAGGAGTGCGGTGGTGTCATCATAGCTCACTGCGACTGCACAGGGGTCTCCCTGTTGCCCAGGCCCTTCTTGAAATCCTGGCCCCAAGTGATCCTCCCTCCTTGGCCTCCCAAAGTGCTAGGTTTACAAGTGTGAGTCACCGCACCTGGCCTCTTTACCTAGTTTAAAATTTCAAAATATTAATGTGGCTAAGAACGTCTCTGTTAGGTGGCTGCCTGGCGCAATGCTTCACCTGGAGCCTTCAGGGAGCCCATCACCAGAACAGTGTCGTACCCACTTGGCAAGTCCGTACCCTCCAGTATCTCCCTTCCTCCCCTATTCTCCGCCCCACCTTTTTTTTAAATCTCAGATTAATGTGAAGGTACATATGATTAAGTTACATTGTTTGCATTTGCAAAGTGAAGTTGGAGTTGCAGCTGAGCCCTTCACCCAGGTCGGGTGCCACATACACCCAGTCTCCTCCTTCCTGAGTCCCCAGGACCTGTCCGTGTCTTTGTGCCTCTGTGTGCTCATCCTTTAACTCCCAATCGTGAGAGTCCTTGTGGTGCTCCAATCCTAAGATGGAGTGAATAACATTCATTTAGAGTTAACGGTCTGCAGTTCCACCCAAGTTGCTGCAAAAGACATTATTTCATTCCTTTCTACAGCTGAGTAGTTCACATTTTCTTAATTCGCTCATAATTAATGGATACTTAAGTCGATTCCACATCTTTGCAATGGCGAATCGAGCTGCGATAAACATTCGAGTGCAGGCGTCTTTTTGAGAAAACGGTGTCTTTTCCTTTGGGCAGATAAACAGTGGTGGGATTCCCGTAGTTAATGGTATAGCTACATTGATTTCTTTGAAGAATATCTATACCAGGGGGAATGAGGAAAGAGAGATGAAGGAATTAGGGAAGAACAAGGTAACTACTTGGTGCGGCTGCCTTAGTTTCATACTGCTTTAGGGAAAAGGTCACCAGGCTGGGCCCAGGGGCCAGATGTTCCTCAGCAGACATAAACTTTGGCATGAAATAGTACTCATTTCTCACTGTCACAGCCAGCATCTGTCAGGAAGGTTTGTAGGGTGCGGGGACGGTGGGGGTCTTGCCAGGAATGTTTGTAGGGTGCGGGGAAGGTGGGGTTCTATGCCAGGAACGTTTGTAGGATGCGGGGAAGGTGGGGTTCTATGCCAGGAACGTTTGTAGGGTGCGGGGAAGGTGGGGGTCTTGCCAGGAACGTTTGTAGGGTGCGGGGAAGGTGGGGGTCTTGTCAGGAACATTTGTAGGGTGCGGGGAAGGTGGGGGTCTTGCCAGGAACATTTGTAGGGTGCGGGGAAGGTAGGGGTCTTGCCAGGAATGTTTGTAGGGTACGGGGAAGGTGGGGGTCTTGCCAAGAACGTTTGAAGGGTACGGGGAAGGTGGGGGTCTTGCCAGGAACGTTTGTAGGATGCGGGGAAGGTGGGGGGTCTTGCCAGGAACGTTTGTAGGATGCGTGGAAGGTGGGGGTCTTGCCAGGAACGTTTGTACGGTACGGGGAAGGTGGGGTTCTTGCCAGGAACGTTTGTAGGATGCGTGGAAGGTGGGGGTCTTGCCAGCAACATTTGTAGGGTACAGGGAAGGTGGGGGTCTTGCCAGGAACGTTTGTAGGATGCGTGGAAGGTGGGGGTCTTGCCAGGAACGTTTGTAGGGTACGGGGAAGGTGGGGGTCTTGCCAGGAACGTTTGTAGGATGCGTGGAAGGTGGGGGTCTTGCCAGGAACGTTTGTAGGGTACGGGGAAGGTGGGGGTATTGCTAGGAATGTTTGTAGGGTACGGGGAAGGTGGGGGTCTTGCCAGGAACATTTGTAGGGTACGGGGAAGGTGGGGGTCTTGCCAGGAACGTTTGTAGGATGCGTGGAAGGTGGGGGTCTTGCCAGGAACGTTCGTAGGGTACGGGGAAGGTGGGGGTATTGCCAGGAATGTTTGTAGGGTACGGGGACGGTGGGGGTCTTGACAGGAACGTTTGTAGGATGCGGGGAACGTGGGGGTCTTGCCAGGAACGTTTGTAGGGTACGGGAAGGTGGGTGTCTTGCCAGGAACGTTTGTAGGGTACGGGGAAGGTGCGGGTCTTGCCAGGAACGTTTGTAGGGTGCGGGGAAGGTGGGGGTCTTGCCAGGAACATTTGTAGGGTACGGAGATGGTGGGGGTCTTGCCAGGAACGTTTGTAGAGTGCAGGGGAAGGTGGGGGTCTTGCCAGGAACGTTTGTAGGGTGCGGGAAGGTGGGGGTATTGCCAGGAACGTTTGTAGGGTATGGGGACGGTCGGGGTCTTGCCAGGAACGTTTGTAGGATGCGGGGAAGGTGGGGGTCTTGCCTGGAATGTTTGTAGGATGCGGGGAGGGGGGTGGTCTTGCCAGGAACGTTTGTAGGGTACGGGGACGGTGGGGGTCTTGCCAGGAACGTTTGTAGGATGCGGTGAAGGTGGGGGTCTTGCCAGGAACGTTTGTAGGATGCGGGGAAGGTGCGGGTCTTGCCAGGAACGTTTGTAGGGTACGGGGAAGGTGGGGGTCTTGCCAGGAACGTTTGTAGGGTGTGGGGGAAGGTGGGGGTCTTGCCAGGAATGTTTCTAGGGTACGGGGAAGGTGGGGGTCTTTCCAGGAACATTTGTAGGGTGTGGGGGTAGGTTGGGGTCTTGCCAGGAACGTTTGTAGGGTATGGGGAAGGTGGGAGTCTTGCCAGGAACGTTTGTAGGGTGTGGGGAAGGTGGGGGTCTTGCCAGAAAGCAGTGTCTCTATGCTCCAGGTGCACACGGCTGGGTATGTGAGCCTTGAAAAGTGATCTGCAGTTGGGAGATAACCATGGATTAAAACAAGAAGTGGGTAAAAACCAAGCACGGATGCTCTTAACCAAGAAAGAAATCATAGTAGAAATATTATTAGCACTGTTTATTCTAGATTCTTAGTATAAACAATAATACCTCATGTTTTATTTAATCTTTATAACAATTACACAAAACATATATAGTTCATTTTATAGATAAGAAAACTGAGGTGCAGAGAGGTCGAATAATTGACCCGGGGTCACTGAGGCTGTGAATGGAAGTGCTGGGATTTGAACTAAGGCACGTTGTCACCAGATGCCATGCTTGTAATCACTAGGCACTACTATGCCTTTGAGCCAGACAGGACCCAGGAGCTAGGGTGTCTATTGGACCTGGAGAGAGATGGGAGCTCAGCAAAAGTAGCACACAGGAAAAGGGTCCCCGGGAGGCCAGGAGTGCAGCCTCTAGGATATGGATTCAGTGGAGGGAAATCCAGCCACTAAGAAACTGAGACAAGAGGTTAAAAACAAAAACAAAAACACTTGTTACAAAAATCAGTTATAGAGACATGGGTTTAACCATAATAAAGTAGTAATAAGCATCATTTACCATGTGTCAGGCCTGGCAGTAAGTGTTTTATGTAGGTATCTAATCCACACAATCACATGAGTTGAGAAATATAATCTCCATTTTCCAGGGAAGAAACCTGAGGCACAGAGACACTATATACATTACCTAAGATCTCGGAGGTAGTGGAGCCAGAACGACAAGCATGTCCACCTGGCTTCCAAGACTGTGCCCTTAGTTCCAGGACAAGGCCCAAGACCTAGTCACCAGGCAACAAGTAACAGTCACAAATTTGTGGTTAAATGGACACAAGTGCCAGGGTTTGGGGAATGCAGGGTTTTAGGAATCTGGGAGGCCACCACACTCACAATCCACAAAGACATCGATGTTCTGGAGTAATGACTGATTCAACTCAAGTCTGGGCCATGTGCTGTTTATCCTGACTTTCCACTCACTTTGTTAGGTTCTGTGTATAGCAGATGAATCGATCATTCCAAGAAAATTCACAAAGCAATTTACTTCAATGATGAATGATTTTCTAAATGCATATTATGTACGTATTATGATTGAAACCATTTCAGTTACCTTTATCTGAAGACATACAAGTCAAATAAATTACCTAATCTATCAATGGAAGACATATAAGAATGTGTTTGATTTTTATCATAATTATATTACTTTCATCCATGCAATTTAGGACAGTCTTGCTTATGATTTCCTACTCGTTGTTACTCACCCACATCATCTTCCTAGCAGCCTCCAGCCAGCTGTCCCCAGCCCAGGCCAAGCCCTTACAGCAATCATGTTACAATATGTAACTATTATTGACATTTATCTCAGCTTCATCTCTGTTAAGTTGCCAGCTGCATATTTGCCCTTTGATCTTTTTTTTTTTTTGTAGAGACAGAGTCTCACTTTTTTTTTTTTTTTTGTAGAGACACAGTCTCACTGTACTGCCCTCGGGTAGAGTGCCGTGGCGTCACACGGCTCACAGCAACCTCTAACTCTTGGGCTTATGTGATTCTCTTGCCTCAGCCTCCTGAGCAGCTGGGAATACAGGCGCCCGGCTATTTTTTTGTTGCAGTTTGGCCGGGGCTGGGTTTGAACCTGCCACCCTTGGTATATGGGGCCGGTGCCCTACTTACTGAGCCACATCTGTATAAGTCAGACTGATCACCAAGAATTAAACATTTCTCATTTTTAATGGAAAAAGGAAGATGTTTGGCACAGACATATCAGAAACAAAATCTGCAGGTGATTTTCAAAAATAGTAATAATTCATAGCCCATCAAAAGCTCCATGAAGGCAGCGACCACGTCTCTTCCATTGCACTGTGTATCTGGCACTTTGCCCAGCGCTGGGCACAGCAGGTGCTCAATCGCTATTTGTCACAGAAAGACCAATGGATGAATGAACTAGCAAGTGTATGCTGAATGAACATTATGTATGTCATAAATGTATATTAGTTTGTAATCCCCATTATTGGCATTAATACCTGTCTATAAATTAATCCAAAGTAATGAAAAACTATGAATGCCTGCTTGATGTTCAGAACCTTCCTGATGCTAACGCACCTATGTTCCCTCTTCCACAAAAGTATATGGTTTTCCCTGCTTGAGACAGCTAAGTTAAACAATGCAAGTGATAGAAGGAAAAGCAAGGCATGACAAGTTCTATATATTTTAAATACATCTTGGAACTAACACTTCTAAAGAGAGGTTTTCCGCAGATTACAATAAGACTTCTAGGAACTTGCCCCATGCAGTGTGCTTCAGGTAGATAATTCAGTCAAACGTCACCGTCATTTTTTCCTGCTCATGATCATGGTAGTTGTGACCCTTCCAAGATCTAATATACTTCATTGAAAGTTTAAATTTAAAATCATGATCATACAATTGTAGTTCTTTTTTTTTTTGAGACAAAGTCTCATTATGTGGCCCTCTGTAGAGTGATATGGTGTCACAGCTCACAGCAACCTCAAACTCTTGGGCTTAAGCGATTCTCTTGCCTCAGCCTCCGGAGTAGCTGGGACTACAGGCGCCCGCCACAACGCCCAGCTATTTTTTGGCTGCAGTTGTCATTGTTGTTCAGCAGGCCCAGGCCGGGCTCAAACCCACCAGCTTTGGTGTATGTGGCTGGCACCCTGCTCACTGAGCTGTGGGTGCTGAGCCCATACAAATGTAGTTCTAAAGCACATTTCAGTTAAGAGACTGAAGTATCTACAGCTTTAGTCATACTAACACGTTTTATTATTCATTTACTATCATTATTCCTTTTTATTCTGTGCCATGTACAAACAAAAAGCTTTCTAGGTCTGTGGTAAGCTTGAAAGTGCCTATGTGGGTAATTTTCTAAAATGTAGATTCTGATACAGTAGGTCTGGGGTGGGATCGGAGAGTCTGCATTTTTATCCAGCTCCCAGGATGATGCTGTTTGTCCAGAAGCTACGCTCCAGTAGTAAGGGACTGGGAAATGTAACCACAGTCCTCCTCTATACTGAGATCATAAGGGCGTGGCTCTCCTAGTCTGCTCTACCAAACCAAGTACTGTTGGGAACAGTAAGTCAAACGCTTAGTTACGTGTCTTGTTCACAATTTTTTTTTTTTTATACTCTAGGATAAGATGACTATAATTTTCCATTGAGGCAAAAAAGCCCCTCTTTCTCCTGAAGTTTGAAGAACAGAGAAGAAACTCAAGCTTGTTTCAGGATTTAAAATGTGTAAAAAAAATGTATATTAGTCTGTAATCCCTATTATTGGTATTAATACCTGTCTGTAAATTAATCTGAAGTAAGGAAAAACTATTGATAAAGTTTACTAAGCACCTGAAAACAAACCAAGAAATTGTCTACTTGTTTTTAGTTTGTCAGAGTCGGAATCCTTTGGGCTTCTCTTTCAGCTCACTCAAGTGTGTGGAACAATGATGAAACCAAGGCGCATTTACTGAGTCTTCAGTTTAAGGTAAACATTATAAACCTCAACCCTTCACGAGAGGGTAATGTGTTCGTGCGCTTAGGAAAATAAATCCAGGTATGACTAGATGATGGTTAGTTTAAATGAATGACACAGATGAAACGTCTTTGACTCATGGACAACCATTTTTATGTTAGCCTTGGAGATAGAGCTCATTTCTCCAGAATTGGTTCACCATATAGTAAGAAGCCAGAAAGTTTATAGTGAGATCTAAAAAAGGCCTGGGGTGGAGAAGATTTTAATCATACTGCTGGGTTAAAAAAAAAAAAAAGGTTTAAAAGAAGGGGAAAATCCTCTTCTTTCCCCCCTATTTTTCAAAGCAATATATATACAGTATAGAACAACTGGAAAATAAAGAAATAGCAAGAAAAAAAACTCATCTGTAATTCAATTTGCAGAAACAACTATTGATATTGCACAATTTCCCATTCATTAAAATATTATTTTAAATAATTACCTAAGTTCATTATACTCTAAATATACTAAATTTGTTCACTTATTAACTCTGGGTTGTTTCTTTTCTCGTTATTTGGGTTTTTCTGATTTTTCATTTTACACATAACTGTTGTGATCTACTTAGGGTCTCACTGAACTTCCTAGCAAAATTCTTACTATTTTCTTAATATTCTGGTTATACATCTTTCATTGTCCTTCTTCTCCAGGGTGAGCTCATCTTAAAACGTCCTCCCTTTTACTATTCTCAAGTTCATTACTATTTTTACTGTAACAAATCAAGTCTAGTCAACAGATTTGTTGACTGGCTATGTCTCTTACCTACTTAAAAATATTTACACTGTGAAACAGTCAATAATCTCTTGCGTCAAGATCCACACCTTTCCAGATTTAATATAAAAATTTCCGTTGAGTCAATACGTGGTAGATGAGTTCCTTCATGCCAGCCAGTTCTAGCCGCCACCCTGTTTATGGAACTCTTTCATCACTGGCTACTTCAGGAACGGTGTCACAGGCCAATGGCTAAAATTGGAGGGTCACACCTTAGTCAAGAAGTTTAACAAAAAGAAAAAAAAATGCCAAGAGTTAGGAGAAAGCATTCACTATTCATACAAATCTGAAATCTTACCTGCATATGTTAGGATGTCACACAAAAAGTGCAGCGGGGTGGGGAGTATTGACTTTCATTCATCCATTAGAAATGTCCTGTTTTTATTTGAGTTCCCAGTGTGACTTTATAAACACGCTCAGAGATTTCCTTTCTAACTTCCATTCTACTCCTGCCAAGAAACCAGTTCTCTACTGTTTATTTTCAGCCTTGCTCCCTGAGCAGGATGCTCTGAATTATTCTGTCCCTTTCTGACCAGCCTCTAATAATGCCTATGGCTCAACTTCACAGCACCGTATCCTTGCTGAAGTTTCCGTCCTTATTCCTCTCTGAGGATCTGGTTCCAATTCTCTTCTGCTTTGGCCCATTGCATATTTTCCCAGCTGGATTCATGTATAGCGCTTTTCATGCCAGCAATATTTATAATAAACAGTGAATAACTGAAACCACCTAAACGCCCGATGTAGGACAGGATTTTCAAAGTTATAATATGATCAAACTATATTTTTTTGCTCTTTAATTCAATAAACATTTTTAAAAAATAGAATTGTAAGGCTGTTTCTTTTATTTATTTTTATTAATATTATATCATAGCTGTGTACATTAATGCAATCATGGGGCACCATACACTGGTTTTATAGACCGTTTGACACATTTTCATCGCACTGGTCAACATAGCCTTCCTGGCATTTTCTTAGCTATTGTGTTAAGACATTTACATTCTACATTTACTGAGTTTCACATGTACCCTTGTAAGATGCCCCGCAGGTGTAATCGCACCAATCACCTTCCCTCTGCCCATCCTCCAACCTCCCTCCCCTCCCTCTCCCTCTTCCCCATATTCTTAGGTTATAACTGGGTTATAGCTTTCCTATGAAAGCCATAAATTAGTTTCATAGTAGGGCTGAGTACATTGGATACTTTTTCTTCCATTCTTGAGATACTTTACTAAGAAGAATATGTTCCAACTCCATCCACGTAAACATGAAAGAGGTAAAGTCTCCATCTTTCTTGAAGGCTGCATAATATTCCATGGTATACATATACCACAATTTATTAATCCATTCGTGGATCCATGGGCACTTGGGCTTTTTCCATGACTTAGCAATTGTGAATTGGGCTGCAATAAACATTCTGGTGCAAATATCTTTGTTATAATGTGATTTTTGGTCTTCTGGGCATATACCTAGTAGAGGAATTATAGGATTGACTTAAGATAGACTCTCACTGGATTAAAGATTTAAACTTAAGACATGAGACTATAAAAATACTAGAAGAGGGCGGCACCTGTGGCTCAGTCAGTAGGGCGCGGGCCCCATATCCTGAGGGTGGCGGGTTCAAACCCGGCCCCGGCCAAACTGCAAACAAAAAATAGCCGGGCGTTGTGGCGGGCGCCTATAGTCCCAGCTACTCGGGAGGCTGAGGCAAGAGAATCGCTTAAGCCCAGGAGTTGGAGGTTGCTGTGAGCTGGGGGAGGCCACGGCACTCTACCGAGGGCCATAAAGTGAGACTCTGTCTCTACAAAAAAAAAAAAATACTAGAAGAGAGTGCAGGGAAATCCCTTGAAGAAATTGGTCTGGGTGAGTATTTTATGAAGAGAACCCCCCGAGCAATTGAAGCAGCTTCAAAAATACACTACTGGGACCTGATCAAACTAAAAAGCTTCTGCACAGCCAATAACACAGTAAGCAAACAGCCCTCAGAATGGGAGAAGATACTTGCAGGTTATGTCTCTGACAAAGGTTTAATAACCAGAATCCACAGAGAACTCAAACATATAAGCAAGAGAAGAACAAGTGATCCATTGCAGGCTGGGCAAGGGACTTGAAGAGAAACTTCTCTGAAGAAGACAGGTGCACGGCCTACAGACATACGAAAAAATGCTCATCACCCTTAATCATCAGAGAAATGCAAATCAAAACTACTTTGAGATATCATCTAACTCCAGTAAGATTAGCCCATATCACAAAATCCCAAGACCAGAGATGTTGGCATGGATATGGAGAAAAGGGAACACTTCTACACTGCTGGTGGGAATGCAAATTAATACATTCCTTTTGGAAAGATGTTTGGAGAACACTTAGAGATATAAAAACAGACCTAGTGTTTCTTTTAAATGATGAAAATAAATAGTAATATTAAATGAATATCCATTTTTATACTTAAGGATGAAATAAATGGGAAGCACTCCTACTGAGGTCTGGGATAAAACAAAAATGCTGTTTTGTCCAAATATGTTTGCACCTTGCTCAGTTTCACTCTTCATTTTATATACGTTATGGACTTCCTGGCTCCAGAGACCTTGAGTTTCCTCAGCTCATGCTAGAGCTAGTTTCTGTGGGTACTGCAGAACTTGATGTCCGAAGGGCTTATGCGCCACATCTTAATTTGGGGCCAAATAGTCATGGCAAAGGGACCTGTGAGCCACACAGATGAGAAGATTGGAAGTAGAAAATACAAAAGCAAAGTTGTTGGGAAAACAATTTCCTTATAGCTGCATCAGATGGAATTTTGTTTTTTGAAAATACAAGTTTTTTTAGTCTTTATTTTTAAAGAGCTCTATTCCCTGTTTTATCTTTGGAACACACTCTTTTTATAAAAACTGATATTTATATTTACAAGTGTAGAAATTTATATTTATGACTTATATTTACAAGTGTAGAAATTATACAATGAAGGGCTTTAGTTTTGTTTTAATAAAAGTACTATCAGGCTACACATATTTTATAACCCATGTTTTTCTCATTTAGCCATACATACATTATGACTATTTTCCTATGTAAGAAATGTTTGTCCAAATCATGATTTTATGGGTTATGTAACATGTCATGATATGGCTGTACCATGATTTATTTAACTTTGCCCTTATTGATGGCCATTCACTTTAAGGAATATTTCCACCTCTTTGAGAAATATGTTGTATGAGCACAACCAATAGGAAACCCCTTAGATTTTCCTCACAGCCTAGACCAGTGGTTCTCAACCTTCCTAATGCCTCCTAATGCCTTTAATACAGTTCCTCATATTGTGGTGACCCCCCCAACCGTAAAATTATTTTCATTCCTACTTTATAACTGTAATTTTGCTACTGTTATGAATGGTAATGTAAATATCTGATCTGCAGGATGCATTTTCATTGTTACAAAGGGGTCACGACCCACAGGTTGAGAACCACTGGCCTAGATGATTCTCTCCCTCATCCTTACAGAAATCTGAAAATTGACACTCTGTAAGAAATAAGCCAGAAGAATTTTGGATAAAAATAGGGTGACAAGTTAGTAGTCAACACTGTCCATTTTAAGAACTTTATCTTCCGGCTTGGGCGCCCGTAGCACAGTGGTTATAGCTCCAGCCACATATACCCAAGCTGGTGGGTTCGAACCCAGCCCCAGCCAGCTAAACAACAATGGCAACTGCAACAACAACAACAACAACAACAACAAAAATAGCCGGGCATTGTGGCGGTCACCTGTAGTCCCAGCTGAGAGGCTGAGGCAAGAGAACCGCTTAAGCCCAAGTTTGAGGTTGCTGTGAGCTGTGACGCCACAGCACTCTACTGAGGGTGACATAGTGACACTCTGTCTCAAAAAAAAAAAAAAAAAGAACTTTATCTCCCTTACATCCCAGAATGCTTGAGCCAGATGCATACTCCTATCAAAACACACACACAGAGAACGGGACTGTAGATTAACATGGAGGGACTTGGAGGACGTTATAGTGAAATGAGCCAGTTACAGAAGGATAAATACTACATGACTACAATTATATTAAGTATGTACAGTAGTCAAGCCCAGAGAAGCAGAGAGTACAATGGTGGTTGCCAGGGGCTGGGGGAAGGGAGACTGGGGGATTTGCTAGTTTGTAAGTATGACATTTCAGTTAAGCAAGGGAAGTTTTAGAGATCTGCTGAAGATTGTATCTATAGATAGCAATACTTTATTGTACACTTAAAAATCTGTTAGGAGGATAGAGGTCGTGTGAAGTGTTCTTACCATAATAAAGTTGAAAAAAAAGATAAGGTGCTACAATGCTGACTGAAACGCAGTGTGCACAAGTAGGATTTATGAACTGGTGGTTTTCCCCACACCAGCTATATTTTATGACCAAAGGCATCCTTTTTAATACGCTGCTTCAGTTTCATCTGGCATAATTACAGTTCTTGCTTGGAGCACAGTCTGTGGGCTGCATAGCCTCCTTCTAATTTATAATTCCACATCTCTATAGCTAAAGGAGGGAGAGTGGAAACTCTTGTACGGAGGGACTCATGTCTCCTCCCCACCGCCAGTGGAAACTCGCTTCCCTTTAACTTGAGACCCTTTTTGGCAATCTGACAAACTTTGCCTAACAGACAGGCACATGGAGATGAGACAGTGGCAAAGGTAGGTGTCTAAATGAATTTTCTACTCTAACGATGACAGTTGATCCATCCAGAGGTGATAAAGAGCAAAGTGACAAGGCAATCAAGGAAATGTTGTTTCAAAAGGCAAGTGGATAGGGTTTCTGAAGGCCAAACACATTCACTGCTTGTAACATCAGCCGTTGACTCCTTTAGCTCTAGAACTGCTCTGAAGAGATCATTCAAACGAATGAGTTGAGTTTGACAGCACATCCCAAAGGGAGAAAGATTTTTGTCAGTTTGTTCAATTTCACCCATGTGCCTCCGTAAATGTTTACTGAACGGAGTTATAGCTTTTGGAGGTTTATAAATCCAAATACCATCTTACCGGAGTGTAGCTTTGCAAATATCGACATAGAACAATTCTCAGTCCCATACTGCAACACTTTAGAAATAGCACTGCAAGCAGGACAATGGCCAAGGAATCGTGTCCTAATATATAAAAGTAAAGAAACCTAAAGTATTCCATCTTTTAAAGGGACTCAAGAAATCATGGGGTCATCATGTCAAAACAATTAAAAATCTTCACTGATATTTCTCAAACTGTGAAATGGGGGACTTAGGGGCAGCGCCTGTGGCTCAAAGGAGTAGGGCACTGGCCCCATATGCCGGAGGTGGCAGGTTCAAACCCAGCTCTGGCCAAAAACTGCAAAATAAATAAATAAATAGAAAGAAATGGGGGACTTAGGAAATGGGGTCCAGGTTGCTTTGCAGGGGTCCTCAAACTTTTTAAACAGGGGGCCAGTTCACTGTCCCTCAGACCGTTGGAGGGCCGGACTATAGTTTTAAAAAAAACTATGAACAAATTCCTATGCACACTGCACTTATCTTATTTTGAAGTAACAAAACAAAACGGAAACAAATACAATCACACCACCGCATGTGGCCTGCGGGCTGCAGTTTGAGGACCCCTGCTAGAGTTTCAAGGTAGCCGAAGAGGTGTAACAGCCCTTCTGTGGTAGAAATGATGAACGGTGGGCTCTACATATGGGTTTTCAGACCACATCTACCTCCTTCATTGAAGAACTGCTGGTATTTCCCTGCTGTCTTGGATGATCCAGGAAATTAAGTGTTGGAACAGTGATATCACTCAACAAAGAGGATAAACTTTTATGCAATGCCTCGTGGTGCTGCAGACAGAAGTAATTCCTGAAGTGCTGTTAGACAGCTGGGGTAGTATTTATTAATATTTCTTCCTCTCCCACCCCCAGCTTCTCCAAGACAAAAAGTCTGTCACATCGTACTGAACATTGCTAAGATTAAATACAGACCAAAGGTTCTCTTTGGAGCAGCTAAAAATAATCTTATAGTCAGCATAATTAATGTGATTTCATCGTCATACATTATGCAAGACTTCTGGGCTATGTTTGATTTGACTACAGAAAACTTGACCTGGAACTATAAAATTTGGCCGTCCTACTCTTCAACAATGTTGTCTTCCTCGTCACATAAGTAACATGCATTTACCCTTCCATTTTCTACATTTGTCAAAAAACATCCATATAACTTTGACCCAACAAGTATTTCTTAATATTGCAAATGCCCTAGGCCACTTTTAGGGGGAAAAAAAAATCACAGGAATGCACGTGATGGATCCTAGTTATACTGTTCTGTGCTGATCAGCTACTGATCTGATCAAGGCAGAATTACTTGACCTGTAAGGAAAACACACCTTTTCCTATCTGCTTTCCTGTAGAATGCCCTAGGTCTGTGTGAGAAATGTGGCTAGATGGGGGAAGAGAAGGGTTGTTAAGATCCCTTTCATCCTCTGCAGGAGGGTTGCACTGTCTCTGTGAGTGAGGGTCTAGTTGCTTTGAGTCAGGCTGCAGCCATGCAGAAGCATTGACGAGGGGCAGGTACCATAGCAAGCTCAACCAGAGACATTTAAGTTTCTGAAACTGTACAGGATTTGTGCTACCTCATTTGACTGAAAACTCAAGCAGACTTGGGGTGGTGGGAGGAGACAGTGCTGGTGAACCTGAATTAGATTTGGAGAGACCAGGGTGGTATTTACCATTTTAACCCTACACGTGGGTACTACAGTCATTATTATACAGTTCAAAGTCTTTTGCATAATCTTTATAAGTGCAGAAACTGAATTGTTTTATTAGTGCCTCATGAAATGTAAAATTAATAGTGTTCATTCATTCATCCATTCATCTACTAATTTATTTTACAAATGTTTATTAAGCATTTGTCAGGCATGTGCCAGACATTGCACTGCGTGATATTAACATGTTCATCTCCATAGCAAAATAATTTTCTGTTCTGTAAGCCTTAAATTCCACAACTTCTACATGTAACTGAAAATAATCTCTATTTTAGGAAAGGGGAGTTTAACGGGAAGAACACAGAGATAAACCCTTGAAATATTTAAATATCACGCAAATACAGTCAGCCTTCTGTATCTATGGGTTCTATAATCATGGACTTGACCAACCACAGATCAAAAATATTAGGAAAAAAAGTATGGCTTCATTCATATTAAATATGTATGGACTTTCTTTTCTTGTCATTATCCCCTGAACGATACAGTATAACAACCATTTACATTAGGTATTATAAGTACTCTACTAATGATTTAAAGTATACTAGAGGTTGGGCAGCGCCTGTGGCTCAAGGAGTAGGGTGCCGGTCCCATGTGCCGGAGGTGGCGGGTTCAAACCCAGCCCCGGCCAAAAAAAAAAGTATACTAGAGGTTGTACATAGGTTATATGCAAATACTATGCCAGTTTATATAAGAGACTGGAGGCTCCTTTGGATTTTGGTATCTATGGGAAGTCCTGGAACTGTACAGAGGTGGAAAGATGATTGTGTTTATGACTTTAACCAGAAAATTTCACCATGTGCATTTTTCTGATCATATAGAATTTTTGCATTACCTGTTTAGTTGAGTAAATGTCCAGGAAGAACTTAAGTGCATAACGAATAAAGTGCTGGGGGGCGGTGCCTATGACTCAAAGGGGTAGGGCACTGGCCCCATGTGCCGGAGGTGGCAGGTTCAAACCCAGCTCTGGCCAAAAGCTGCAAAAAAAAAAAAAAAAAGAATAAAGTGCTGAAGTAAATGTAATAATGTCCCATGTTGACTACCTATAACAATTTATTTTAGGACCAGTAAATTTTTGCAGTGGGATAAAAAGAAATGTGCTTATAAATTCGTGTTAGATTTATTTTTCTATCAATTATTAGGTAGAGCAATGAACAAAAAATTGTGGCTTGTTGCTGACCTCACACGATTCTTCATTTTTAACTAATAGTCCTTTCTATACTTATTTGTCCAATAACACACAGTTAAAAATGTGGATCTGACAAAGGAAACGATCTCCACCTGTTTGCACATGGATTAGCCATTTCATCCACACCTGTTAAATAACCCCTCTCCATTTCCCTGTAAGTACATATATTGGGAGAGACTTTGAACTGCTTTTTTCTCTCTTTAAGGAAAAGAAATTTTAAGTGTACTTAGCAGATCAATGGTCAGTCAGAAAAATCTCAGTGCCAACAGAAAATAACACCCCATTTGAGGATAGCCTGGTTCTCGTGGAGCCCAGGCTGACAGAGGTTGGTCCTGCCTGGAAACCTGGACAGTCTGAATGCCTTCCAGGAGTTTCGCAGGAAATATCAAATCTCTTTCTGGTGAGTAACACTAGGACAGGCTAAAATGAACTAGGGTGGTCTTAGTATCAAATGAACTATTTCCTTGGAAACAATAAAGAATGAGTTAGGATTTTAGGAACCACAGTTGGTCCACTTCTTGCTCCCACAGAATTCTGTCCCAGGTAAAACCTTGGAACCAAATGCGTCACTTCTTCCACATTCAGAAGTAACAGTGACCAGCACTTGGGAGGCCGAGGTGGGTGGATTGTCTGAGCTCACAGGTTCAAGACCAGCCTGAGTCAGAGCAAGACCTCGTCTCTAAAAATAACCACGCATTGTGGTGGGCACCGTTAGTCCCAGCTACTTAGGAGGCTGAGGCAAAAGAATCACTTGAGCCCAAGAGTTGGAGGTTGCTGTGAGCTGTGACGCCACAGCATGGCAGTCTACCGAGGGTGACATAATGAAATTCTGTCTCAAAAAAAAAAGTGAGAATGAGATTGCTCATTCAGCTTGATAAATTAAACCTTGAATTATGGAGCTTTTTTCTATAAAACCTGAGAAACCCTAATGGACCAAAGACTCTTCTTTATACATGACATTATTATCTCTGTGCTTATAACTGAAAGCCAATTCTTCCCATGTGATATTCTATGGAAACTGAGAGGCCTTTAAATGCATAAAGAATTAGTCAACTATTATTTAAAAATTAAAAAGAATCATGGGATGTTCAATGCTGTACGGTGAGCTGGAGCTGAGTCCATCCTCTCCATTTTAAGTATGGTAATAATTCCTTACATGTGGGTGATAGATACGATTTTCCTTGCCCAGCACCTCTTCTCTCTTCTTTGGGTAAAAATATCTCATTTTTTACTTTGCGAAGTTACCTTCCCCCCCTCCATTCCATAAGGTTTTGGGGGCTGATTCTACTTTCAAGAGAGGGTCTAAAGAGAGTCCACATCTCTTGACCACAATGATTGCTTTAAACATGAGCCCTTGGTCCACAATGGGCCAGTGAGCGCAGCCTAATTGGACGTGTTTCTCATGGTTGTCACCAGGGTTCTGATTAATGCATGTAGAACAGTTTCCACTGAAAGCTTAAAAGGTGTCTCAAGGTAATAGCAAGCCGTTCATATAGCCAAGGTCTCTTGATACTTTCCCACTTCCTAGTGCAGAACAGAGATACAGATAATTTCAGTAGTACATTAAGAGTGTTCATCAATTCATTGAGTGAGTATTCACTGAGATGATGAAAACTACTAGAAGCCTTGGGCGGCGCCTGTGGCTCAGTGAGTAGGGCGCCGGCCCCATATGCCGAGGTTGGCGGGTTCAAACCCAGCCCCGGCCAAACTGCAACCAAAAAATAGCCGGGTGCTGTGGTGGGCACCTGTAGTCCCAGCTACTCGGGAGGCTGAGGCAAGAGAATCGCTTAAGCCCAGGAGCTGGAGGTTGCTGTGAGCTGTGTGAGGCCACGGCACTCTACCGAGGGCCATAAAGTGAGACTCTGTCTCTACAAAAAAAAAAAAACCACTAGAAGCCTCATTCTGCCTTAGGTGCTTAGGATGTAGAGGCGAATGAAACGGTCAGAATCCCTGGATGCCTGACAATGGTCTGAAAGACACACATATGGAAGCGCACAGGAGGGCCCTGCAAACCACCCTAGGTGTGTGTTCATGGGACACCAACAAGGCTTCCTGGAAGAAAGGGCTGGCCTCGTAAGTACACACACCTTAAAGTACATAGGTAAACATACAGCTTGCTAAATTTCCTCAAACACACCCATTAACCAGTGCCTACAATAACAAACGTGGCCAGCATATCAGTAGCCCTTATCCTCCCATACATGATACAAATAATTCATTTCAAAAAATAAGAATCTCATTATGTTGATCCCTTGCCTTGCTAAAACCTCCCAAACATTCTCCATGGTTTTTTAGGATAAAACCTCATCTTCTTGGTCAAACTAAACCCTAGTAATTCCTAATCCACTATCTCCATCCTCCCTGCCTGGCCTTTACAGTGCTGCTTCTGTTGTTTGGATCAACATCTCAGCCCTCTGCCTTTCTATTTGAATGATCCACCTTCTCAAAGCCTTCCATGATCCACTACTTGTTAAACTAGAAACGGTGTTTTTATCAGTTTCCTAATTTGTTAAGTGAATGAATAAGAACACCTAGCTTTATTATTTTCCCATAATTTTTTCCCTCCCTATCCCTCATCCCAAAAACAATCCATCCAGAAAAACAAACAAACAAAAATCCATCAATTGCCCTGTTAATAAATCAATGCTTGACCTTAAATCAGTAGTTTGTGGAGAAGTTATACTTATTTCCTTTGATCTAGCCACACCCTCCTGCCTTCTATCCTTTTCCCCCCAAGATAAGACTAATGTAGGACCAGCTTGTTGTCCTGAACCCTACCAAGGTAAGCGGACAAAATGAAATTTTACATTCACAAGACCTGAGCCATACCTTACACAAAAGGTTGGTTTAATTGGAACATGTAGAGTCTTGAGGGAGAAATGGGAGTGGAGAAAGGAAGTAAGCAAGCCAGTTGACATTTAACCAAATGCCTACCTAGTATGTGTTGGACACAATGTTAGGCTCTATCTATTGCCAACTTAAACGAACACAGGGGTCACAGCCTGCAAGGTGACCTTCCTGACTGGCTGCTAAGCATAGCCTTTGGCAGACATTTTGAAGGAGTGGGGGTGGTGGTGGAACAGGAATCTTTGCTGAAGGGTTTGGCCAAGTATACAAATTTAACAGGTTATAAAGGAACTCTGAATACTCCCAAAGGGGCTCCTGAAGCATGTGTAATGAATAAACATGCATGTTATATATGACCCATGTTCACTTTGGGGTGGAGACTTAACATTTAAATGTACTGGGCAAATCCGTATGGGAACCTGGGGAGTGTAAAGGCTTATGGGTTTGGTGCTTTGTTTATGGGAGAATGTGTAATATTTACAAATAAACTTATCCTACATCAAGCACACAAAGTGAATTCAGTGTGAGTTTAAAATGACTTGCTTTTCTTCCAGAGGCTTATAGAGACCTGGACCCCCCACCCTGGGTTACTCACAGAGTTAGGCTTTTTTGGAGTTGTAAATTCCTTAGGCCTTTTCTCTGAAGCTGTACACCCCGTGAAGCCTGAGATCCAAGGGCATGCCGCCCTTCCTCAGAGATACGGGCCAGAGGGTTGACATATGTTAACGACATATTGTCAGAGGTCTATAGGTGCTCTGCCCTGAGGGAAGGACACAGTCGTTACTTCATACTGAGTAAACTAAGTGAATGCTTAAAGATATTCTTCTATCAACTCTGTTCCCCTATGGCTGTTTTCGTCTTTGTGCCCTGCTGGAAAACTAGTCACTGTTTAGAGGAAGAGATTTACTATACAAGTGGTTACATTGATATGATAAATATTTCCTTTCAAGTTAAAATTCAGCTAATAGATAATGGATTAGGTGTGTACGTGACTGGAAGAGTATAAAACTTAAACTTGGAATAAAGAACTTTGCTATACACCATCCCACGGTGTATAGTCTGTTTCTTGACTTAATAATTACAGGAGTGAGTTTAGACCTACAGCAAAGCTGCTGCTCGTTCAAGTCTCAGGTCACGCAACAGAATGTGTAGGGAATTAGATTGTGTTGTGGAAATCAACACGGTCAGCAGGCAGCGCCACTTGGAACCATTTTATAGCTTTTACAATCTGTACTTGATTTTTTTTTTTTTTTTTGTAGAGACAGAGTTTCACTTCATTGCCCTCAGTAGAGTGCCGTGGCGTCACACAGCTCACAGCAACCTCCAACTCCTGGGCTTAGGCGATTCTCCTGCCTCAGCCTCCCGAGTAGGTGGGACTACAGGCGCCCGCCACAACGCCCGGCTATTTCTTTGTTGCAGTTAGGCTGGGGCTGGGTTTGAACCCGCCACCCTCGGTATATGGGGCCGGCGCCCTGCTCACTGAGCCCCAGGTGCCGCCCTGTACTTGATTTTTTTTTTTAAGAGACAGAGTGTCACTTTGTTGCCCTTAGTAGAGTGCCGTGGCGACACAGCTCACAGCAACCTCCAGCTCTTGGGCTTAGGCCATTCTCTTGCCTCAGCTTCCCGAGTCGCTGGGACGACCGGCACCTGCCACAACGCCTGGCTATTTGTTGTTGTTGTTGCAGTGTGGCTGGGCCTGGGTTTGAACCCGCCACCCTGGGTATATGGGGCCGGTGCCCTACTCACTGAGCCACAGGTGCCGCCCTGTACTTGATTTTTAATGAACACATTCTTAACAATAAATCCAAATGGCACTTTTCTCCCCTATCATCCCCTTACATCACATTAGCCTGGGATCTCCCTGATGCATACCTGTGATCTACCAAAAATTTCTCACAAAAGTGCTTCCTCTCTTAGGTCAGCAGCTGACCTATTTAGAACTCTGCTGACAAAAAAGTTGAATATCACAAATGAACACTGAAACCCAGAAATCTGAATTCAAGCTGTAGGTAAAAAAATTTCTCAAATGAAGAAACTTCTCAATGAAGATGCCTCACTGATAATCTTGAAGAAGCCGGTACAATATTTAATCTTTATACCCTAATCTTGGGTACAAATATTTATTTCAATCATTTTCTAGTCCAAAATAATTTGCATAATCTTTAAGAGTGCAAATTTAAAAAAAATGCTTAGTGACATTAATAGTGATGTTCATTCATCTATTTCACTGAATAGGCAGTAAATTCCTAGACAAGCACCTCAGGTACCACATCTGTATCTTTGGTTATTGAGTCCTGGGCGCCTAAATACAAGGAACGCTACCGAGCAGCGGTCAGAAACATTCCGCAGGGTGCAAAGAACGCGCATTACAGTTGCTCATTAAACATCCTGTTCTTTATCCTCTGCTGGGGCGGTAGGCAAAAGGAACGTGCTTACGCCCACTCACGCCGAGAACTTAAGTTTCACACAATGCACACCCTCCGTCGGCCGCACGGTGAGGGCTGATTCCACAACCGGCGGTCTCGGCGGGCCACTCGGTCCCGGCCAGCGACGTGGCGGCCGCGCCCCTGCGCACACGTTCCCACGGCCGCCCGGACTCCCCTCCGGCGGGCGTCGCTGGCGCGTAGCCGGGCTCTGCGGCCGGAAGCGGACTCGGATGCTCGGTGCTGCGGGCGGCTCCGCGCGGCCCCCGGTCCGCCTTCCTTCCGTCCCTGCGCGCGCGGCAGCGGCTTCTGGAGGGTCACGAGCCCTCTGCAGCGCCCTGGGATGAACGGGGCCTTCGCTCTGGAAGGCGAGGGTTCGGGCCACCGAGATCGTGGGCCGGGGCGGGGGGCGCGCTCGGGGCGGCCGTGGAGCCCCCGAGGCGGGATCGCGAGTAGCGGATGAGGCGCGTGTGGGGCGCGGCCGCGGAGCCCGGCAGCTCGGGCGGGGGTGGGGAGCGGGCGGGGGCGCAGCCAGAAACGCCCGGGGCCTGGCCGGGCTGGGCTGGCTCGGGGCACCGTGGAAGGGAGGGACGAGAGGCGCCGGGCTGGGCGGCCTGGCCGGCGCACCTCGCTCTGGCGGCGCGCCCCGCCCGGGACTCGGGAGGAGGCGAGCCCGGCCCCGGGCCTCTGGACTCAGAGACCGCCCCTTCCCGCTCCCGGGCCGGCGGCGAGCGGCAGCGACGGCAGCATGAGAGCCGGGGCGGCCCCTCCACGCCTGCGGACGCGCGGCCAGCGGCTCTGCCTCCGCGCGCCATGGGGGCGCTGTGGGGCGCGGGCGGGCGGCGCCGGGGCCGGGGGCTGCCGCGGGGCGCCCCGCTGGCGGCGGCCGGCATGCTGTGCACCGCGCTGGCCGCGTACGCCTGCTGGGGGCAGCTGCCGCCGCTGCTGCCCTGGGCGCCCGCCGCCCCGCCGCGGCCCGTGAGTGTGCTGCTGTGGTGGGAGCCCTTCGGGGGGCGCGGCGCCGCGCACAGGCAGCCCCCCGACTGCTGGCTGCGCTTCAACATCAGCGGCTGCCGCCTGCTCACCGACCGCGCCGCCTACGGAGAGGCGCACGTCGTGCTCTTCCACCACCGCGACCTGGTGACGGCGCCCCCCGACTGGCCCCCGCCCTGGGGTGCCCAGGTGCGCGACGCGAAGGAGCTGCGCGTTCTAGACCAGGAAGAGGAAGCTGCGGGGGCGGTAGAAGCCCTGGCGACCCCGGGCCCCAGACCCCCCGGCCAGCGCTGGGTGTGGATGAACTTTGAGTCACCCTCACACTCCCCGGGGCTGCGAAACCTGGCCGCTGACCTCTTCAACTGGACGCTGTCCTACCGGACCGACTCGGACATCTTCGTGCCTTATGGCTACCTGTACCCCAGGAGCCACCCGGGCGACCAGCCGTCAGGCCTGGCCCCGCCGCTGGCGCGGAAACGGGGCTTGGTGGCCTGGGTGGTGAGCCACTGGGACGAGCGCCAGGCCCGGGTCCGCTACTACCACCAGCTGAGCCAGCACATAGCCGTGGACGTGTTCGGCCGGGGCGGGCCGGGGCAGCTGGTGCCGGACAGCGGCCTCCTGCACACGGTGGCCCGCTACAAATTCTACCTGGCTTTCGAGAACTCGCAGCACCTGGATTATATCACGGAAAAGCTCTGGCGCAATGCTCTGCTCGCCGGGGCGGTGCCGGTGGTGCTGGGCCCAGACCGTGCCAACTACGAGCGCTTCGTGCCCCGTGGCGCCTTCATCCACGTGGACGACTTCCCGAGTGCCGCCTCCCTGGCCTCGTATCTGCGCTTCCTCGACCGCAACCCAGCAGTCTACCGCCGCTACTTCAGCTGGCGCAGGAGCTACGCCGTGCACGTCACCTCTTTCTGGGACGAGCCTTGGTGCCGGGCCTGCCAGGCCGTGCAGAGGGCTGGGGACCGGCCCAAGAGCATACGCCACCTGGCCAGCTGGTTTGAACGGTGAAGCCGCCCTGCTCTGTCAGTGACCCAGGGAGGCCAGCTTGTGTGCGTCTCCTTGACAGCCGAATCATGGGACTAACTTCTCCAAACACCCATTTTTGCTCTTTGGGAGAAAGGTGATTTACCAATTACTATTATTCAGTTTTGCACTACGCGCAGTTGGGTTTCCTCTGCTGTTGATGGCCAGCAGTTTTGAGGAGTGAAGAATGGGGCCTCTTCCTCACCTTATACCCAGTGTAGAGATGAAGAAATAGGTGCAAGAAGCCGCTGGGGCGGATTCTCTGAATTTCTTCATCTACCACAGGCCATATTTGCGGCCTGCACAGCCTCCAAATCTCAAATACACTGCTCCTCAGCTCACATTCCCTGGACCAAGATGAAGCAAACCCTGGTTTTAGAAAGAGCCTTGTTGCCTCCCAGGAGTTGAAGGACTGTTTCCACACATAAGTCTTTTTCTTTGTTTGGATTCCTCAAAGCCTTGGCTCCTGAGAAAGGTGAGGAGGGCGGTCCAAAAAGCCATTGACTTTCTTAACAAGTACAGTTTGTTTCCCTTCCCTATGAATGGAAACAAGATAGATACTGGACCGTCTTTGGAGGGGAGTTAAGATGAACTTGTGGGTGTACCTCATACACACAGAAATGTATTCCTGCAAAGCTGCCTTAAAATCAAATCCCAAATTCAGTGACCTAGGGACGTTCAGTATTTAATGGAACCCTATGGAGAATCCCTTTACAATGTGAATAATCATCTCCTAATTTATTCTGTTTTTATGTTTTACTATAACTTGGATTTTTTTTTTAAAAAAGCATTTTAATATTACAGATGGGAAAGTAAAACACAAGCAACCTTCTCCCCTGGTGGCCAGAAAATCAGCCTGTGTTTACAAACAGAAGAGAAGGTAGCCACAGTGTCACTTCCATTAAATTGTTTATTCCATGTGTTTTCTGGATCCAAAATTTAGATCGGGATGTCGGTCCTTTAGGGTTGCCCGTATTCCCTGTCTGTAGAACAGTGAAGGAGATCCAATGCATTATTTATGAAATCACGTAAAAGGAAAATAAGTTTCATGATGTCTGTTAGGGGCAGTTTTGTTTCTTTCTGTCAGTTTTTAGTTAAATGTTTAGATCTAAGGGAATGACACTGAATTAGTGCCTACGTTTCTTGTACTCTCTGTGGTAAAAAGCTAAATCTGTAGTTCTCTCTGGTGCCGCAAAGGAGTGCACACAACATACCTTCACAATTCTAGCGCCCGAGACTGTGTTGTGGGACTGGTCTTGACAATGCCTGCAGAATGAACATTACATTCAACAGGTGTCTCCTTGTGCTACTGTGTGCCAAACACTTGGCCTGGATCCCTGGGGAAGACAGAAAGATGTGTAAGGAAGGGTTCTTCTCTTTAGAGCTCTAACAATCTACCACTGCCAAAAAAGTACATCGTGACCAAGAAAACAATTGGTAGACCCTGTTTGATTAAAGTGACATTCTTAGTGATATTGTAATCAGCAATTAGCCAGTTTATAAAGCCTGAAATAATAGGAGTTTTCTCCTCTATTTTAATAAGGATCCACAGTAACTAGTTACTGTAAGAGCTAAGATTAGTTTTATGCAGGGCTCTGCTGCAAACGGTAATTTTGCATTTGATTAGTACAATTAGTTAAATCGTAAAGCAAGATTTACCTCCATGTGCATTGTTGCAGACACACTGGAAAAGCTCCCTTAAGTCTGGGTCCTCCATCTCTTCCTTAAAAGGGGGAAATTTAAACCTAGGGTAAAATTTCCTCATTAAAGTGTTACATTGTTGCAGAATTGGAATTACAAAGTACCAGCCATCCAATAAAGATGGAAGTTCTATTCTTAGAATGATTCTTTTTCTGAGATATTGGCCAGTGATCTTGGTGTTATTGGGGATCTGCTTGGGTCAGAGTTTAGGTTTTGAAGGTAATCTAGTTGAGTTTTGAATTCCAGCTTTGTGAAGTGACTTTGGACAAATGAGTAATAACCCTGGGCTTCTGCTTCCTCACCTGTAAAATGAAAGGGGAAAATACTTTCCAGTTCATCATGAGCATTTCAGGAAGCAAAGATGACTAACACAGCAGGCACCCAATCAATGAGATGTACATACATATTTTCTCCTTTTCTTGCAGTGATTTCAGGGTGTCCTCAGACCCATTTATATGTCTAATTAAATCTCAAGGTATGTCCTACAATAAATCTGAAATAAAAAGGAAGGTGCCTCATATTGTGTATTTCAAATGACTCCCCAATGCTAAGCCATATTTCAAGAATCACTTATTCCCTTTCAGATTAAGCTTAAATTCGCAGACTAGAAAAAAACTACTATACTTTCTTTGAAAAGAATTTTTTTGTTTGTTTTGGTAAAGCTGTATAGTTAAATTATTATCTATTATTAAGTCCATTTGAAACTAACCATATATTTATTATTTAGCATGAGAAAATGTAATTGCATTTTTTGCATGCATGTGCAAGCTGTTAGTATGGAAAAAATTCTAGGCTCCATTTAAAAAAATTCTAAGTCTATTTAAAACTAACCATATATTTATTATTTAGCATGAGAAAATGTAATTAATTGCATTTTATGCTTGCATGTGCAAACTTTTAGTATGGAAACAATTCTAGGCTCATCTCATCAAAAAACGAGAAATGTGGTGATTGCTCATTTTGTTATTTGTCATATTCTAAATTGAGTGGGTTCAAATTTAACATAACAATAGAAAAATGCATATGAAGGTACCATGTATATTTCATAATGTGTTTCCTGTGATTGCCACACTATCTTTTAAAGCATAAGCTTTTCTTTCTAATTTATTTAAATTTAATTGTTAGTGCTTTATGACTCCTAATTACATGAGTGCACGTAGAACTCCCATCATAGTAATGTAGGGGAGACTGAATGGCCTTATGGAAAGAGCCAAAACTGGGTATGTGGCTCTGCCACTTGCTGCCTCTGTGGTCTTGATTAGTCAAGTCACTTAAACTGTCTGAGTTTTAACTTCCCCCTTTATAATGCTTGAATGTGCCTGCATAACGTGATTAGATGTGATGCTGCAGGCCAAGGTGCTTTGTACATTGTAAAGTGCTGTGCAATTACAGGATGCACTAAATGTTCAAGGCACGAGACCAAGAGTTGGCAAACTTTTTCTGTATAGGGCCAGAGGGTAAATATTTCTTTGCAGGCCGTACAGTTTGTTTCCCCAACTCCGCTCTGTTGTTCCAGAGCAAAAACAAGCACAGACCACACAAACAAATGGAGTGGCTAGATTTTGCTCTAGACTTTTAGAGATGTAAAGAATTTGAGAAACTACCTGATGGGGGTTTCTTAGAAGGGATTAAAGAGTTGGAATTTAAGAACTCTAGAGGCAGATATTCCTGGGTGCCTAGACCAGCTTTGCAACATTTCCCAAGTGTTGGATCTTAGGAAAATTATTTAAGCTTTCTGTGTTTTGATAGTTGCACCTCTAATTGAAGGTAATCATATGTAATTTGTGGAGGTGTAAAGAAGATTAGACAAGACACTGAAAGTGCTCACTACTTTGGCACGTAGGAAGCACCTGGAGAAAGCTGGCTGTGATTACTACTGGCCTATTTTACAGGAGGGAGCCAAGGTCCCAATGCACTGCAGGACTTGGCCTAAGGTTGTAGAAGCAGTGTCAGAACCAGCCTTGCTTATGTAAATCACAACCCTTTTGAGCCTCCGTTACTAGTACTGCACAATGAAGGGGCTGGACAAAATCCTCTCTTGGGCCCTTCTTGTTCCACTTGCTATCTCTCTACTAACTGTGGCCCCCTGGGGCTTAAGGAGCTATTTTGCCTCCAAATGTGCCTTCCTTACTGTCTGGAACTGACTTCATCTACAGGAGCAGAAAACCAGGCACCAGAGAAAGAGAAACTGATTTAGCTGATGTCTGTGTGTGTACATACATCTGTATACTGTACATATTAAAGTATCACATGCCTCCGGTATCAGGGACAGCCACATTCTTAGTAATTAGTTTGATCAGTAATTGTGTTGAATACATTTCAAGTCATTCTTGGATGTGTCTCAGGGGCTTTAATGCTGCACATTAAAAAATCAAGTATTTGATAGTTCTTAATGCTTTTAAAAAATCAAGTATTTATGTGCACATGTTCTGACTTTTTGACAAACTGATTAAAGGAACAAGATGGGAGATGACTCCGTGTTTCTGATTTTTATCCGTGATCCACGACACAAGGCATATGTCCTTGCCAGGGGCAGTCTCTGCATGGTCGTTCGTTCTAGGCTGGTGGCTGATGGTTTTGCCTTTTCTGTGTTGTTCCAGGTCAAGTTCAGCTTGTCTTTTTGCTCTTTTCTGCATGGCTTCTTCACTTTGGCTTGGGGATTCATTTCCAAGGGCGTGAGTAATAAACACCTCTCTCTCGGTCTGGCTGATTTTACAAAGCTGATGCTCTTTGTCTCTAGTTCCTTTCCACTAAACTAAATACAGTAGAACCGACGTTTACCCCATGTGCGGGCCAGTACAGGAGGACAGACGTTTACCCCATGTGCGGGCCAGTACAGGAGGACAGACGTTTACCCCATGTGCGGGTCAGTACAGGAGGACAGACGTTTACCCCATGTGCAGGTCAGTACAGGAGGCCTACTTCCTTATGTTGACCAGCTTGTTGCAGTCCCTTGGGAGGTCAACTTACAGAGGTTCTACTGTAATTCCATTTTAAAAAGATGTGGAATCGAGACAGGGAACATGATGGTGAGGAGGCAAGTGTTCTTAACAGCTGATGCTCAGAGTCTTGAAAGGGGGAAATAGGAAGTTGCAATGTACATTATTTTCCCTTTTTTCCTACTTGTCCTCCTCCAACGCACACATGTTGGCATGGTTGTTTAAATACAGGCTTAAATGATGATGGCCAGCTGAGGATAGGAGCAGGACTAGCAAGGAACAGATTAAATAATGAATGAATGAAAAGAAAAGTGCATTATAAAACAGGTGGTGAACATGGATGGGAAGTGAAGAGCAAAAAGAAAAAGGAGGATGGTGCCTGTGGCTCAAAGGAGTAGGGCACCAGCCCCATATGCTGGAGGTGGCGGGTTCAAACCCAGCCCTGGCCAAAAACTGCAAAAAAAAAAAAAAGAAAAAGAAAAAGGAAGGACTACAGATGCCCAGAGAAAGTAAGATCAGTAGAAAGGGAGCAGGAAGGAGCTGAGGAAAGTAGAGGAAAGACAAGGGTTAAAGGACAACCAAAGAGACAGGATAAACTAGAAACGTGCACGGAGAATGAGGGGCTAGGTTAAAATTCACCATTCTCTGCCACTTTGCTGAAAAAGAAATCTTTGTTCCAGCTTGAAAAGCACCATCTGTTAGCAAATATGGAGTGAAATCAAGAAGACTGAACTAACAAGGGAAGTCAGGAACTTGAGGAATAAACTAACATTTTAGCAGAAATATAAAACTATCCCTTGATTCATTACAAAAGATTGTTGAACTCTTACGAATACTCCTTTTTTCATCTTCAAAAAAAAAATGTCATTCATCGCAGTTTTTTTCACTCCTGGTTGGCATACTTCATCTGTATTCAATATCCACTTAAAAGAATTTGTCATATAGCATAATCATCAATTTACTCTTTAAAAGAAAAGAGGAAAAGTTGTAAAGGACTCAGTCATTTAGTATACTTTTTTAGTTTCCTGTAGAACTTTACAAAAGTATCTCAGTAGATCTTAAAAGAGTTGGATTTTGGTAAAGTCTCCATCTTTCTTTAAGGCTGCATAATATTCCATGGTGTACATATACCACAGTTTATTAATCCACTTTACCTCTTTCATGTTTACATGGATGGAGCTGGAACATATTCTTCTTAGTAAAGTATCTCAAGAATGGAAGAAAAAGTATCCAATGTACTCAGCCCTACTATGAAACTAATTTATGGCTTTCGTATGAAAGCTATAACCCAGTTATAACCTAAGAATATGGGGAAAGGGAGGGGAGAGAGGTGGGAGGATGGACAGAGGGAGGGTGATTGGTGGGATTACACCTGCGGTGCATCTTACAAGGGTACATGTGAAACTTAGTAAATATAGAATATAATTGTCTTAACACAGTAACTAAGAAAATGCCAGGAAGGCTATGTTAACCAGAGTGATGAAAATGTGTCAAACTATTTATAAAACCAGTGTATGGTGCCCCATGATCTCATTAATGTACACAGCTATGATTTAATATTAATCAGAAAAATAAGAGTTGGATTTTTATTATGGATCCATTTTGAGATCTTTGAATTAAATGCTTTTAAAAATTAATGAATCTCAACTAATATACAAAATATTACCCATTAGATCATGAGTACTAAAATCTTAATCTGAATTAATTTAATTAAATTTACTTTTTTTGAGATAGAGTCTTATCTGTTGCCCAGGCAAGAGTGCCTTGGCCTCAGCCTAGCTCACAGTAACTTCAAATTCCTGGGCTCAAGTGAGCCTCCTGCCTCAGCTTTCCAAGTAGCTGGGATTACAGAGGCCCATGACAACACTAGCTAATTTTTCTATTTTTAGTAGAGACGAGGGTCTCACTTTGCTCAGGCTGGTCTTGAACTCCTGAGCTCAAGCGATCTTCCTGCCTCAGCCCCCCAGAGTGCTAGGATTATAGGTGTGAACCACTGCTCCCAACCCCCAAATTATTATTGTTACTATTTTACAGTTTTTGGCCGGGGCACCTCTGGCATATGGGGCTGACACCCTACTCCTTTGAGCCATAGGTGATGCCCCCCCCCAATTATTTTTAAAAGAGGGAGAAAAGAGACTATTCAACATTTAACAGGAGTTTCTTGAGTGGCTTCTGTGTGTAAATGTAAATAGAGATGTAAATAGAACTAAGGTAAGGACTCTGTGCTTAAAAGTTTATATTCTGTTGGGCAAGTGCATGCCTTGTAGAAATAGACTTGTGGGTAAATAATCCCAACATATGATAGATGTATTAGACCATATGTAGAATCCAGAATTTAAACTTTTTTTTTTTGAGACAGAGTCTCACTATGTCGCCCTCAGTAGAGTGCTATGTCATCACAGCTCACAGCAACCTCCAACTCATGGGCGTAGCAATTCTCTTGCCTCAGTCTCCCACGTAGCTGGGACTATGGGCACCTGCCACAACGCCCGGTTCTTTTTTTGCTGCATTTGTCATTGTTGTTTAGCTGGCCCCAGCCGGGTTCGAACCTGCCAGCCCTTGTGTATGTGGCCAGCACCGTAACCACTGTACTACAGATGCCGAGACAAAATTTAAACTCTTAAGTAGGAGCTTCAGAGTAGTCAGAGGATTACATTTCAGGAATGAACTTCATCATTAAATTTTCTTAATGTTATTTCTGAAAAAATGCAGGGCTACAGATTCTGGTATTAATACTTTACCAGTTTTCACTAATGCTACAGTTAAAAATAAATGTCATTATTAATCATTATCTTCAAAGTGACTAACCTCTCTAGGGATTTTGCTCTCCTAGCTACTGGGAACACCTGCCCTTACCCAGTGATTTTCTTGGTCTGATACGTCAAGTAAACATTTTAGAAATCTCTGTTCTTTTAGCTGAAATTTATTCTGAAATAAGGGGCTCAAACAGTAATGTATTTAGGTAAGTTTATATACCTTACAATTTATCAAATCTTAGGGAGATAAGGATTTGTGCATTTTAAATTAGGATTCTTTGCAAGAAATTTTAGTTCACTAACATTATTTATTAAGCTTCTTCTATCTATAGGATGTTTTATGTATATTTTTTCTATTTTTTATCCTTCAATTAAAGGAATTATAGTAGAGGGGAAATGATTCCTGCCTGCTGGTATCCATGCCCTCCTGTAATCGCCTTCCCTTGAGTTTGGTTTTGATTAAAAAGTGGGTAAAAGACATAAAAAAAGCTTTTCAAAAGAGACAAATGGCTGATAAACACATGCTCAACACCACTAATCATCAGGGAAATGAAAACTAAAACTACAATGAGATGCCACCTATTCCTGTTAGAATGGCCAATATTAAAACGTCCAAAAACAATAGAAGCTGGTGTGGATGCAGAAAGGAACGTTTACACACTGTGGGACTGCAAATTAGTACAACCTCTATGGAAAACAGTGTGAAGATTTCTCAAAGAACTAGGAGTAGACCTACCATTTGATTGAACAATCCCACTACTGGTCCTTAGCCAAAGGAAAGAAGTCATGTTATCAAAAAGACACCTGAACTCGAATGTTTATTGCCGCACAATTTGCAATTGCAAAGATGTGGAATCAACCGAAGTGCTCATCGGTTCACGAGTGGACTAACAAAATGTGGCGTGTGTATACTACGGACTGCTACTCAGCCATAAAAAGGAAGAATCGAGGCCTTTTGCAACGATTTGGATGGACCTGGAGACAGTTCTCCTAAGTGGTCACAGCTACTTGGGAGGCTGAGGCCTAAGCCCTGGAGTTGGAGGTTGCTGTGAGCTGTGACGCCACAGCACTCTATCGAGGGTGACAAAATGAGACTCTGTCTCTACCAAAAAAAAAAAAGAAAATAGAAAAACAAATACCACATGTACTCTCTATTAAACTGGAACTAACTGATGACACATGTGGGCACAAAGGAAAGTAAAACTCAGTGGAAATCAAGTGGAGGAGATGAGCAAAAACCTACCTCATGGAGACAGTGGAGACTATTTGAGTGATGGGCACACTTACAGCTGTGATTCAAGCTTTACAGAAGTGATCCATGTCACCAGAAACATTTATATGTAGTACCCAATTAATATTGTATTTTGAAATTTAAAAATAAAATAAATTATTGAATTAAAAAGAAAAATATGGGGTAGCTATTTGGCAGCCTTTTGATCTAAGTGCTATTGATGTGTGGATTTATGGACTGCTTCTTATGGATGCCTCTCTACAACTGCAACACTAACGTGTATCTTGCTCCTCTTAAATAGCAGCTGTTCCCTGTTTTGTTACAGTGTCATTATGCTGGAATCATGTCCTAATTTAAGGCACTTTTGTTTTAGAATTGTTTATATTACTAATAGGTTTACATTACTGTAGCCACAGTGATAACTAGAAGTTAGGATAAAATAGGGACAGAAGTCATTCCAATGATCAGAACTCAAAATTATTACATTGATTACTAATACTATTTTAATAATAAAAACCTGACAATTAGTTGCCTTTTTCATAGCACAATGTGTATATTTACTTATGTTACTTTACATGGTTATTTATATCATCACCATATTACATTTAAAAGACATTTGAAAGAAACCGTTGTTATGCCAAAAGTACATGTCAAAACTACCTTTTAATTTTTAGATTGCTCCCTCATGTGTAGCGATTTAGTTAATTTCTTTATATTTTTTATTTTTTATTAAATCATAGTTGTGCACATTAATGAAATCATGGGGTACAATGTGCTGGTTTTATATACAATTTGAAATATTTTCATCAAACTGGGTAACATAGCCTTCATGGCATTTTTTTAGTTATTGTGTTCAAACATTTATAGTCTGCATTTAGTGAGTTTCACCTGTACCCTTCTAAGATACACTGTAGGTGTAGTCCCACCAATTACCGTCCCTCCACCCATCCTCCCCCTCCCCTATTTAATTTATTAATTTTCTTTCATTCATTTAATCCTTGTATCCCCACCTAACTATCCAAGAAAAGTGTATCCTCCTTATCCCCCTCTCCCCACACCTTTCCTTTGATGTATAAAAGGCAGAATTATAGGCGGCGCCTGTGGCTCAGTGGATAAGGCACCGGCCCCATATACGGAGGGTGGCGGGTTCGAACCCAGCCCTGGCCAAACTGCAACCAAAAAATAGCTGGGCGTTGTGGTGGGCGCCTGTGGTCCCAGCTACTCGGGAGGCTGAGGCAAGAGAATCGCTTAAGCCCGGGAGTTGGAGGTTGCTGTGAGCTGTGTGAGGCCACGGCACTCTACCCAGGGCCATAAAGTGAGACTCTGTCTCTACAAAAAAAAAAAAAAAAAAAGGCAGACTTATATTTATATTCATATCGTTATATTTCACTTATTTGAAATTATACTTGAAGTTAAATCTGGGCCTATGGAACTGTGATCAAATTGGAACAGTGTGTGGTGACTTTGACTTGTCTGACTGGCCAGGTCATCTCGATAATGCCCAAAAGCAGTAGGGCTAGTATTTCCAGAATGGTGCCGTCAGGAGGTGATCTGTGGTCAGTCGATGGCCAAATACGTGCGTCCCCTCCAACCTGGTGCGTATCATCTTGCGCAATGATTACAGTCTAACTTCATCGGTATAAACCTCAAACACGCAAACAAGGGGTGGAGGTGGGATAACGAATCCAAAAATCTGCCAATCCGATTCATTAACACCCAGGAACACAGAAACTCACGTTTGCAGTTCCCAGAGTGCTTTTTACCTACTGGTTTCATAGCATTTATTTATTCTTCCATCAGCCATTCGTTGACTTCTGTCCAACAATCCAATTAGCCATTCATTCAGTCAATATGTATTGATGCATGGCAGGTACTCTGAGGACACAGAGGTGAAAACTGTGGTCCCCACCCTCCGGAAGACAAAAGCAGACACAGACAAGGGAAGCAACACTGTTCAAGTGGCTTGAGAAGAGTTATGGTAGAGGAATGAAGGGCATGTACAGGAACATGGGTGAGGGGTTGTCTAAGTCAGCTTAGGTGTCAAGGGTGAGAAGAAATTAGAGAAAATATGTCTGATTTGAAGGAGCTGGAAGAGACGTTCGGCTGACTCCTCTTCAAATATGAAGAGGGGTTATCAGTGTACTTTAGAGGTGAGTATAAGACAGGTGCACTTGGGAGGCGCTAGGGAGCATGAGATAAAACCATAGGTTAGAGGCCTGCATGTATTAATAACTCCAGCCGAGAAAGCAAGGCTGGGCTAGGGCAGGAGTGGGAGGTGGGAGGGCGAGAGGAAAGCAGGTGTGGAAAGTCTTGTAAACGAGGCTAAGAATTTTGGACTTTTTTTTTTAAGTGGTTGGGAACCGCTGAAGGATTCAGTTTAGATTGCCCAGAGTAAATGCCAAAGAGGAGATGCTTCCTTTCTTTACAGGTTTTTGAGCTGTTCTAGATGTTAGGTTTGCTATATTCATTTGCATATCTGAAGCCTAATGAAATTTAGTAAGTTAATTGATTTACTTTAGTGATTTTGGTAGTGCAGCCCTGCCAAGGCCACTCCAGGATCCAGGAAACAGGACTTGAACTCAAGTTCGTCATTCCTAAAATTTTGCTTATGCATCTTTGGACACAGTTCCTCCCGCAACCCCAGCCCTGACAATCACAGATCTGTTTTCAGATAAATGAAATCAGTCCGGCTTCTTTTGCTTAATGTAATGCGTCTGAAACTCTTCCATATTGTGTATCTGTAATACCTTCGTTTTTACTGTTGAATAGTATTCCATTAATTCTTTTTTTTTCTTCTTGAAGACAGAATCTTACTATGTTGCCCTTGGTAGAGTGCTGTGGCATCGCAGCTCACAGCAACCTCAAACTCTTGGACTCAAGAGTTTCTCTTGCCTCAGCCTCCCAAATAGCTGGGACTACAAGTGCCCACCACAATACCCGGTTATTATTATTTTTTTTTATTGTTGGGGATCCATTGAGGGTACAATAAGCCAGTTACACTGATTGCAATTGTTAGGTAAAGTCCCTCTTGCAATCATATCTTGCCCCCATAAAGTGTGACACACACTAAGGCCCCACCCCCCTCCCTCCATCCCTCTTTCTGCTACCCCCCCCCCATAAACTTAATTGTCATTAATTGTCCTCATATCAAGATTGAGTACATAGGATTCATGCTTCTCCATTCTTGTGATGCTTTACTAAGAATAATGTCTTCCACTTCCATCCGGGTTAATACGAAGGATGTAAAGTCTCCATTTTTTTAATGGCTGAATAGTATTCCATGGTATACATATACCACAGCTTGTTAATCCATTCCTGGGTTGGTGGGCATTTAGGCTGTTTCCACATTTTGGCGATTGTAAATTGAGCTGCAATAAACAGTCTAGTACAAGTGTCCTTATGATAAAAGGATTTTCTTCCTTCTGGGTAGATGCCCAGTAATGGGATTGCAGGATCGAATGGGAGGTCTAGGTTGAGTGCTTTGAGGTTTCTCCATACTTCCTTCCAGAGAGGTTGTACTAGTTTGCAGTCCCACCAGCAGTGTAAAAGTGTTCCCTTCTCTCCACATCCACGCCAGCATCTGCAGTTTTGAGATTTTGTGATGTGGGCCATTCTCACTGGGGTTAGATGATATCTCAGGGATGTTTTGATTTGCATTTCTCTAATATATAGAGATGATGAACATTTTTTCATGTGTTTGTTAGCCATTCGTCTGTCGTCTTTAGAGAAAGTTCTATTCATGTCTCTTGCCCATTGATATAAGGGATTGTTGGCTTTTTTCATGTGGATTAATTTGAGTTCTCTATAGATCCTGGTTATCAAGCTTTTGTCTGATTGAAAATATGCAAATATCCTTTCCCATTGTGTGGGTTGTCTCTTTGCTTTGGTTATTGTCTCCTTAGCTGTACAGAAGCTTTTCAGTTTAATGAAGTCCCATTTGTTTATTTTTGTTGTTGTTGCAATTGCCATGGCAGTCTTCTTCATGAAGTCTTCCCCCAGGCCAATATCTTCCAGTGTTTTTCCTATGCTTTCTTTGAGGATTTTTATTGTTTCATGCCTTAAATTTAAGTTCTTTATCCATCTTGAATCAATTTTTGTGAGTGGGGAAAGGTGTGGGTCCAGTTTCAGTCTTTTACATGTAGACATCCAGTTCTCCCAACACCATTTATTGAAGAGGGAGTCTTTCCCCCAAGGTAAGTTCTTGTTTGGTTTATCGAAGATTAGGTGGTTGTAAGATGTTAGTTTCATTTCTTGGTGTTCAATTCGATTCCAAGTGTCTATGTCTCTGTTTTTGTGCCAGTACCATGCTGTCTTGACCATTATGGCTTTGTAGTACAGACTAAAATCTGGTATGCTGATGCCCCCAGCTTTATTTTTGTTACTAAGAAATGCCTTAGCTATACGGGGTTTTTCCGGTTCCATACAAAACGCAGAATCATTTTTTCCAAATCTTGAAAGTATGATGTAGGTACTTTTATAGGAATGGCATTCAATAGGTAGATTGCTTTCGGAAGTATAGACATTTTAACAATGTTGATTCTTCCCATCCATGAGCATGGTATGTTCTTCCATTTGTTAATATCCTCTGCTATTTTCTTTCTGAGGATTTCATAGTTTTCTTTATAGAAGTCCTTCACCACCATCGTTAGGTATATTCCTAGGTATTTCATTTTCTTTGAAACTATGTTGAAGGGAGTTGTGTCCTTAATTAGCTTCTCATCTTGACTGTTATTGGTGTACACAAAGGCTACTGACTTGTGGACATTGATTTTATATCCTGAAACATTACTGTATTTTTTGATGACTTCTAGGAGTCTTGTGGTTGAGTCTTTGGGGTTCTCTAAGTATAAGATCATGTCATCAGCAAATAGGGAGAGTTTGACCTCCTCTGCTCCCATTTGGATTCCCTTTATTTCCTTGTCTTGCCTAATTGTATTGGCTAGAACTTCCAGCACTATGTTGAATAGTAAAGGTGACAGAGGACAACCTTGTCTGGTTCCAGTTCTAAGAGGAAAAGCTTTCAGTTTTATTCCATTCAGTAAAATATTGGCTGTGGGTTTGTCATAGATAGCTTCAATCAGTTTTAGAAATGTCCCACCTATGCCTATACTCTTCAGTGTTCTAATTAGAAAAGGATGCTGGATTTTATCAAATGCTTTTTCTGCATCTATTGAGAGGATCATGTGATCTTTATTTTTGCCTCTGTTAATATGGTGGATAACGTTTATGGACTTGCGTATGTTAAACCAGCCTTGCATCCCTGGGATGAAGCCTACTTGATCATGATCAATGACTTTTTTGATGATAAGCTGTAATCTATTGGCTAGGATTTTGTTGAGAATTTTTGCATCTATATTCATGAGTGAGATTGGTCTGAAATTCTCCTTTTTGTTTGGGTCTTTTCCTGGTTTTGGTATCAGGGTGATGTTTGCTTCATAGAATGTGTTGGGGAAGATTCCTTCTTCCTCAGTTTTTTGTAGTAATTTCTGCAGTACAGGAATAAGCTCTTCCTTGAAGGTTTGATAGAATTCTGGAGTGAAGCCATCTGGACCAGGGCATTTTTTTAGTTGGAAGCTTTTTTATTGTTTCTTTGATCTCAGTGCTTGAAATTGGTCTGTTCAGGAGGTCTATTTCTTCCTGGCTAAGTCTAGGGAGAGGGTGTGATTCCAAATATTGATCCATTTCCTTCACATTGTCAAATTTCTGGGCATAGAGTTTCTGGTAGTATTCAGAGATGATCTCTTGTATCTCTGTGGGATCAGTTGTTATTTCCCCTTTATCGTTTCTGATTGAGGTTACTAGAGATTTTACTTTTCTATTTCTAGTTAGTCTGGCCAATGGTTTATCTATTTTATTTATTTTTTAAAAAAACCAACTCCTTGTTTCATTAATTTTCTGAATGATTCTTTTGTTTTCAATTGCATTGATCTCTGATTTGATTTTGGATATTTCTTTTCTTCTACTGAGTTTAGGCTTAGATTGTTCTTCTTTTTCCAATTCCATAAGATCTCTTGTGAGATTGTTGATGTGCTCTCTTTCTGTTTTTCGAATGTAGGCATCTAAAGCGATGAATTTTCCTCTCAAAACTGCTTTTGCAGTATCCCACAGGTTTTGGTAGCTTGTGTCTTCATTGTTGTTATGCTCAAGGAAGTTAATGATTTCCTGTTTTATTTCTTCCTGCACCCATCTGTTATTCAACAGAAGATTGTTTAATTTCCATGCCTTTGGGTGGGGTCGAGCATTTTTGTTAGAGTTGAGTTCCACCTTTAGTGCCTTATGGTCTGAAAAGATACAAGGTAAAATTTGAATTCTTTTGATTCTGTTCATATTTGTTTTGTGTCCCAGGATATGATCAATTTTGGAGAATGTTCCATGGGGTGATGAGAAGAATGTATATTCTTTATCTTTGGGGTGGAGTGTTCTATATGCGTCTATCAAGCATAGTTGTTCTAGGGTCTCATTTAAATTTCTTATATCTTTGTTTAATTTCTGTTTAGAGGATCTGTCCAGCTCTGTAAGAGGTGTGTTAAAGTCCCCTGTTATGATGGTATTATCAGATATCATATTGCTCAGACTGAGTAAGGTCTGCTTCAAGAATCTGGGAGCATTTAAATTGGGTGCATAAATATTTAGAATTGAAATGTCTTCTTGTTGTAGTTTTCCCTTGACCAATATAAAGTGACCATCTTTGTCTTTTTTGACTTTAGTTGCTTTAAATCCACATGTATCTGAAAATAAGATTGCAACTCCTCTTTTCTTCTGAATTTCATTTGCCTGAAAAATTGTCTTCGAACCCTTGACTCGGAGCTTTAATTTATCTTTTGAAGCCAGGTGTGTTTCTTGCAGACAGCAAATGGATGACTTGTGTTTTTTAATCCAGTCAGCCAATCTATGTCTCTTCAGTGGGGAATTCAAGCCATTAACATTTATGGAGGTAATTGATAAGTGTGGTAGTATTCTATTCGTCTTATTTGGTGAGAGTCCATTGCTTAGTTTTATCTTTTGCATCAGTGTGGAGGTTAGGTTCTGTCCTTTGATTTCTGAGTTCTTACTTTGCTGCTGATCCATTGTGGTGGTCAGTGTGCAGAACAGGTTGAAGTATTTCCTGTAGAGCTGGTCTTGTTGTGGCGAATTTCCTCAATGTTTGTATATCCGTAAATGATTTGATTTCTCTGTCAATTTTGAAGCTTAGCTTAGCAGGGTACAGAATTCTGGGCTGAAAATTGTTCTGTTTAAGTAGATTAAAGGTAGATGACCATTGTCTTCTTGCTTGGAAAGTTTCATTAGAGAAGTCTGCGGTCACTCTGATGGATTTGCCCCTGTAGGTCAACTGGCGCTTACTCCTGGCAGCTTGCAGAATCTTTTCTTTTGTCTTGACTTTGGACAGGTTCATCACAATGTGTCTGGGAGAAGCTCGGTTAGAGTTGAGGCGACCTGGGGTCCGATATCCCTCTGAAAGCAGTGTGTCAGAATCTTTGGTGATGTTTGGGAAATTTTCTTTTATAATATTCTCTAGTGTGGCTTCCATTCCTCTGGGGTATTCTTCTTCCCCTTCTGGAATTCCTATAACTCGTATGTTGGAACGCTTCATAAAGTCCCATAATTCTGACAGTGAACGTTCTGCTTTCTCTCTCTTCTTTTCTGCCTCTTTTACTATCTGAGTTATCTCAAAAACTTTGTCTTCTACCTCTGAAATTCTTTCTTCTGCATGGTCTAACCTGTTGCTGATACTTTCCATTGCATCTTTAAGTTCCCTGATTGACTGTTTCATTTCCTTCAGCTCTGCTATATCCTTTTTATATTCTTCATATCGTTCATCTCTGATTTGATTCTGTTTTTGGATTTCCTTTTGGTTAATTTCCACTTTATTAGCAGTTTCCTTCATTGTTTCCATCATTTCTTTCATTGTTTTCAACATGTGTATTCTAAATTCCCTTTCTGTCATTCCTAACATTTCTGTATAGGTGGAATCCTCTGCAGTAGCTACCTCATGGTCCGTTGGTGGGGTTGTTCTGGACTGGTTCTTCATGTTGCCTGGAGTTTTCTGCTGATTCTTCCTCATGAGTGATTTCTTTTATCTGTTTCCTTGCCCTAATTTTCCTTTCACTTCCTCTTGCTCTTTAAGTTCTTGTGCCTGTGGACTAAGGGTTACAGGACCAGAAGGGTGAGAAGGTTGAGGAGCAAAAAAGGGATGAAAGAAAGGAGGACCGAGTGATAAGAAAAAAAAAGAAAGAGAAAGGAGAGGGGGTGGGGATAAGGAATATTGACAAAAAGAAGAGAGGCACAGAAAGAGGGAGACAGGGCAATATAGGTGTACAGTAGGGTACTTTGACACAACCTTAAAAAACCCCACCTTCTGGGGGTGTCCAGTTGGGTGGTTCCCTTGAGGTCAGCAGCTCTTTGCTAACCTGATCAGACACAGTACCCCACCTCCACCAAGTAGAGAGGAAAGACAAAAATGCTATAAATCAAACCAAAACAAGCAAACAGAAAACTTTACGGGGATAAAATTGGGTGAAAAACCAAATAATAGCGGTAGAAACACTAGCAAAAATGAAGTTGTAGTTATTAAAAAAGGCAGCAATGGGAAATTATAATTAAACTAGAAAAATTGAGAAAGAAAAAGGGATCTGTATGGAAAAGATTGAAATTAAAAAACAAAACATCAACAACGTCAAAATAAACAAACAGAAAAAAACAACCAAACAAAAAAAAAAGAAAAAAAATACACAACCAAAAACAAAGCAGTTTGTATATGTTATTGAATATTGTCTGGGCAACACGTGGTCTTCTGGGGTATGAGATGTTAGTCACAGTTCTGATACGACTGGAGGCTGCTGATTTCTCAAACCCCAGCAGGTAGACACCCTAAATCTCTCTTCAGCCCACTTGAAAGGCACTTTGAACTTGTAAACTTGCTGAGCAGAAGCTTTCCCAGCTTTCTCGCTGGAATCACTGCTGAAGTGGCTATCCACTTACCCAGTGTGCCAAAACCGGTCTCACTCTGCCCCTGAGGGTTAGGGCTGCAAGGCGGCTCAGACCCCACCCTTAGGCTACTTGGTTGCTGGGTTACCAGCTCCCACCCGTTTCTAGCTCTGCGACCCTGAGGGCGGAGCTTGCCGGGGCAGATCACTGACAATGGTTCCGTGTGACCCACCGCCAAACACTATTAGGTCCGTCTGGCTCAGCGGCTCAGACTGGGGCCCTAGACAACGGCCAAAGTTCTCCGCACTCCCACTCAGGCCTTCTCCAAGGCAGTTCAACTCAGTGCCAAGTCCAAGGACATCAAAACAGTTCACAGGTAAGGCCTTTCTGGTTTGCAGTCTCGCTGCTACTGAACTTATAGTTGTGGGCGGGTTTAGACGGATTGAACACAGGCGACCACTTGCCGGTTTTCCACTGTTTTAGTCCTCCTCTTGGGGTCCAGAAGTCTCTCGCTGACTCCCTGTATCCTCATAGGAGTGATGATAGGCAGTTCCCACGAGCCAGAGATGCCTGGAGTCCTATCTCCCCAGACTCACGGTGCCCAGATGCAAGGAAGCTGTTACTCGGCTGCCATCTTGCTCCGCCTCCCCGGTTATTTTTTTGTTGCAGTTGTCATTGTTGTCTTGTAGCAGACCCCAGCTAGGTTTGAACCCACCAGCCCCAGTGTATGTGGCCGGCACCCTAACCACTGAGCTACGGGCTCTGAGCCATTAATTTTTTTTTTTTTTTTTTTGTAGAGACAGAGTCTCACTGTACCGCCCTTGGGTAGAGTTCCGTGGCGTCACACGGCTCACAGCAACCTCTAACTCTTGGGCTTACGCGATTCTCTTGCCTCAGCCTCCCGAGCAGCTGGGACTACAGGCGCGCGCCACAACGCCCGGCTATTTTTCTGTTGCAGTTTGGCCGGGGCTGGGTCTGAACCCGCCACCCTCGGCATATGGGGCCGGCGCCCTACTCACTGAGCCACAGGCGCGAGTTCTTTATTAGATGTAGCTTTTGTTAAGTTTTATCCATGATGTACTTTACCTTGTCATTGTCTTCATAGTGTCTTTTGCAGAGTATAAGTTTTTCATTTTGATAGTCAAATTTATCAATATTTTATTTTATGAATTATGCTTTTGTAGTTGTATCTAAAATTTACCTCGATACCTAAAGTCATGCAGATTTTCTCTTATGTTTTCATCTAGATATCCTCATTCTCTTTTTAAAATTCTCCTGGACTTTTGAAAAACAGAAGTTTGGAATTTTGATGAAGTCAAATTTATCAAGTTTTGTTTTTTTTTTTATGATTCATGCTTTTGGCACCCTAGTTAAGAAATCTGTGTGTAACCCAAAGTCTTTTAGAATTTTCTTCTAGAAATTATATAGTTTCAGATTTTATATTTAGGACTATAATCCTGTGCTTTTTGAATTAATTTTTTTAGCTGGCATAAGCATTTTTTAAAAGTATGGATATGCTTGTTTGCATATATTGAGATGATCATAAGTTGGGATGATTAGTCTGTTGATACGATGAATTACCTGGATTGGTGTTCAAATGTTAACACAGCCTGTATTCCCAGAATAAAACTCACTTTTATTGCTATGGTCTGAAGGTTTGTGTTGCTCCGAATTTCATGCATTGAAATCTAATTCCTATGGTGATGGCGTTTAGGGGTGGAGCCTTTAGAAGGTGATTGAATCATGAGGGTGCTGCACTCATGAGTGGAATTAGTGTCCTCATAAAAGAGACCTGGTGGAGCCTGTTTACCTCTTCTGTTGTGTGAGGATATGCCACGTATAAGAAGTGGGACCCCCACCAGAACCAGACATCCTGGGCCCTTGATCTTAGACTTCCTAACCTCCCAAACGGTAAGAAATAAACTACCCCGTCTAAAGGATGCTATAGCAGTCCAAATGCACTAGACAGTAATCACCTGTTATCCTTGCGATACAGTGTAAGGTTTAATTTGAGCATTTTGCATCTATATTCATGAGACATATTGCTCTGTAGTTTAATTTTTTTTCTTATAATGCCTTTGCCTACTTTCAGTAATGCTAGCCTTATACAATGCGTTTGGTGATATTCCCTCTTCTCGTACTTTCTGTAAAAGTTTGTAGAATTAGTGTTATTTTTTTTCCCCTAAATGTTTGGTAGAACTTACTATATCAAAGCAGAGTATACTTTCATCTTCCCGTATTGTATACTTTCCTTTTTGCTTCTTTCTTTTATTTTATTTTTGTGGACCTGTTCACCTTTCTTCCTTTTGCTGTTCCACTGAAACACAGGACAAGAACATTATGTGTCAGTGATTTTCTTTCTTTCTTTTTTTTTTTTTTTTTTTGCAGTTTTTGGCCCGGGCTGGGTTTGAGCCCACCCCTTCCGGCATATGGGGCTGGCGCCCTACTTTGAGCCACAGCCGCTGCTTGTGTCAGTGATTTTCAATAAAATTAACTATCCTTCCTTCAAACTTTGAACACAAATTTAAAAATGAGTTATATGAGAAATTCCATGTACCTAAGGGAGAGTTTGGTGAAGTATTAAGTTGAACTATGCCATTTAATGTTATTGTCTCAGATCTTTAATGTCCTAACAAGAGAAAATTATTATTTTATATAGCCATTTGTTGTATCTGCCAGAGTCATTTTCTTCTTTATTGTTTAAAGAACCAAAGGTCCAGGTGGTGCCTGTGGCTCAAGGAGTAGGGCATCGGTCCCATATGCCAGAGGTGGTGGGTTCAAACCTGGCCCCGGCCAAAAACAACAACAGAAGAACCAAAGGTACTGTCCATTTATATATTTATTTATTTTTAATTAGGCACTGTGATTTATTACTTTTTTTGTTTCTCTTGTTTTATTTTGTTTTCATTAAATCATAACTGTGTACATTGATGCATTTATGGGATTCAGTGTGCTGATGTGATACACAATGTGAAAAAAAACGCTTACATTGAACTGATTAACACATACATCACCTCACTGACTTATTTGTTGGGGTAAGACAATTATATTCTTTTTTTGTTTTTTTTTTCTTTGAGACAGAATCTCAAACTGTCACCCTGGGTAGAGTACTGTGGCATCACAGCTCACAGCAACCTCAAACTCTTGGGCTTAAGTGATTCTCTTGCCTCAGCCTCCCAAGTAGCTGGGACTACAGGCGCCCACCACAATGCCCAGCTATTTTTTGCTTGTAGTTGTTGTTCGGCAGGCTTGGGCTGGATTCGAACCCATCAGCTCCAGCGTATGCGGCTGGTGCCCTAGATGCTGAGCTACAGGTGCCAAGCTGACAATTATACTCTTTTCTTAATAGTTTTGAAATATACCATTGTATCATACACATTAGGTGAGGTCCCCCCAAATACCCACCCTCCCTCCCCTCTCCACTCCCCTCTCTCCCCTCTTCCCTCCTATTTTCTGGACTATAGTTATGTTTTACCATTTGTATGAGTGTGTAGGTGATTATATATTGATTTCATAGTAGTATTGAGTACATTGGATACTTTTTTCTTCCTTTTTTTTTTTTTTTTGGCAGTTTTTGGCCAGGGCTGGGTTTGAACCCACCACCTCCGGCATATGGGGCTGGCGCCCTACGCCATTGAGCTACAGGCACCACCCATTTTTTTCCATTCTTGAGATACTTTACTAAAAAGAATATGTTCCAGCTCCATCCAGGTAAACATAAAAGATGTGACGGCTCCATCTTTTTTATAGCAGCATAGTATTCCATGGTGTACAAATACCACAATTTGTTAATCCGTTCCTAGGTCGATGGGCACTTGGGCTATTTCCATGTCTTGGCAATTATGGATTGGGCTGCAATAAACTTCTTGTCCAGATGTCTCTGTTGTAAAATGATTTTTGATCATCTGAGTATGATCGTCTAAGTATGATCATCTGAGTATGATGTCTTCCTAGTAGAGGAATCACAGGAGTGAATGGTAGATCTGTTTTTAGTTCCGTGAATATTCTCCAAACTTCTTTCCAAAAAGGTCATATAAACTTGCATTCCCACCAGCAGTGTAGAAGTGTTCCCTTCTCTCCACATCCATGCCAGCATCTGTAGTTTGGGGATTTTTGTTATGTGGACTAATCTTACTGGAGTTAGATGGTATCTCAAAGTAGTTTTGATTTGCATTTCTCTGATGATTTTTTTCATGTATCTGTAGGCCATGCGCCTGTCTTCTTCAGAGAAGTTTCTGTTCATGTCTCTTGCCCACATAGAAATGGGGTTATTTGTTCTTTTCTTATTGATTAGTTTGAGTTCTCTGTAGATTCTAGTTATCAGACCTTTGTCAGAAGTATAACCTGCAAAAATCTTCTTCCATTCTGAAGGTTGTCAGTTTGCTTTGCTTACTGTGCTTTTGGCTGTGCAAAAGCTTTTTAGTTTGATTAGATCCCAGTAATGGATATTTGGTGTTGCTTCAATTGCCCGGGGGGTCCTCCTCATAAAATATTCTCCCAGGCCAATTTCTTCAAGTGTTTTCCCTGCACTCTCTTCTAATATTTTTATAGTTTCATGTCTTACGTTTAAATCTTTTATCCAGTGAGAATCAATTTTTGTTAATGTTGAGAGGTGTGGGTCCAGTTTCAGTCTTCTACAGGTTGCCAGCCAGTTCACCCAGCACCATTTGTTAAATAGGGAGTCTTTCCCCCACTGAATGTTTTTGAAAGGCTTGTCAAAGATCAAATGGCGATAAGTAGTGGGGTTCATCTCTTGGTTCTCTATTCTATTCCATACATCTACCTCTCTGTTTTTGTGCCAGTACCATGCTGTTTTGATGACTATAGATTTATAGTACAGCCTGAAGTCTGGTAATGTGATACCTCCTGATTTGTTTTTATTTCTGAATAATGTATTTGCTATTTGAGTTTTTTTCTGATTCCATATAAAATGAAGCACTTTTTCAAGCTCTTTAAACTATGACAATGGAGCTTTAATAGGGATTGCATTAAATCTGTAGATTGCTTTGGCTAGTATGGACATTTTCACAATGTTGATTCTTCCCAACCATGAGCATGGTATGTTTTTCCATTTGTTAACATCTTCAGCTTTTCGTTTTCTCAGAGTTAATAATTCTCTGTATAGCGATCTTTCACATCCTTTGTTAGGTAAATTCCCAGGTAGTTCATCTTCTTTGGCATTGCTATAAGACGAATGGAGTCCTTGACTGTTTTTTCAGCTTGACTATTGTTGGTATAGATAAAAGCTACTTATTTGTAAGTATTGATTTTATATCCTGAGATGCTGCTATATTCCTTGAGCACTTCTAAGAGTTTCATAGTTGAGTGCCTAAGATTTTCCAGGTATAGGATCATATCATCTGCGAAGAGTAAGAGTTTGATCTCCTCTGACCCTATTTGGATACCCTTGATCACCTTCTTTTGCCTGATTGCGATGGCTAAGACTTCCATTACTGTGTTAAATAGCAGTGGAGACAAAGGGCATCCTTGTCCAGTTCCAGATCTGAGTGGAAATGTTCTCAATTTTACTCCATTCAAGATAATATTGTCTGTGGGTTTGCTGTAGATGGCCTCTTATCAATTTAAGAAATGTCCCTCTATACCTATTTTCTTTTTTTTTTTATTTTTTTTGTAGAGACAGAGTCTCATTTATGGCCCTCGGTAGAGTGCCGTGGCCTCACACAGCTCACAGCAACCTCCAACTCCTGGGCTTAAGCGATTCTCTTGCCTCAGCCTCCCGAGTAGCTGGGACTACAGGTGCCTGCCACAGCACCCGGCTATTTTTTGGTTGCAGTTTGGCCGGGGCCGGGTTTGAACCCGCCACCCTCGGTATATGGGGCTGGCGCCCTACCAACTGAGCCACAGGCGCCGCCCTATACCTATTTTCTTAAGTGTTCTGATCATGAAAGGATGCTGGATATTATCAAAAGCTTTTTCTGCATGAATTGAGAGAATCATATGATGTTTGTTTTTTATTTTATTTATGTGATGTGTTATAGATTTGCATATGTTGAACCAACCCTGTAGCTCTGGAATAAAACCAACTCGATCATGGTGTATAATTTATTCTGTCCATTTATTGATGTGCTAGGAAGGAAGAAGTTTAAGATACTCTTAAACAGGGGACTAAAATGGATTTTGGGTCAACTTTGCCTGGTACCATCCCTGAAGCACATTCAGGAAGCCTAGAGTAGACTACTCCACACAAATAAAAAGGCTTGTGTTTTTGTATACAATAACGTTATTCATTTATCGGGAAGGATTGGTGTGATGTTAAGGCAGTGTTTCTGATTCTCAGTGAGTAAAGCAAATCAGAGATTGACTACAAAGTTCCTCTTTATTTCCATGTGGCTACATATTCATTTGAGTTTTCCAAACACTATAAACAGTTTGCCAGTGGTGTTTTCCAGGTTTTTAAATGAGCATATATTTATTACACTTCAGACATAATTAAACAAAAAAACCTCAATAATTCAGATGTCATTTTAAAATTTTCTAATACATGTAAAAAATTCCTTTCCCCTTTTTCATGCCATCGTCCTCACTTTATCTGAAAGCAGTTTAGTGCGCCCCATTCCTCTAGCGTGACTTATTAAGTTCTAAACTTTTCATTGTTTTCTTTTTTAAAAGCTTTATCAAGGTCATTTATTATTCAGTAATTCTATAAACATGTAGCGTATACTATAAACCACAATAATTTAGACATCAACATTGGTGACCCTGTCATTCTGCTTGAAATTCTCTTGAGATCATGGATATAATATAGATATAAATATATGTATTTTTTAAGTATAACATTTCAGTACCTAGAGTGTAGGTGGTGAGCTAGTTGAATGAAGGAAAAAGATTCACGTTTCTTTCTGTGTATCATAATGCATGAGAGTAAATCATTTTGTCTTACTTTCTTTTTTTTGCGACAGAGTCTCACTCTGTTGTCCTGGGTTGAGTGTTGTGGTGTCATCATAGCTCACAGCAACCTCAAATTCTTGGGCTCAAGAGATTCCCTTGCCTCAGCCTCCCCCGTAGTTGGGACTATAGGCACCTGCTGCAACACCCAACTAATTTTTCTATTTTTAGTAGAAATGGGGTCTTGCTCTTGCTCAGGCTGGTCTTGAACTCCTGAGCTCAAGTGATCCACATGCCTCAGCTTCCCAGAATGTTGGGATTACAGGTGTGAGCTACTATGCCTGGCCAATTTTGTCTTACTTTCACAAGCATTCTGCTTTCATAACTGCCAAAGTTGTAGAATCATTTGAGAAACATGATTAAGAAGTTGGAATAAAGGTTTTTTGTGTTTTCTTAGAGACAGAGTCTTACTTTGTCGCCCTCAGTAGAGTGCTGTAGCGTCACAGCTCATAGCAACCTCCAGCTCTTGGGCTTAGGTGATTCTCTTCCCTCAGCCTCTCAAGTAGCTGGGACTACAGGCACCCACCACAACACCTGGCTATTTTTTGTTGCAGTTCGGCCGGAGCCAGGTTCAAACCCACCACCCTCAGTATATGGGGCTGGAGCCCTACTCACTGAGCCACAGGTGCCGCCTGGAATAAAGGTTTTTATGGAAAAATGTGAAGTGATGAGACCAAACATTTTGCCAAGTGCTGGACACTATTCTAGTGGCTGGGGATAAACAGTGGTAGAACCATCTGGAGGGAAAAGAGGTTAAGTAAGGAAGCAAACAAATAATTTCTATAGCCCAGGAGGGCTTAATGTTTAGAATGATATCCAGCATCTTTTGTCTTTGCTGGGGCCCAAATAAGAGAAACTAGCTTTTGCCCCACAGGGTAGAAAAGGTACACAGGCTTCCCTTATGTGGGGAAGGAAGCTCAGGGAAGGTGAACTCTCCTGCACCAGCTATGTGCCTTGTAAGCTCAGTACAACCCCACGTACATGATCCTGTTTTATACTCACAACATAACCTCTGAGTAGAGTTTTATGATCCCCATGTTACAGATAACTGAGAGGCTGAGATCCTTGCTTTAGATCACATAATCCTTGGGGCAGAGCTAAGGTTGATTCTATGTCTCTTGGGCTCCAAGACTACTTGTCTCCCCTGTATGAAACCTTGAGTTCAGGTGGATGAAATAATACCATTCAAAACCATTCATCTTGAGTTTAGGATTATTTAGGTAGCTTCTTGACTGAAAGTAAGGAAAAAAAGGAAAAAAAAAAAACTACACTGGTGACTTTCAAACCTCTTCTTTTTGGAGAAGAACCCTAATTTTCAGACAGAAGTTTAGGAAGAACCCCAACTGAACAGACCAGTCCTGTTAGAGCTGAGTCACTCACTGACTCCTTTCATTAACCCCCTCAGGAATTTGCCCTTTGATAATTAAGCTCCGTGTGTGTGTTACCATAGTAGTATGTAGGAGACCATACGCCAGGCTTATAGAAACAGCCACCGGTTCTTGAGGAAGGCACTTGGAGCAAGACAGTTTCCTATTTGGCATGGAGGTGTTTCCTAGCCTGTCTGGAGACAATCAAGCGACTGCATACGTTAATGAGTTAAGATTGGTGGCTGGTTAGCAAGCAGGTGTTATACATTGGACATCTGTGGTGCAGCTGGATGGGAGTTGAGCCTGGGAAGAAAAAGCACATAGAGATCATGAAGCATGTAGCACCAGTACGTGGCCACGCACCTGGTGTATAAGGCTTCAGTAAAGCCACGACAGAGGTTGCTCAGGGCTCTCCCTGCACCTATGGGAAGCCCACCTCTTGCAGGCAGCTGTGCCTTCAATCTGTGGTCCCAGCTATTTTTTTCACGTGGTGACAGGGTGTCCACAGCAGGCTCCGATATAAGGGTGACGAGGATGGGATAGTGGACGCACACTGACAGTATTGGGCTAAAACAAGATCAGAACCAGTTACTTAAGATCTTACCAAATTTGAATTTTGTCACCTTGAGAAATCTCGCTTATCCATTTGGAAGACTTGACATTGGCCATCAAGTCTGACAACAGGGAATATGGGGGTCATAGTTATTTGAGGCAGGAGTTCAAGAGGGAATTTGTAGGGCTAAGTCCAGGGACCACACAGGAAGAGTACCGTTCTGAATTTTTCATATTGAGGTCAACAGCTTTTAACTTTGTAGATCTTAGGCCAGTTTGTTATAGACTTCTGGCATATAATGTACATTATACAGTTGCTAATGAATGATATCCCTTCATCCCAGCCACCAGGACTAAGAAAATCAAACGTTATAGTGAAAACCCCTAACGCCAGCGGCGTCTCTTTCCGGTCCTCCTACGTCTACGTGGAGATCAGAGGAGGGCGCCAGGGTGCGAGGGCTTTTTTTTTTTTTTTTTTGGCCGGGGCTAGGTTTGAACCCGCCACCTCCAGCATATGGGACCGGCGCCCTACTCCCTGAGCCACAGGAGCCGCCCAAATCAAACGTTATAATTGAGTCCCTACAAAAGTCATAAATTTGGATCCCTTCCTTGGCATGACAACGTTGAGAGAATATAACTTTGTTTTTTAATTTTGGTAGGCCCCCAGGTAGAGCTGGAAAGACACCAAAGGCTACTCTACACTGTACTGTGGAAAGTGCAGAAGCCTGCTCATTAAGGAAATCTTTCCTTTCCCAGTGTGAGTTCAGGCAGTACCGATCCCTACACCCGTTCATATTTTGCTTGTCCTCGAGAGAGGTACATGTGCTATTCCAACAAGTTCCATAAGTAAATAGAATAAGTGGAAATGCCTGCAGCTCACACACAAGGGGCTGGTGCAAAAGACCCACGTCTACCATGGGCCACTGATGTTAGAGGGTCAGGGATCTTTCTTCACCTCACCTTTTGTACTCTGGGGACATGTGTATGGGGGTGAGGGGAGGACCAACATCTCCGCTAAGCACCACAGGCACAAGGCGCAGGGCCCACGATGCTTTTGGGGTCCGCAGAAATGTTTTAATTTCTTTCAAAATCAGAAAAAAAATTTAGGTAGAAGAAAATGTTTTAGTAAATAATATATTTATCTTCGTACCATCTAAGTGTTATCAAAACTGCAAGGGAGTTTAGGTCCAGTTGCTCACCATACAAAGATCCAATTATTGAGAGAAAGAAGATGTTAAGGAAAAAAGGAATTTTATTACCAAAGACGTCTGCTGGGAGAACTGGGAATCCGGTCTCAAATCTGTCTCCCTGACTAAAGGGAGTCATGGGTTTTTAAGGAGGGGCTGCTGTAGCAGGTCATGATGTAACTAACAAAGGGCCATGTGCCTTGAGGGCAGGTGTGTGTGTAGGGGATGGTGAGTCTTGGCCTCAGGAAGTTTGTCTGGGGCCTTCAGAAGCTCTACTCCTTTTCTTCCAGAAATTCTGTCAATTCTGAGAAACAACTTAAAACTGTCACAAAATATCACCAAACTTCTAAATAAACATCTCCAAACACTTCTAATATTAAATATTGAAAAGTGAACCATACATATAGTTAAGAAATATTAATACAAACAACTATAGTAATTATTTACCGAATTATTTTAGTTCAGGATGGAGAGTGGCCAGAACCTCTCCTGGTAGCTCAGCGGCAGGTGAGACCCCATCCTGCACAGGACACCAGCCTATCTCAGAACACATGCAAACAACCGCCATCAGTCAGACTGGGACCATTTAGCCACACCAAGGAGCTTAACATGCAGAGCTTTTGGATGTGGGAGTAGACTAGAGTACCCACACGTGGGGAGAATGTGCAAACTCCTGTGGCCCAGCCGAAGAATAGATTTTCTTTTTCTCATCACCATGATAACAAAATGACATTATTCAAGCACGTGCTAATATATGCTAATATTTAGAAGCCAAGAAACAAAATGCCTACAATTTCTTTGTAAATGGATCAGGAAAAATATATACACATATAATGAGAAAATAAGGTAAAATATGGTTGAATGTTAACTGATGAATCTTAGTAAAAGTTGTATGGGAATTCTTTGATCTGTTCTTGCAACTTGTAATGTAAATGTGATATATTCCAATAGAAAAAGTTAAAAAAAAAAAAAAAGAGAGACTGTTCAAAATTAATCCAGGAAGTATTGCCCAGTGAAAACATCACCACTGGCATGCTGATTCTACAGATGTTCAACATCTATACCCATGCCGAGGGAAGCAATTTTGTATTAGCCAGAACCACGGGCATTGAACAAACCAGTTAGCTGATGTGAACATGTCTGCAGTTGTCGGTTCTATTTATGGGGACTTCCTAATAAAAATCATAAAAAAATCAAGTTATAGCCACAGGACTGAATAGCCGAAGAAACAACTTGCAGAATGAGTTTAGCCAAATCTTTGATTTGTGCTTATTCTCATTGTTAAAATTCATTTTTAATTCATTGGTATTAATGCTTGGGCATTATTCTATAGCAGGTATGAAACATGTTTTATTTATTTTTAATTTAGTTTTTGAAATAGAGTTTCACTCTGTTGCCCTGGCTGGAGTGTCAGGATGTCATAGCTCACAGCAACCTGAAACTCTTGGGCTCCAAAAATCCTCTTGCCTCAGCCTCCCCAGCAGCTGAGACTGCAGGTGCTGGCCACAATGCCTGGCTAGTTTTTCTATTTTTAATAGAGATGGGGTCTCCCTCTTGCTCAGGCTGATCTCAAATACCTGAGCTCAAGTAATTCACCCGCCTCGGCCTCCCAGATTTCTGAGATTACAGGTGTGAGACACCACACCTGGCCTATGGAATATGTTTTATAGTGAATCCTATATTCTCTTACTAAGTTTCCTCCAAAATAGAACCTGAGATAAAGACTTGCATGCAGGTAGTTTATTTTGGGAAGTGATTGCAGGGTCTAGGAGAGAGGCATTGGGCAGAGTGAAAAAGAGAAGGATGAAAGCCAACCCAGGAATGCATTATCAAGTCCATTACCACAGTGGCATCTACACTGAATCCTACTAGTGACCTTTTGTGAAGCCATAGAATGCAACACAGAATTGTCTTTCCAATGGATGGAAGAGGGAGTATTTATTCACAGTCTACTACCCATTTGCCCCATGAGGTGTTAACTCTCTTGCACTTTGAGGGTTGCTCCTGTGTCAGAATGGCCAAGCAGATTCCTGCAGCCACAGAGAAGTTCTAGGACAGAAGCCAGAAATGCAGGGTTCAGTTGAGGTGAGGTGCTAGCAGGTTACACTGTGCACAGCTGATTGTCATAGCAATGGGGTAGTTTAAAGGAGGAATCAAGGAAAATGTGAAGGGTAGCACAAGGCAAGATGCATCTATGAATAACAGTATCATAAGCTGATATGTGCACATGAAGTGATTTGATGCAAGTTAAAAAGTATGACATATTCTAAAAATTATTTTACATTTTTAATTTGTTCATCAGACATTCTTATGATCATAATAATTAATTATGCAATTTTTATTGTATGGCGAACACCACCCTAAGCATTACTATTATTATTTCATTAATTCTCAAAATAATCCCTGGGCAGGCGGGGGTGGGGGTTTGCCCTATAGTCATGGTTTTCAACCAGGGGTGCTTGCCCTTCAGGAGACATTTGGCCATGTCTAGAGACAATTTTTGGCTGTTAGAATTGGAGGGCATGCTACTGGGGTGCGATGAGTATAGCTCAGAGACACTGCTGCACAGCCTTTAATGCATAGGACAGTCCCCCCACCCCACAAAAGAGAATTACTAGCCCCAAATGTGAATAGTGCTGAGTGAGGCTGAGAAACCCTGGCCTGTCTTCCTCCTCATTTTAGAGTTAAAGAAACTGGGGCTAAGTGAGAGTAAGTAAATTTCCTCGGATCAGAAAGTAAGCAATGGATTTGGGATGTGAATTTTGGTCTGATTCTACAGCCATTGCATATTACAACCGCGCTGTATTACCTCCCCACTGCAAAGAAAAGAGAAGCGCATTTAAAAAGTCACATGTGGCGGCCCCTGTGGCTCACGGAGTAGGGCGCCGGCCCCATATACCAGAGGTGGCAGGTTCAAACCCGGCACCAGCCAAAATCTACAAAAAAAAAAGTCACATGTGGGCTCGGCACCCGTAGCTCAGTGGTTAGAGCGCTGGCCACATGCACCGGGGCTGGTGGGTTCCAACCCCTCCACAGCCTGCTTAAACAATAACAAAAGAAAAAAAAAAATAGCTGGCTGGGCGTTGTGGTGGGCACCTGTAGTTCCAGCTACTTGGAAGGAATTTGAGGTTGCTGTGAGCTGTGACATCACCACACTCTACCGAAGGCACCACAGGGAGACTGTCTCAAAAAAGAAAAAATAAAGTAAAAAGTCATATGTGGAAGGCACAATGTGCATTGTACGTCACTTTTTTTTTTTTTTTTTTGAGATAGAGTCTCATTATGTCGCCCTTGGTATAGTGCTGTGGCGTCACAGCTCACAGCATCCTCAAACTTTTGGGCTTAAGTAATTCTCTTGCCTCAGCCTCCCAAGTACCTGGGACTATAGGTGCCAGCCACAGTGCCTGGCTGTTTTTTCCGTTGCGATGGTCATTGTTGTTTAGCAGGCCTGAGCTGGGTCGAACACGCCTGCCTGGGTGTATGTGGCCGGCGCCGTAACCACTGAGCTAATGTCATAGCAGAGAGTTTAAAAGTACAAATAATGATTGGAAATCATTGATTTAATAACATATCTGTATTTAGAAAACCGAAAGGATTTGACTGAAGTCACATGTATTCCTAGCCTTTCTGGTCCCTCTGTTATGCTATCACATCAATGCAAGTCCCAGGCAAAGGAGCGTAGCACCAGGGAGTGGTACGTTTAGAAAAAATGGGATAAAACCACTCATATTCAGAGAAAAAGCACAGATTTTCAAATCCAGATTCCTTGTCCAGATTTTTTAGCTGCTCCGTCCTTTTTTAGCATAGCAGTTTATCATCACCACAACTTTTAGACTCATTCCTTTTCAAAGAGATGTATTATCATTCATTAGAGTTGCTTCCCTGGAGCAAGTCCAAGGCTGGCCATCATTACCTCTTGCACTTGCCAGCAGTCAAGGTTAACGATTTCCCAAGAGAACCTAGTAAAAGGGTATTCTGATGCAGAATAAACAAGGCAGAGCATGTCAGAATACACAGAATTTGGACCTTTTCCCTCCAGTAGGGGATGTATCTAAAGTAAGGCAGATCAACTATGTGGGCAGAAAAGAATGGGGGCTGAGAAGACCAAGTGTGGGCTGTATCGGTGGCCAGACTTGAATTGGAATCCCAAAAACTTGAGTGAATGCCTTAGTTTTCTTAAGCTTTTATTTCCTCATCTGCAAAACTAAGCCTGGCATGTGTAGGTATTCAATAAACATTAGCTATTCATTGTATTTATTTGATTTTAGGGCCTCAAGTACAGAAAGGCGAATCAATCATATTCTTCACTGTATGTGATTTTCATGCAAGTTATACATTGTATTGTATTGTTTTTTGCTTTCTCTTACCCTACTCACATCTCCATTCTCTTCCCTTATATAGCTGCTCAATCTATTATGTCTGTTGTATATTCTTAGATAGATACGTTTACTTGAAAAAAAATTAGTACATATTCATATATGGGTGTCTCTAATGTTTTGAAAATTAATGTGATATTTTGCATAGTACAGACCTGTTTTTGTTTTTGTATTTTCTTCATTCAACTCAATGGTTTTAAGACCCTATTCATGTTGTTGAGTGTATCTCTGGATGATATTCCTCAGTGTTAGCCTACTCTTCCACTCAGGGTGTCTACCCCATTTTGCCTACCCATAGCTGCTTCTAATAGGAACGTAGGCTGCCTCCAACTACCTTCCACCCCAAATAGCACTTCGATGAACAGCCTACATGTGTGCCCTTCTAAGCTCAGCACAAGCTTTTCAAAAGCGCCAGAGTAGTATTGAATAAGGATCTATACACATTTATTGAAAACTAGGAAAGGCAGACAAAACTGTCATTATTGGTAGAGGACATGATAATCAACATATAAATTCAATGAAATAAAAAGACAAACTTACACGGGAGCCAAGTAGTTCAGCAAGCTTGATAAAGAACATCTAATTTACAAAAACCAGTCTCATAGGTCTATGCTATTACCAATGATTGAGTAATTATCAATTGTGAAATATAAACAAGATACAGCTCACAATAGTAACAAAAATTGTAAAATTTTCAAAAATTAACTGAAATAACACATGAGACTTTTTTAATATTTTTTAAAATTCTATTGAAGGATGCAAGAAGAAACGTGAATAAAAGGGAAAATCTAACATTGTAAAGATGAAAATTCTTCCCAAATAGGTTTATATATTCAATACAATGCCATTGAAACTAAAGCAGAATTTTTAAAGCAACCTGACAAACTTACTTTAAAGTTATAATAAAGTTTGCAAATAAATACATCCATTGGGGAAAAAATCACAGAAAAGACTTGTCCCACTAGATTTTACAGAGATAATACTAAAAAGTGGCAAAGTCTTTGTATAGAAAACACATTCCAAGAAGAGTAGAAATTCAAGGCACAGACCAGACTTATGTATATTTGAGACTCTAGCATTTGCTGGAGGCAGCTCCACAAACCATCAGAGAAAGTATATACTATCAATATTTAACAGATGATGCTGAGGAAAAACGGCTCAGGATCAGGAGATGCAGTTGGACCCTTATCTCACACTATATACAGACGTACTGACACAGGGTCGTGTGTGTAAACCCCTGAAGTATATAAGACATTGAATGTGAATGGCAAACTTACAGAGTGAATAAAAGAATATGTCATATAACATCCTTGTCCTTGTAAACTTAGGGGAGGGAAAATTTTATTTTAAAAAGACCCCAAAAGCACAAACCATAAAATTAAAATTGCTGGATTTAAAGATATCAAAATTCCGGGGTTTTGGTTGGGTAAAGTATTTCATAGCCACATTAACAACTGCTGGATTGGAAGTGGACATTTGCAATATTTAAGAAAAAAGAAAAAGGTTTCTTCCAAACGACAAAGAAAAAGCTAAGAACCTCAATTTTTAAAATGGGCAATGGATGTGAACAGGTAACTCACAAAACGGAAACCCCCAAATGATCATATATATATGATGTATGTTAGATATACGCACATGAATGAAGGGGTGCTTACCCACCCAAGTGATCAAAAAATACAAACTTAAATAATAAGTTGGATGCCACCCAACACATTACATACAAGGGTTGACAATAGCCAGATAGTTGGATGAGGCCACATTTAGGGGGTGGGGAGGATTGGAAGGAAAGGGCCACGTGCGGCCGCCCCGCCCCGCCCCCACCACCACGTGCGCCCCTCTGCTCATGCGCCAGGCTCTGCGGCATTTGCGGCCCCTGCGCACCCAGGGGGCAGCTGGGCACCCACCCACCACCCCCCAGTCGCAACGTCGCCGTCTGCAGCCAAAGAAGAAATCCCCTCCTTGGGACCTTGCAGGGTTTGAAGCCGCGCTGGGCGCCCGGGCGACATGAGCGGACGGGCCCGCGTGAGGGCGCGAGGCATCGCGCGCAGCCCCAGGGCCGCGGAGGTGGGGCGCGCCACCGCCTGTGTGTAGAAGTCCCCTCCTCCCTCGCTCTCCGCCTGGCCCGGCCTTTTCTGCGTGCTGTCACCTCCTCTCCACCTGGCCGGGCCTTTTCTGCGTGCTGTCACCTCCTCTCCGCCTGGCCGGGCCTTTTCTGCGTGCTGTCACCTCCTCTCCGCCTGGCCGGGCCTTTTCTGCGTGCTGTCACCTCCTCTCCTCCTGGCCGGGCCTTTTCTGCGTGCTGTCACCTCCTCTCCTTTCACTACCTTTTCTCTGCACTCCAAGTCTTTCCAAGGCTGCTTACGTTTTTTCCGTCCAGGCCTCTCGTTGGAGTAAGATGCGAATGTGGGTGGACTAGTGCAGCGGACTGAGATGAGTGGCAGGGGCGTCTTTCTTCCTTCCTTTCCGAGTTTTAATTATTTAATTCATTTTTAAATTTCTTGGTAAAAAGGGATGGACCTTCGTGTCATTCTATAGCGTATAATCTAATATGCGATTTGTCTTGCTCATTAGTAAATAAAACTTTTTATTTTAGTAAATAAATATAAGCAATGTCAAACGCAGATTTGGTGTAGAGTCAACTACTGTTTCTTGAGCGTCCAGGAGTGGTGGGACCCCTTGTTGAAGTTAGGAGACCAGAGATTTGACCTGCAAATAAGCAAATTTGGAGTGAGGTTACAACTGCATATTTTTGGAATTTCGAGCAGTCTCGAAAAGAGACTCGAATGAATAATTTGTGGTCATTATGCCTGAATTGTCATGAAATAGTTTTCCCTTGACATTGTTCAATTTTTAGTAGGCCAAGATGTGGTAAGAGAAGATGTTATAGGGAAAAAGTAGTTATAGTGGAAAGAGAAAATATTATTGATTCCCCCTGCCTGTTTTGTGAACGAATTTTGGTCCAGTTTATTGTTGTGTGCATGAGCCACGTAAGCATGAGGTCCTGTGCATCTGTCCCCTCTGATGAGATCTCTGAGCCAAGAATCACATCTCTTTACACCCCCAGAGTCTAACACTGCTAGGCTTACGGTCAGTACTAAAATCAAAGTTTGACAAGTGGGGGAAACTATAGCTTGTCCGGATCCTTTTTTCCAGCATGGGCACTTCTCCTTGCTCAAGAGTTTACTTGTAACATTTTGTTTTTCTAGTCCATAGGAATCTAATAACACGGTAAGTTTTGGTTTGTGAATTACCATCTTAAATCCAAAGCATTTTTCCCCCCAATTTAGCCCACACCTGTTGCTCTCCGTGACAATGAATCGTCCACAGCTGTTGCTCTCAGTGACAGCGCATCAACCTCTAGCAGTGGCTTCGTGGAAACAAGCAGTAGCTCATTGAACAGTAAGTGCAACCTTGTTCCATTTAGTTATGTTAAATCTAAACAGAGCAAGAGGGACACTATTGCTGGGCAGGGTGGCTCCGGCCTGTAATCGTAGACTCTGGGAGGCTGAGGTAGGTGGATTGCCTGATCCCAGGAGTTCAAGACCAGCCTGAGTAACAGCAAGACCCCTATCTCTTAAAAGAAAAAAAAAAAAAAAATAGCCTGGTGTTGTGCTGAGCACCTGGGAGACTAAGGCAAGAGGATTGTTTGAGCCCAAAAGTTTAAGGTTGATGTGAGCTATGATGCCACAGGACTCTACCAAGGGCGACAAAGTAGGACTGTCTCAAAAAAAAAAGGACACTGTTAAGCCCCCCAGCAGCAGGCTCACTTCTTGTGCATTTCAGATTCCTTTCTTGAAGAGTCCCATTTGTCATGTTTCTTTGGGTTTGGGACTTTCCAGTATGGTGTCAGCTGTTACATATCCTGGCAGTGCTTGGTACAAATGGGAATTCATAGACATGAAGAAGCTAGTTCTGGTGGCACCTGTGGCTCACGGAGTAGGGCACTGGCCCCATATACTGGGGGTGGCGGGTTCAAACACGGCCCCAGCCAAAAACTGCAAAAAAAAAAAAAAAAAGCCAGTTCTCTGATTCTTTCTGTTCACTGAAGAATTTTGAAAAAATATTTTATAAATCTTTCTAATATTGGCTTGGCACCCGTGGCACAGTGGTTATAGTGCCACATACACGGAGGGTGGTGGGTTCGAACCCGTCCTTGGCCAGCTGAAAACAACAATGGCAACTGCAACAAAAAATAGCCAGGTGTTGTGGCGGATGCCTGTAGTCCCAGCTACTTGGCAGGCTGAGGCAAGAGAATCGCATAAGCCCAAGAGTTTGAGGTTGCTGTGAACTGTAACACCATGGCACTCTACCGAGGGCAACATAGTGAGACTGTCTCCTCAACAACAACAACAACAAAAAATCTTTCTAACGTAATTACCAATGCCATCAGCTTGCAGGGATGATAGAAACCTGGCAGGCGTGCTCTCTTCTTTCCCAGCTGTGGTAGACATCACCATATGATGGTGTCGCTGTCCCCTGCAAAGCGAGATTTGGTCTCAGGAAACCTGTCAACATGCTTGTCCAAGTAGCCACTATCCCACAGGGCAAGCTGGCATGCTCAGTGTATAAGTTTGCTGGGCTGCCGTACCAATGTAGCACATGTTAAAGTGGCTTAAATAACAAAAATTTATTTTCTCGCAATCCTGAAAGCTTAAAGTCTTAGAGGAGGTGCCAGTGACTTGGTTTCTTCTAAAGCCTGTCTCCTTGGCTTAGATGTGTTCTCCTTGTGTTCAGATAATTTTTCCTTTGTGCATTTCTTAAGGCCTGTGTTTACAATGTTAGTCATGTTGGATTAGGGACAACCTTAATGACCTCATTTTAACTTAACCACCTCTTTAAACATCCTCTTTCCAATAAGGTCATGTTCTGCCGTACTTGGGGGTTAGGGCTATAACATATGAATTTGGGGGGGGGGGAAGGACACAATTTAGCCAGTAACCCCAGGTAAAACCAGTTAGCCATCTCCCATGTTCTGATCACAAAGTTAAGTGATTGGTTTCTCATAAATATGTGAGCACTTAGGTTCTCCCAGACTCTGGGAGTCTGGACTCTGCACCCATCTCATGCCTGGCTCTACTGTTCCTCTCTGGGAGTTTTCAGCAAAAGAAAGTGAGCATCTCCTATGTTCATTTAAACAGGAAGTACTCATTTGGAAACAGATTTAATTTCCTGTTTTCTAGAAGCTACAGTAATATTTTCAAGGTGAGAACACTGGCTTTCATTTTCCTGGGACTGGATCTAGAATAAAAACTTATGATAGAGTTCTGGGCAGTTTTTTTGGCATCTTTTTCCCTGGGAAAGATGAAATATTCAGCTTGTTTCTGAAGTCAGATAGACAGAAATTAGTCTGTGACTCTTCAGAGTGTTACACAAGAGCTAATAGTGAGAGAGCTGCCCTCCATAAATAAGTGTGGGGTGGGACCTGGGGAGATTGGGGGATAGGGCTCTCTCTAGCTAAGAAGAGAAAGTCTACCGCATCATGAGAGTGAGGATAACTCAAAAACTGCTATTTCCAACAAAACAAATTCCTTCATAATTTCCATTCTTTTTTTTTTTTTTTTTTGTGGTTTTTGGCCGGGGCTGGGTTTGAACTCGCCACCTCCAGCATATGGGACCGGCACCCTACTCCTTGAGCCACAGGCGCCACGTGATAATTTCCATTCTTTAGGCTGAAGACGTGTATTCATGAATGTTTTCACAGCGTGGGCACATTTTATTAAACATCCCAAATTTTGATTAGAAATACATTTTTGGTGTAGTAGTTGTAAACTATCACTAGAATGAAATACGAGCGATGACTGCCTTTTCCTCATGTTTTAGGTAAAAATGGTGTATGTTCTGGAGACGATGGAAATACTTTCACAGAAAGGGATGTGACAGTCAGACGGAGCTTCACGGATTTGGGTATCTGTACCAGAGAGAAGTTGGCACATGTGAAAGATTGTAAAATGGGTATCTAGTCTTCATGTTAACTACTTTTTTAATGTTACCAAACTGTGCTTAAGGAATTAGAATTTCTAGGTATAAAATAAACAAGTACGTATATTCACTGCATATGTATTAAACATCTGCTGTGTTCAAGGCTTGTTAGACACTTTCCACTTTTTAGCATTCATTTTCTCTTTTATTAGTAGAGATAATAGTATCTTCCCCAAACTATATTTCATTTTTTAAACTATATTTTACTTTTGGAAAAGATTTCCTCCTTATATCTGCGGTGGGACTTAAAAAGATGCTGCTTCTCTTTCCCAGCCTTTTTACCCTATGTGGGGAATAAAACCTTTCTGGATTTGATCTCTAAAGAGAAAGACATGGCCTGTGGGGGAATTCTTTATCCAGATTCCAGGCTCACCTTTAGAATTGAATGCACAATTGTAGGTATCTGTATTTTCTGGGGAATAGGTCTATTGTTTTCATTGGATTTTTAAAAGATGTTGTAGTTCCCTGTACCAGCCCGTATAGCCTGTGGCTAGGAGGAGTGAGAGTTATAAGAAATACCTGTATGGCTCAATGGAACACCTTGGTGGAAAGGGCATTGAGAGGGATTTAGCTCTCCTAACAAGCATGAGAGCTCCCGAGATGAGAGCAGTGGTGAATTGGCAGTCTCTACACCTGTGGTGTTGAGAGGCACGAGATCAGCCTTATATTAGGCTGGAGGAGAAGGCAGTCGGGAGCATGCGCATTCTATCATGGACCCGCTTACTCTGACTCTGTCTCCCCTCCTGCCTGCAGAACGCCAGCACGGCGTCTGTCTGCTGAAGATCACCAAGCTCTGCTAAAGACTAAGATCTATCTATTCCAAGAAGACTGCTTTACTCTCTCTAAGACTCTCTCTCTCCTGCTGAAGTAGATAGACCTCAGGCACCTAAGAGAAATGGTTCCTGAGCAAGGTAGCTTAGCGGTCTGCATCCAGAACCTAGTTAAGCTGGGCCGGAGACCTGGCCAGTCCTGGGCACTGACAGTTCCCTCTCAGAAGTTAAGACCCACTGATGCAGATGAGTGTTTTTTTCAAACTTTTAAAAAACCAGGCAGCAGGGTAAGAAATCAATGTATTATCCAGTGTACACACACTGGACTCACACAGTCGAAGCAAGTTTCACAAAACAGTGCTGACCCTTAGTGCTTGCCAGGCGCCCTGTTCTGTTGCATTCTGGCCTTTTTATTAAACGTGATTCAACTCACTTAGTTCTGTAACTGCAGCACGAATGGGGCCCAGGTGCAGTTTGAAACACTAATGTAGATCTCCAAGAGTCAGCCCAGCTCTGGCATTCTAGGTTGACTTCTTTTATCCATTTATTAAACACGTGAACAGCGGGAAGTTCCCGCCGCCCGCTAGGGGTGGGCCCCACGCGGCTTCGAGGTCTCCTGTGAGCCGGTTGTGGCCCACACCTTCCTCTGCCCTGGTCTTGTACTCCACTGCCATCACACCAGTCTTGAAGTGCTTGTAAGTGACTGAGAGCCTCCTTGGGAGGCTTAGTGGAGGCAGCAAGAAACGGCCTCTGAAACCAAGAAGCAGAACGGCCAGGCTGACTACTGTGTCCCTTGATTCAAGGGAAGGAAAAATTTCAGGACTGATTGAAGGAATGAGAGAACAAAATGGATCCAGTACCAATTCTGGATTGAAGCTGTGTTCACCTTGTGTCTATGAGTGGCAGGAAGGAATGAATCAAGTCTTAAGTGAGTCTCTCTGAGCCTAGTAGTTCCACTTCAGGGATATTCTTCCTAAGAATATGTACGCAAATACAGAAAAAGGTATATGCACTAAGATGTTCATAATGGTGTTATTTATACGAGTAATAGTGAAAATGGAAACCTTGTCAAGTGTACAAGCACATTCAAGTGGAATATTAACGTTATTAGAATGTATACAAAGGCTATACAAAAGCAAAGAAAATGTTTATGATAGCTCTTGAAAGTAAGTGACCAAGATGCATGATCTATAAAAAGTACATTACAGGCCAGGCGTGGTGGCACATGCCTGTAGTCCCAGCACTGCGGGAGGCCGAGGCGGGTGGATTGTCTGAGCTCAGAGGTTCAAGACCAGTATGAGCAGCAGTGAGCCAGAGTAAGACCCCGTGTCTACTAACAACATCAAAAACAGCCAGCACCACCAGAGGAAGAAGAAAATCAACAAAAAAGGAGTACTTCAAACAAAGAAGAATGAACAAGCAAACTGAAATTAAAAATATAAAAAAATTTTAAAAAAAAAGTACATTACAAATACGTTTACAATAAAAAGGCCACACTGTTCAGAGGAAATAGGACAGGAAGAAAGAAAGCTGTCAACAGTGGTTATGATTTAGGCGTCTCACACTGACATCCCATGGCATCAGGACCTGTTAACTGCTTTGTATACGTTGAGCCCTTTCTTTTTTTTTTTTTTTAAAACGGATTTTTTTTTTTTTTTTTATTATTATTTTTTTTTTTTTTGTAGAGACAGAGTCTCACTTTATGGCCCTCGGTAGAGTGCCGTGGCCTCACGCAGCTCACAGCAACCTCCAACTCCTGGGCTTAAGCGATTCTCTTGCCTCAGCCTCCCGAGCAGCTGGGACTACAGGCGCCCGCCACAACGCCCGGCTAACGTTGAGCCCTTTCATCAGATGAGGCACATACTGCTCTCTTCACTCTGAGAAAAGGGGGGGGGGGTCATTCAGGCGGTGCTACTGCACTCCACGCGAGCCCCTTCTTTTGCTCTAGTCATCAAGCTCTCAAAGAACTTCGCCTCAACCAGAAGCCACAGCTACTTAGGGGAACACCTTGTCTTCCCCAGGAAAGGAGTAACAAAGTCTTTGAGGGTCCACACAGGAAACCTGTGGCCTTCCCAGTCCTTAGTGCGGCCTTGTGACTGAATCCAAATTTTACCTAACAAATCCTTGCATTAAAAGGGGCGCAGGGGAAGGGGGAAGGGAGCGGAGGTAGAGTGATTGGTGGGATTACACCTGCGGTGCATCTTACAAGGGTATATGTGAAACTTAGTAAATGTAGAATGTAAATGTCTTAACACAATAACTAAGAAAATGCCAGGAAGGCTATGTTAACCAGTGTGATGAAAATGTGTCAAACGGTCTATAAAACCAGGGTAGGGTGCCCCATGATCGCATAAATGTACACAGCTATGATTTAATAATAATAAAAAAATAAAAGGGGCACACCAGAGGAAAAAAAAACCGTGAACAGCTAAATACGTTGTCATTTCCTCAGTATTTGGGAGCACAAAAGAAAGCTTCTGCTTAACTACAACAGCACAGTGATGTCCGGTGCCTAGCAGGTGTAAAACCCCGGGTTGAAGCCGAGGAAATAGGATGACACGGGGGATGCCTCTTCCTTCTCACCACCTCAGGGGTCACTTTCCACTTCCTCTGTGAGGAAAGCCACACAGAGCCTATTTGATATCATTCTTTTTTATAAGTCACAAACTATAAGAAGTGAGAAGTACTCCCAAGAGTCTGCCCTGGGGGAGCTTATGTCATCCTGAGGACATCCTTATGTCAATACGCCCAGCGTATCGCCACCATCTCTGATCTCCTCCTGTAGACTTTTAAGATGTGAATAAAAATTTCCTTCGGGCGCTAGAGTTTCTGGAAGTACAGCTGGTCTCCATGTGCCTGCAGAAAATAGAAGCCCAGAGGCCCTGTCTATTCCACACGGGAAAGATGTGATTCCTTCCTCCTCCTCAACCTCCGAGCATCTTCTCTGGGATTGTATAAGCGTCTCACCACTAAACTTTTTCAGAATATTTGCAAGTGTGATTAACTTTTCACTATCTGGATTTCCCAGAGGGTAGGGGTTGTATTTGTGGTAAAAACCAGGCAAGTTCTTTATAATAGGAGAGTAGCATCATTTCAGAGCAACATCTGAAAATATCACTGCAACCTACTGATTTGAATTGAGAAAACGGGAGCTGGAAGGCAGGCTCTGGACGGCGTCCTAGGGTAGCTGAGTTCCGCTTTTTCTCTTCTCCCAAGGACAAGCGTGTCAGTGTCTGCTCTTAACGTTCTCATGAGGCCAGCTTCACACATGGTCCTGTCTCAACTCCCAACATGTTACGAGGCTGCAAATCTTAGAGATTATCTTAAGTCACTGAACAAAAGTCTTTGCTTTACAGCACCTACTGTACAGATGCAAATAAGTTTTTTAAATGAAGTGATTATCATCCACAGGGTGTGATTTTTTTTTTTTTTGTCTTCCTTAGGCTCTAGTGGAATACCTGTGAAACTGGTGACAAATCTGTTTAGTTTAGATTTGCCCCAGGACTGGAAGCTGTACCAGTATTATGTGACATATACTCCAGATTTAGCATCCAGAAGGCTGAGAATTGCTATGCTTTATAGTCAGAGTGAACTTTCCAACAAAGCAAAAGCGTTCGATGGTACCATCCTTTTTCTCTCAGAAAAGCTAGAAAAAAAGGTATACTGTGGTTTATTTTTCACTCTATGTTCGTGAGTATATATAGACCTGTATATTTATATATGAGTACATACATGTTTACAAGATTGTCAGAACAAATGTTTGACTTCTTTCCTCTTGCCTGAGAGCTAAAAGACTTTTTTTTTTTGTGGGTTTTGGCCAGGGCTGGGTTTGAACCTGCCACCTCCAGCATATGCAACAGGCGCCCTACCACTTTGAGCCACAGGCGCCGCCCCCCTTTTTTTTTTTTAATGAAATCATAGCTGTGTACATTGATATGATCATGAGGCATCATTCACTAGCTTCACAGACCGTTTGACACACTTTCATTAATTAAGACGCCACCAGTAATTGCTTTCCTAGCTAAGGAGCTGATGATTTGACATTTTAAACATAAGAGCCATAAGTATCCTTCAAATAGGCATCTTTTTAAAAAGCTTTTTGTCAACCATGGAACTCTACCGAGGGTAACAAAGTGGGACTTTCTTTCTAACAATTGAAAGAAAAACAGGACAAAATAAAACAAAACTTATCCTCAAATAGGCAAGACTTGAAGAAACACCATTTAGCCTGTGGCTTCAGAACTTTACATTCCTTGTCTTTTTGTGCTCCTGCACAATTATTCCTCTGTATCCAAAGGATTTTTATATCAGTCTGTGATTGTAGAATTGTCATTTCTTTTGGGAGTGGTTCTGTCAAGAAATATGAGTTACTTATGGCAATTTAAAAAGTATTTTTTAAATGTTACTATTGGAATTGGCAATTGGATGTTTCATATTCTTTTATCCATTATTTTTACACTGTCAATGTTTTTTAATTTTAAAGATATTGGCATTGATGTTATCACATGCTTTGTTCTAAATATTAAAATTACCATAAGAAAATATTAAAATTACCATTTTCTCTATGAAAAATTGAAATGGAGCATTGGATTAGAACTTTATGCTTCTATCCTTTGGGAAACTTAGTCTTTTTATTCAACATTTTGGACAGTATGAGACCAGTTACATAATTCTAAATTATGAAACGTTAGGCACATTATTGTGGATTTTCTCAGGAAATGTGTTTCTGGGCACTCTTGGGGCCTCTGTTCTTTCATGAGACCCTGAGATTTGCAGGAGCTACTTGAGTGGTGATTTCATCTGGATATGGGACTTTAAAATCATACCATGTGGCTACATTTAATGGGTTGGAAAATCTGGATCTGTACTTTAGAAACATTTTTTTTATTCTCTGTAAGTCCTTACTCATCCTTCAATATTTTGTCCTGTGACCGGATGTGGATAGCATGGTAATATGGCTTCCCATACTTAAATGACCTATTTAAAGTATATTGTTATCATTAAAGATCATTTTGTTTTGTGGATACATTTGTAGCAATACTTTAGAAATTTAGATATGTTAAAATTATTATATGCTATCCTGGAAGGGTCCAGCTTACTTCAGTTGTGTCTATGGAGAATGGAGAAATTTTACTCTGCGATGCTTGGAGTAAGTTAACACCACTCATTTCTTATCCAAAATGAGTATGTAGTATGTGCCGAACACCTTTTTGGTTCTAGGGATGAAGTCTGCTGAGGAGGCAGGTTATAAAATAGACTCTAAAAACTTGGAAAGGACAAAATACATAAATGCCTGTTAATTAACTGACTCCTAATCCCTTGTCCTTCTGAAACATCTCTGATCACTGATGGAAATTTATTGCCGGATCTGTGCCTTCTTTTGTTTTAAAAACCTGTCCTGTGTCCTGTCTGCTCTAGGAAGTTTTTTAATTGGGGAGAGAGAAACCTACTTATGCATTCATTATATTGCTAGGACATTGTTCCAGGTTATAAGAATCCTAGGATTTCACTAGCCTAGGGGTGTCCAAGCCTTTTTTATTCTCTGCCACATATTGGAAAAAGAGGAGTTGCCTTGGGCCACAAATTAAATATGCAAAACTAATTAGCAAAAAGAAAAAGTTCTGTGGATAATTTTCATGATATCTGATACCACAGATAGGCAAAAAAAAGTCCCACAGGGTGCAGGTTGGACACCCCTGATGTAGACCTTCCGAAATTTATGAAATCAGATTTTTTGTCTCTTCTAACTTATGCCACTTTCTCTCCTCTCTCCCCGTGTTTATTTTCCCTCTTCCCTCTTTTCTCTGCTGCTTTCCTCCTTTCTGTTCTTCTACATTATGAGTAAACTTTTCCTCTGGAATCCATGAACTTGAGACGGGCAGGGTAGCCCACTTATAGGCTTCTGGGCATCCCTAAACCCTCTGAAAATGGGTACATTATGTACACTGTGGTATATGCTGCATAAAATTTTCTTGACATAATGTAACTTGTTTCCAACTCTCAAAGTAATTCAGGACCCATCACCTTCCTACCCCCTAAAAAGCTCAAGAACCACTGCCCTGGAGTTTCTTTGAATCAGATCTTTGAACCATGAATCTGGCTTTGATTCTCCATTAAGAAGTTTGAGAATAAAGAGTGGTGGTGCTTTCTTAGAATTAACCAGAGACAGAGGAAGGAACCCTCCGAACATAAAGTAACGATCAGGTTATTGCTCAGATGCTGACGCCTGCCATGTGTTTCTGTTAGTGGTCTAGATGGGGACAGCTTTATACTGTCTATAGTCTGCAGTCCTGGGGATAATGGGTGGCATGTGTAGTAAGTATCTCTTTCCCCAGGTCACAGAATTATCAAGTGAGACTCGCCGAGGTGAGACCGTGAAGATGACTGTCACCCTGACGAGTGAGCTGCCGACCAGCTCCCCGGTGTGCATCCAGGTCTTCAACATGATCTTCAGGAAGTAAGGCCCTTGGCGGGCGAAGTGAATGTGGGCTAGTGAGACCTTTCAGCCGAAAGCACGTGTGTTCAAATATCGGCCATTTGTAAGCAGCGTGCCAGCAACAGTGTCATCTTCAGGCTGTTTTTCTCATCCTTCTATGAGTGATAACGTACAGCACAGTTCAACACAGCCGCTCGGTGGCACAAACTGTCACTGTCTAGTGTTAACCCAAGTTGAGAGAGGCATATTCACCGCATCTCCCTGGCAACAGGGAGGGCGCCTTTTTCCTTTTTTTTTTTTCCTGTGGCTTTCCCACCCTGTCCTTTCCCTCCAGACTTTAGAAAGTTCCCTGTGTTTGGCTTTGCTTCTTTTTCTCTTGGCACATTGATTTGGGATGTGGCAGACATCACTGTGTGTGTTCTACCCTGCTCCCCCCTCAGCCTCTCCCCTCCCCACGGGTTCACCATTGTAACCAGGTTTTTCAAAGTTCTTCAGACTAGTCCAAAGATCACATACTCCACATTCATCCTGGGGATAGAGTAGAGCTCCATGAAATGCAGATTTCCTGGCCCCTCAGTGCACCGACTTAGGAAACGGTTTCATGGGCAGGGGCTGAGAATGCACATTTTTAGGGTACATGGAGCCTTGAGGGCACGTGCCCCTGGTGTGGGTCAGCAGGACACTCTGTTTACAGACCTTCGAGGCCAGCCCTTTGCTCAGTAGTGGCCTCTACAGAGGATGAGGACGGGGAAATTTGGGTCTTTACTGAATAGTTGGGCTCCTGAAGGAGCTGCCCCACGCAGACACTCCTGACTCGGGTCAGATGTCCTGTTCACTTGTGGCACAGCAGTTTTACAGAAGCCAGTCCCGCCTCTCCCCTTGAGAGGAGGCTCTGTGAAACCAGCGGGCTCTGGGAAGATGCTTTTCCCCAACAGAGCTCTTCCACTTGTGTTTTATCTTACTTGAGTCTCACTAGAACACCCTGAGGCAGGTACTGTCAAAATTCCCATTTTACAGATAAAGAGGCCGAGGGTTAGTGATACCCGGTAGCCAGAATCACAGCCAGGACCCCTGGTTTCTGCCTCAACACTGCTTACATTTACCCCTTGTGCTGGGCACCCCCACATAAGGAGGTCTCAGATTCCTGAGGTGGCCAAGATCAGCTATGGCAGTCAGTCTTGGTTAATTAGCAGACCGGGAAGGCTGAGTGGCTTTAGCTCCTCATCACAAGAGGGGAGAGTCCAAAAGAGGCTTCAGACTTGGCTAGCTGGAATGTTAATGCCCACGATCTTAGTAATGGACCCCATGTGAGGGCTGTCTGGGAAGTATCTGGCCATGTAATAGGAAAAAGAATATTAATAGCTGGATACTTTCTGAACAGCCCTCATATTTATCATTGCAGTTACGCTCAGGCAGATACAAGTAATTTCAGTTGTATTCTTCTCAAATAGGAAGAAGTGGTAGTTTTTTTTTTTTGTTTTTAATAGAGTCTCACGCCATCGCCGTAAATATCGCCATGAGTGCTCTGGCATCATGGCTCACAGCAAATTCAAACTCTTGGGCTCAACTGATCTTGCTTCAGCCTCCCAAGTAGCTGGGACTATAGGCACCCACTGCAATACCCCGATAGTTTTTCTTTTTTTAGTAGAGACCTGGGGAGGTGGTGGTGGTGGTTGCATTCTTGTTCAGGCTGGTCTTGAACTCCTGAGCTCAAGCAATCCACCCACTTCAGCCTCCCAAAGTGCTAGGATTGTAGGCGTGAGCCACCAGGCCTGGCTGGAAGTGGAAGTTCTTACGTGTATACTCAAACATGTGTTTAGTACCTAAACCTTCCAGTGCTATGAGAGTGAGAGTCAGTACCTATAGAGTCTTACCGTTACGTTCAGCAAGGGTGTAAACTTAGAATTACACCATTTTTGACTGACACTTACCAAGAATTCAAAAAAATATGTATTTGCAGGATCTTAAAGAAGTTGTCCATGTACCAAATCGGGCGAAATTTCTATAATCCTTCAGAGCCAGTGGAAATTCCCCAGCACAAGTAGGTTTATTTATATTTTCTTTTACTCTGAAATTGTTCTAATGTGAACAACATAATTTCTGATGCAGTATTATGCCTTCTCTGAGAGACTCTGGTATGAAAATGTAATGGATTATTTTAATTATCGAGTTTCATTTGTGTAGACTGGTAAATTTGAACATGAAGCTAGCAGCTTGTTTTCTTGTATTAGTGTTATCCGTAGGGGTAGATCATTATCGTAAATCCTGGAAGGATATTCAGAAACTGAATTTTCTGTCTGTGATAAGTAATAATGGAAGCATAACAAGCTGTATTAGGCTGTAACACATAGTGGGTGCTCTGTTTTGTTGTTGAAAGGAAGTTAGCAGAGTAGGGGTAGTTGACGTGAAATCATCGGGTAAACAAAGGTCAGACAGAGAAGCCAACCAAACCAGCCTGATGAAGGACAGAACTGTTGTGCACACTTGGCTGAATTCCCACCCGAGTGGTCAGCCATATCTTTTTTTTTGGGGGGGGGGGACAGAGTGTCACTATGTCGCCCTCAGTAGAGTGCTGTGGCGTCACAGCTCACAGCAACCTCAAATCTTGGGCTTAAGCGATTCTCTTGCCTCAGCCTCCCAAGTAGCTGGGACTACAGGTGCCCGCCGCAACGCCCGGCTATTTTTTATTGCAGTTGTCATTGTTGTTTTAGCTGGCCTGGGCTGGGTTCAAACCCGCCAACTTCAGTGTATGTGGCTGGTGCCGTAACCACTGTGCTCAGGCGCCGAGCCAGGTCAGCTGTATCTTGAACTGGTTGTTACTTGGGTCTTAAAATACTGTGGTCAAGCTAAAGACGAAGAAGCAACCAGTAGCCCAAAGCCAGATACATGGAGGGAAAAGCACAGCCGCGATAGAGAGTGGAGGTGGGGGGTTGACCTTTTGCCGGGTAGAGGAAAAAGAATGGGTTTTCCGTATGTTCTGTGGTCAGATTGGTCTCTCTAAAGCAGTGTTTTTCAACCTTCATTATCTCATGGCAAACTCGAATCTGTATTTAAACTTCTGTGGCACACTTAAATTATGTTAACCCCCCCCCAAAAAAATGAAAAAAGAATATACTTACTTTGAATTTCTTTCAAAAATAATCTAATAATCTTTACGTGCCCTGGCGCACCAGGTGCAAATCACTTCTCTCAAGCCTCCTGTTTCTCCCTGTCACTTGTTTCTCTCCTGGTTTAGAAATTCTCACAGGCCCAGGGCTGTGCACCAGGTGCTCAATGTGTGTGCTTTCCCTGAATACTGGGTTAGTGTCGCAACGAATTAAGTACACAAACTATAAACTGCAGTGATTTTAAAAATTGTTTGCTTATTCTTTCATGCTGTTACTGTAACTTCTGTTCAAGACTTTTCAGTCTATGCAGGAAGGAACTGTTACCTTCACTTCTCTTGTGCGTCTGTTCATGATGTGACTTCTGTATTTCTTAATCTCACAGTTGTTATTTTTGAGACAGAGTCTACCTTTGTTGCCCTTGGTAACCGTGCTGTGGCATCACAGCTCACTGCAGCCTCAAACTCTTGGGCTCAGGCAATCCTCCTGCCTTAGCCTCCTGAGTAGCTGGGACTACAGGTGCCCGCCACGATGCCCTGCTATTTTTAGATATGGGGTCTCACTGTGGCTCAGACTGGTGTTGAACTTCTGAGCTCAGGCAGTACCCCCACCTTGGCTTCTCAGACTGCTATACGTTAAGCTCATTATTTGGTTTACTCACTGCCGCCACCTTTGAGTCTAGGAACTTTTCTGAACTTAGATGTTTTAATGATGGGGCAGATCTCTTTATAAATAAATTATTCCTGCAGCTGTTGTTTCTTGTGGACCTACCCCCCGAATTTTGGTATTATCTGGAGACATTTTTGGTTGTCACAGCTACGGGACTGCTACTGGGCCCTAGATAGGATCCGGGGATACTGCTCAATAGCCCACGATGCCCAGAACAAGCCCTGACAAAGGATTATCTACTCCAACCCAAGATGTCATTGGTGCTAAGGTTGAGAAACTCTGCTTTACAGTAATATATTTTATCCTAAATGATTGTTTAAAAACACTCCAGCTGAAAATAGTTTTTCGTTAGCAACTGGAAGAAATCAGACCCAAGAAAATAATTATCTTAGAAAATCTAAAGAATTAGAATGAAAAATCACCATTTAAAATCTTTATTGTTTTCCTGGTATAACATTTACATTTGTTTTTTATTTTTTTGTTTTTGAAGATTATCTCTCTGGCCCGGGTTTGCCATTTCTGTAAGCCAGTTCGAAAGTAGGCTCCTGTTTAGTGCTGATGTAAGTTACAAAGTCCTGCGGAATGAGACTGTTCTAGAATTCATGACTGCGCTCTGCTGCAAAACTGGCTCATCCTGCATCATCCAGATGTGTGAGAAACAGCTGATAGGGCTCATTGTGCTTACAAGGTAAAGGCTGCACCCTTTTCTCTGAGAATCAGTTATTTAAGGCATTTGGGAACAGGAATAGGTTTGGAGCATTAGCGTGGTCAGAGATCTGATCCACTTACTCTTCTAGTTAGAAGGCTGGCTGTTCTCAGTCGACTAGAGTTCAGACGTGCTTGTGTGGTGTACTGGACGATCCAACAGCTGCTCTGGTCCCAGATTCTCTCTTGGGGTGGCCTCCCCTTCTCCCACTCTCTAGTCTACCCACCCAAGCTGCACTTTGCCACTTTAGTTCAATTCAATTGGATGGATTCCCCACCCCCAGTTCTGCCTATTAAATTTGGACGTGCACAAAGCTGAGCTCTCATGTCCCCATTTTCCAAAGCCTCCATTGCCCACCCAGTTGGAATCGTTCAGTTCCCTCCACGGGCTGCTTCTGTTGCTCTTCGTTTATAGCCACTTCTGTATGGCGATTTTATATTATCTTACAGGATGTTAGATCCATGTCCCACCTCCTCTGTTAAAGAGTCTGAGCGCTTCTAGTCTGAGACCATTTTTACTGCTTTGCAGACCTCTAGGTTTATCTGTATAAATTCACTTCCATGCACATTGGACCAGATTAAACATGGGCAGATCAGAGGAATTCCTGAGTACTAAGATGCCTGCTAGTCCGAGAACACATTTTTTTTTTTTAATTAAATCATAGCTGTGTACATTAATGCAATCATGGGGCACCATGCACTGGTTTTATGTACAATTTGAAATATTTTCATCAAACTGGTTAACATAGCCTTCCTGGCATTTTCTTGATTATTGTGTTAAGACATTTACATTCTACATTTAGTAAGTTTCACATGTACCCTTGTAAGATGCACCGTAGGTGTGATCCCACCGATTACCCTCCCTCCGCCCACCCTCCACCTCCCCCTTCCCTCCCTTTGGTTGCCCTGGGTAGAGCGTTGTGGCTTCGTAGCTCACACCAACCTGGAACTCTTGGGATCAAACGATCCTCTTGCCTCAGCCTCTAGAATAGCTGAGCCTTCAGGTCCCCACCATGACATCCTGCTAGTTTTTTTCTATTTTTAGAAGAGATGGGATTTCCCTCTTGCTCAAGCTGGTCTTAAATCCCTGAGCTCAAGCAATCCGCCCACTTCAGTGTCCCAGAATGCTAGGATTATAGGTGTGAGCCACCTCACCCGGCCCCAAGAATACTTCTTTGAGGGGACATGTTAACCTTCTAGTCTGGCTTAGAATTTCCACTTAATTTTTCTGGGTTATATAGCAGAGAGGTGGACTGGCTGAATTTCCACTACCTGGGATAAAGAGGTCACCCTCTTATCGCGATCTTGCTGGATTAGCTTACTGCTTTTCTTTTTTTTTTTGTAGAGACAGAGTCTCACTGTACCACCCTCGGTAGAGTGCCGTGGCGTCACATGGCTCACAGCCACCTCTAACTCTTGGGCTTACGTGATTCTCTTGCCTCAGCCTCCCGAGTAGCTGGGACTACAGGCGCCCGCCACAACACCCGGCTATTTTTTTTTGTTGTTGTTGTTGCAGTTTGGCCCGGGGCTGGGTTTGAACCTGCCACCCTCGGCATATGGGGCCAGCGCCCTACTCACTGAGCCACAGGTGCTGCCCAGCTTACTGCTTTTCAAATCACTTTGCAGGGACCAGAGGCTCTAGACAAGCCTACCGTGGAGGTTTCTGTCCATGTGCTGGGGCACCCGTGAAGATATTCCAGGCCACCCAGCTGGAGGGGAAGGGAGTTTGGAATCTCACAGCTGAGATGTTCTGTGGTTTTGCTGGGGCCACCCTAGCAGGGACGTAAGCAGGGTGTGGTCGATCAGACTTCTTTTGGTGGTTTTCTCAGAAAGACTACCTGGGGGCTCAGGAATCGGAGCAACACCTGAGGAAGCTGATGAGGAAGTTTCAGGCAAAGCTCAGGCCTTTGGACATTTAAGAATGATTTACCTAAAGTTAGAGCATCCGTCAGTGACAAAAATAAACTGTGGTCCAGTGACTTTCCCACAGGTTTGGTTGGAATGCTGACAGAGGTCCTCCTGTATACTGAGGAATTAAGTCACGTTCTTCTCTGATAAGAACTCATCATTTTTTTAAAAAAAGGAATTGTCTTGTCTTATAATCTTTTGTGATTTCTGACATTTTGGAGCCCTTATATTTTGAATTAAAAGTATGGTGAAGTAGTTGTTCGTCCTCGATGATCTAGAAAGTTTTTTAAAATTATTATTAAAGAGACCCTTGCATTTACCAGATACAATAACAGAACTTACCGTATTGACGACATTGACTGGTCCGTGAAGCCCACGAGCACCTTCCGGAAGCGGGATGGTACTGAGATCACCTATGTGGATTACTACAGACAGGTAGGAGGCGGTCTGCCTTCAGCCTCAGCTCCTTGTTCTCTTCCAGTCCCGTGGTCCCCGGGAGGTCGGGCTGAGTCTGCCTCTGACCCGATTCTTGCACTGTCTCCTTTTCTCTGTCCCCATCACCCCACCTTGGGACCCTGTCTCCTGGGACCTTGTTGCCTTCTGTCCCTTTCCTCCTGTAATCTCAGCCTATCCCTTAAAAGCACATTTTATCATGTCACTTCCAAAGTTAAACCATTTGCATGGCTCCCGCTGCCTTAGGAGCCACATGTAACCTTTCTGGCAAAGTCACGGTGATATATCATCTCCTTGTGATATATCATCTCTTGCCACATCCCTGTTCCTCCCCTGTGCTTGGCTGGACTTGCCTTGTGGGGTTCTGTGACTCAGTTTCTCCCCTGTGCATTTTCACACATGTTGCTTCCTCTCCTGCATACCCCTCTTAGCCAGACAAATGCTGACCTCTTTTCTGTGCCCAGCTGGCCATCAGCCCTCACGGGAGCCCAATGGCTCTCCTTCCCTGAACTTAGCTGCGTCAGGTCACTGCTGGCACCACACGAATGGATGGACCTCCATCCTGGACCTCGGACCCTGGGGGGTTACCTTGAGCTTTTTATTTCTGGCTAGTGCTCTGCACACAGTAGATAATCAAGACGGATTTAGGGATGGGCTCTCCTGCCGCCTCTGAAAGCTCTGTTCACAGTCATCAGTCATCCTTGATCCTCACCTTTCAGGTTTGGCGCCTTTCAGAGTTCAGTGTACAGTTGTAATCAGGTCCCCAAATCTCACACAACAACAAATAAAAAAGAAAAACACTTCCTTGATGTTTTGAAAGTCAGCCACACTGGTTCCAAGAACCTTTTCAGTTCTTTCGAGGCACGAAGTTCTGCTGCTATAGAAATAGTTCTATAAAGGTCAAATGCAGTTACTGTCTGACCCTCAGGGGCTTTCAGTGGCATCTGATACCTGTGACCCCTCCCGCCAGAAGGAATTGATCTTTTCCTTCTTGGACTCCTGACACCCCTGTGGCTCTCCATTCAGCTTTCAGATTCTTCTAGCTCAGTCTGTAGCAATGGTTCCCTCAATAAAAGGCTTTGTATTTTGAGATGCTCAAGTAGAGTGTCTTTGTATTGACTTCATCCCCAAATTATGTATTCATCTCCCTTGTGAGAACAGATTTGCATGAGTATCCTGCAGGCATCTCAGACTAACAGTGTTCAGACTGAGGTCATTGTCACTCCCATTTCTGTTTCCCCCGAGGATGCAGCAGCTCAGTTAGGGGTCCCTTTGCCTCTTTCCCTTCTTCACTGTCCCTGAGATGACAGTGTGTGCTTTGTCCTTGTCTCTCTGGAACCCATCCCTCCTCCCCATCCCTGTTCCTGCTGCATTGCTGCAGGACCTCTCCTGGACCTCCTCAGGGAGGTAACACAGTCACACTTTAGGCTCTTTCCTCCGTGTGATCTGTCATCTTAATGGCCACTAGAGAGATTTTCTGAAGGGCTGCCCAGATGTGTGACCAAGAACATAAGCCCTGGAATAAGATGGGCCTGGCTCTGGCTGTACACCCGTAGCTCAGTGATTAGGGTGCCAGCCACATGCTCCGGGGCTGGTGGGTTCAAGCCAGGCCTGGGTCTGCTAAAAAAAAAAAAAAAAAAAAGTAAAAGGTCTTGCCTCTAGCTGTGTAACCTTGGATTATCACTTAACCTAAAGTAGCAATTCTCAACCTGTGGGTCGCAACCCCTTTGGACTGTATTAAAGGTTCATGAAAGGTTGAGAACCACTGACCTAAAGGGTCATCTGTAAAGGGAATTTCTCTCTCTCTTTTCTTTCTTTTTTTTTGAGACAGCATCTCAGTCTGTCACCCTGGGTAGATTGCTATGGCATCATAGCTCACAGCAACCTCAAACTCTTAGGCTCAAGCAGTCCTCTTGCCTCAGCCTCCCAAGGATCTGGGACTACAGGCACCCACCACAAAGCCTCACTAGTTTTCCTATTTTTAGTAGAGATGGGGTCTTTGATCTCCAACTCCTGAGCTCAAGTGATCCACCCACACTGGCCTCCCAGAGTGCTGGGATCATAGGTATGAGCCACTGTGCCCGGCCCTCTTTCTCTGCTTCCAAGGCACAGTGGAGCACTGAACAAGCTCATCTGTGTGCAGAGCATTTCTCAGGGGCTAGCATATTGTGAGCACTGAGTGAAGAGTGGAAACCCTTCCCCACTTTCTGTCCTCCCTTCTTCCTCTCCAGAGTCACACAGTTTGACGCCATCCCCTTCCAGCGTCACTGCCCTCAGCATCCCCCACCCTGTGCTCCAGGCTGTCATCACCGCGGTCTGCTCACCAGTCACTACAGTTGGGAGACAACTGCATAAAGCCACACCACACCTTTCTCCTTCATCCTAGCTTCAAGCTGACTTGTGAAGTCCTCTCTGACTCTGCTTTCTGTCACACATGCAAAAGAGCCACCTGTTCTCTTCTCTGGGCCCCCGTGTCATGAATCATGTTTCTATAATACTTCCTTTGTAGAACAGGGATGGTGTTTGGTTAATCTTTGATACATAGTTACCTAGTAAAGCATCTTGCACATAAAATGTGCTCTGTGTTTATGTATTAAACCCACAGGGAATGGGTTACATACTTTTGTTTCTTTCCTGAAACAATTAAATTTGTTTGATTAAATTTGTTTCTAATTGAGAAGAAGTATTTTACCACCCGTGACATTCTGAACAGGGAATCATGCTAAAAACCCCCTCACTTTTTTGTAATGAGTTGTGATTCACTGTGTCTATGTACATTGTCATTAGGGAGAAAAAGAAAACTGGTCACTGTCCAGTTTGTCCTCTTCTCTGTCCCACAAGAAGACGACTAAATTATTATGTAGTCATTCTTCAAAGTGGAAGACCTCATACTTTTGACCTTTATATTTCTCTGTTTTATCTTATCCTGAAACTTTTTTTTTTTTTGAGACAGAGTCTCATTTGTTGCCCTCAGTAGAGTGCTGTATAGTCATAGCTCACGGCAACCTCAAACTCTTGGACTCAGGCGGTTCTTTTGCCTAAGCCTCCTAAGTAGCTGGGACTACAGGCGCCTGGCTATTTTAGAGACAAGGTGTCCCTCTGGCTCAGTCTGGTCTCAAAACTATGAGCTCAGGCAATCCACCTGCCTTGGCCTCCCAGTGTGCTAGGATGACAGGTGCGAACTACCATGTCCGGCCCCTGAAACATATTTTTAAATGCTAAGAAAACCGTGCAAGAAGAGGATTAAATTCACCTTCTGACGGTGGCTCAGAAGGTCACATTCTTGCCATGTACCAGTAAATAGCAGCCCCCTTTCTTGGCCATGCCCCAGTCTTGCTTGCACTGTTACCCGAGACTCTTCATACTCCCACATTTTCTGCAAGGTTTTCTCTTGGCTTCTGCCTTCACGAAGCCTTCCCTGATCCACTAGCCATACACTGTTTCTCTTGTCCTTTCCACCTTGCTAGCCCAGGGATCCTGAGCCGAATTGTGTAACAAGCGGAGTCTGAAGAGAGAAATGCTGAGCGAGCTAAAATTCCAGTTACAGGGGCTTTGGGGAAGGTGTTAATTCAAGTGTGCCTTGATCTGTGGAGGGGATAATAGTATCTATTTCATAGTTTTGTTGTTAAAATTTAATGAGGAAGAATATAAGCACTTATCATATCATTGTGCTTCTCATCTGCCCTCTTTGTAGATAACATATTTACTTGAAGGGCACTTCCTGGAACAGAGAAAGCACCCCAGGTGCACTGAATTAATGAAGCCACGTAGGAAATACCCCTTTTGATAGAAGGCGTCTCCAAGGATTTTAGCCATAGTATTAGTCGCACTTGCCACTTTAGAATGATTTTGAAAGATTTTTTGTTTGAATGACTAAATGTCCTTCTTTGAAAATGCCCTGGTGTGATGGCTCATGCCTGTAATCCTGAGCACTCTGTGAGGCCAAGGCAGATGGGAGGACTGCTGGAGCTCAGGAGTTAGAAAACAACCTGAGCAAGAGCAAGACCCTGTCTCTACTAAAAAACAGAAAAAACAAGCTGGATTTGGTTGTGCACACCTGTAGTCCCAGCTACTGGGGAAGCTGAGGGAACAGAAGCTCATGAGCCCAAGAGGTTGAGGTTGCTGTGAGCTGTGACACCAGGGCACTCTCCCCAGGGCAACATAGTGAGACTCTGTCAAACAAACAAAAAAAAGAAATGCACACATCTAGTTTCCTTTATTATAATTACTATTGTCAGCATCATGTATTGCCCAGGCATTTCATAAATAATATTTTTCCAGTTGTTGTGTTACTAATGTTGAGTAAATTATACTGGAAATGAGTTAATTGTGACCTTTGCCGTTGGAACATTTGGCAAGGTGAGAATATTGGAATTTGATTTAGGAAGGGAAAAAGGAGTCAGGTATAAACTAACACTTGCCAAAGACTCATTATCAACTGGACACTGGGCTAGTGGTTTGCCCCGCTGCTGTTACCCTTATTTCATGGGTGAGGAAAGGCAAGTAACTTCCCTCGTGTCACGGTCCCAGCAAGTGGAAGAGCTGGGGACCAAATTCACTTTTGTCAGACTTCAGAGCTGCTTGCCCATGAAATCCCTCTATCCTGGCAGTTAAGGACAGTTATGCTCTTATTTGAGGTTGACTCAGCAAAACCCATGCCTCCAGCTTGCATATAGACAATTTCAAAATGAATACAGATGTTTAGAACCAGGGAGTTCCGTGTGGGGCTGTCCGCCTGAGTCCTCAACAGTGGAAATGCTGGCTTCGATTCTGCCTCATCAGGGTCGTTGAGTGATGTACAGAACCCACTGGAGACTGTTCTGAATCTGGCTAAAACCCAGAGCACGGAAATAATTTTTTTTAATGGTGTTGCATTATAAAAGAAAATAATTAAAATAATAAAACTGCTCTCACATAAAAAAGATAGGTCCTGGGAAGAAGGCAGACATGGGTAGGCGACCATGGAATTTTCTCCTTGCTCCACTGAAAAGATTTGCTTCTGTATTCATTTTGGGATTACCTTGTTGCTTATAAGCAAAGATGCTTATCTTGCTGTGTTTTCCACGTTAACCTTTTCCTCATTAATCTTGCATTTTATAGCAATATGATCTTACTTTATCTGACCTGAATCAGCCAATGCTTGTTAGTCTGTTGAAGAGCAAGAGAAATAACGCCGAACCTCAGCTTGTTCACTTGGTACCTGAACTCTGCTTTCTCACAGGTAATGTAAGACTGTACTTTCAGGGATCATTTCTATAGTTTGTCACAGGTAATGTTTGCATCTTATAACCCTGTCAGGCTCCTGGTCACAGGGCCTGGATCCCAGGTCACAGCCAGAAGCTTCTTAAGTTAGATTAGGGCCAGAGCGTTAACTTAACCCACGAAGGATGGGCCTTTTAAGTAATGATCAGTAGTAGAGACAGGTGGAGATAGAGTCTGTTTTGGGTCTGTTTTCTTTTCTCCTTTTGTTACTTGGATGTAAAATAGTCTCCCTGATATTTTCCTAACATTGAGCTGCTCTTTGTCATTTTTTGAGCTTCATTTGTATAAAAAGTGATTGCTGGGCAGCGCCTGTGGCTCAAAGGAGTTGGGCGCTGGCCCCATATGCCAGAGATGGTAAGTTCAAACAACCCAGCCCTGGCCAAAAACTGGAAAAAAAAAAAAAAAAGTGATTGCCTTTGATTTTCTTTGGGTATCATGTTAGAGCGATGTCAGAATGATTCTTGCTTTTCTTTTTGCATGCGCTTCCAGAAGGTAATTCAGTGTACAACAGTGTACAATATGAATAACTGGCTTGAGTACTTTTAATGATGTTCATTTTAACTAACAGGTTGGGCCTAGGCAGGGAGGGATTTTCTACTTTTTATATTTCTGTACTGCCTGAGTCAATTATGTATATACTTTGCATTTAGAAATCTTAATAAGGATATAATCCTTGGGGAGAGAGATGTGCATTCTCAGTGGTATTTAGATATTGTAGACAGGCCCAGCCCAGTGCGGCAGCCAGCAGCCGCAGGAGTTTGCGGAACCCTTGAAATGTGACTAACCTGAGTTGGAAGACTGTGAGATGTGCCGTGAACGTAGAATGCAGACCAGATTTTAAAGGCTTAGCCCAGCGGTTCTCAACCTTCTAATGCTGTGATGTATTATCATTGTTACAAAGGGGTCGTGACCCACAGGTTGAGAACCATTGGCTTAGCATGAATAAAAAGGAAACTATCGTATCAATACAATTTTTATGTTGCTTACACGTTGAAATAACACGTTAGATATATTGGGTTAAATAATATATACGACTTAAAATAACTTCATCTGTTTCTCTCTGGCTTTTCTTGACGTGGCTACTGGAAAATTTAAAATGCTGTCTGTGTTTTCATTTCCATTGGTCAGCGCTGTATACAGATGGTGAATCCTATTGAGGCCAAGTGGAAAAGTTTAAACTGTGCCTGAGATGAGCTGGGGTTGCATATATTCAGTTTTTCACTTTGTTTTCATTTGCATTTCCTAGGACTGACTGACCAGGCCACCTCTGATTTTCAGCTGATGAAGGCCGTGGCTGAGGAGACACGGCTCGGTCCTTTGGGCCGGCAGCAGCGCCTGGCCAGGCTTGTGGATAACATCCAGAGGTACCGGGTCACCTTGCTGAGACTGTGTGTACCCTGCCTGGGGCCCAGCTTGTAGGATTGGGTGATCTGTGTAACACTTCATTCCTTGATGGAAATGTCCCATTCTTAGTGGTTCAGAGCAAGGAGCTTTAATACTGTGCCTCCAAAGCCCAGAGCTTCATCTGAGATGCCTCAGGACTAGTGGGATTGCGGGGAAGTCTGGAGGGGCCATGCTGGTAGGAAGACCACCTCCCTTCACCTAGACAGCTCTGCTTTCATTAGTTTTCTACATTGAGGATAAAATTTTGAATGAAGAAAAGGGTTGTAATCTAAAAAACTGCAACACTAAAGACCTCCAAAGGAACAAACCCCAGGCCCCCATATTAAGGGTTAAGAATGTTCAGATCTAAATGTAGGGCCCTCAGCACACTGAGCGTAAGGAAAACCCCACTATGTACTCTTTTAAACTCAAGAAACCTTTATAGCTATTGGTTTAGTTCATCTGGTTCTCAGACTATGTTCCTGCCCACAGTTATGACAGTTTTCTGTAACCTGTATGGGAAAGTCGAGCTGTTCTCTGGTTTCCCCTGTGACCTCCTGAAACTGCACTGATATTGTAGCCCCACATGGCTGCTGGGCACTCCAAGGGTCTGATGACACATCTTGAAATGATCATTTTTTGGTTATATTGGGTTAAATAATATATATCTTTAAAATCACTTTTTGAAGACAGGTACTAGAATATCTAAAATTATATATGTGGCTCGCTTTACATTTTTATGAACGACATTGTTGTAAAATGGTTAGTTTTCTTTCAAAAGTTTTTTTTGAGTAATACTACCTCATGGAGGAACTTGGAGATTTACATAAGCAAAAAGAGAGTGTGTGTGTAAAGACTCAGTACGTATTTGTTTGATAAATGAATGAATCACAGGGAATGGATGGTGTAATATCCTTTCAGATATTTGCAAAAGCCTATAATCCTTTTCTTTTTAGGGAAATGAGACAGAACTGTACATCATGTTTTATAAATTGAGTTTTTCACGTAAAGGTTTTTTCTCAAACGTTGCCACATGATAAATGTGCATTTATTTTATCATGCTAGTGGTTTCTTAGTTTCCATTTCATAGATGCACTTTGTGTCATTTATTCTGGCTATCCCCCAGACTAATGTTTACTGGAGAAGACTCTCCTGCTAAATTCCGCTTCTCCTGGGCTGTGGATTCGTCCCCAGCGCATCTGCCGGCTGCCTTTCGGTACTGCTGTTTCCCTCCGACCAGTGATGTCCTCCCCCAGCTCAGCCTGGACAGAGAGTGTCGGAAGCACAGTAACTAATTCAAAGGATTATTGACCAGACAAGACATAGCCTTAATAGATGGAAACAGTGAGCTATCACAGAAAGACAGTGGTAAAGAGGTTTGAGGGTTTGAGTTTGAGGTCCCAGAAAAAATGAACTGGAGCTTTTATTTATTTATTTTTGAGACACAGTCTTGTCTCCCAAGCTACGGTGCAATGGTGCAGTCATAGCTCACTGCAGCCTCAAACTCCTGGGTTCAAGTGATCCTCCCCTCAACCACCCAGGTAGTTGAGACTATGAATGTGTGCCACCATGCCTGGCTAATTTGTAGAGATGGGATCTTGCTATGTTGCTTGGGCTGGTCTCAAACTCCTAGCCTGCTGGCTCCAAGGGAATCCTCCTACCTCAGCTTCTCCAAGTCCTAGGATTACAGGCATGAGCCACCATGCCCAGCCAGAGACAGAACTTTATTTTTTTCTTTCAATTTTGCTTTCAATTTCAGCTGGCTTTTACTCATCTTAGTTTGAAGTTTTGTTTTTTTTTTCCTTTCTTCCTTTAGCGATTCTCTTACCTTTTGGCTCCCAAGTAGCTGGGATTATAGACGCCTGCCACAATGCCTGGCTTTTTTTTTTTTTGGTAGAGACAGGGTCTCACTCTGGCTCACTCCAGCTCATGCTGGTCTCAAACCTCTGAGCTCAGGCAGTCCACCCGCCTTGGCCTCCCACAGCGCTAGGACTACAGACATGAGCCACCATGCCCAGCCAGAGGCAGAGCTTTAATAGAAAAACAAAGGGTGTCCCATTCGATCCTGCAATCCCATTACTGGGCATCTACCCAGAAGGAAAAAAATCCTTTTATCATAAGGACACTTGTACTAGACTGTTTATTGCAGCTCAATTTACAATCGCCAAAATGTGGAAACAGCCTAAATGCCCACCAACCCAGGAATGGATTAACAAGCTGTGGTATATGTATACCATGGAATACTATTCAGCCATTAACAAAAATGGAGACTTTACATCCTTCGTATTAACCTGGATGGAAGTGGAAGACATTATTCTTAGTAAAGCATCACAAGAATGGAGAAGCATGAATCCTATGTACTCAATCTTGATATGAGGACAATTAATGACAATTAAGGTTATGGGGGGGGGAAGTAGAAAGAGGGAAGGAGGGAGAGGGGTGGGGCCTTGGTGTGTGTCACACTTTATGGGGGCAAGACATGATTGCAAGAGGGACTTTACCTAACAATTGCAGTCAGTGTAACTGGCTTATTGTACCCTCAATGAATCCCCAACAATAAAAAAAAAAAAAAATTAAAAAAAACAAAACCCTAACCCACAGAACGTCACAGCCTAGCATAAACATGCTCAAAACACGTACATTAGCCTTGTAGTTGAGGAAAATCATCTAGCATAAAGCTGATTTTATAATAAAGTGTCGACTATCTCATGTAAAAAAAAAAAAAGAAAAACAAAGGGTGGGTTTCCTCAGTGTCCTGTGAATGCCTGGCTTAGTGGCTGCTGAGGCCAGGAGACAAAGTGTTCGTGGTTACCACACTCAAGGAGCTTATGGCTCAGTGGAAATTGTCATATATCTTCCATGAGATAAAATACAAACATGACTAAAGCTTATTTATCAGTTTAAAGTACTGTACAAAAAGAAAGTACTGTTCCTTTTGCTAATGGGAATGTCCTCCTCACAGTCTTCCTACCACCCTGCGTATTCTAGGCGTCTTCTCAAGTTTAATTTCTTCCCTTCCCTTCCTTTATCCTCCATCCACTCCCAAACCAAGAAATTCCCATAGTTCCACATCCACTGGCTCCAAAATATCTCATGAGCAAGTTTGTCATCAGGAATGATAATAGTGTACCGTTTCAAGCACATGGCATGTGCTAGGCGCTACGGTGGTCACTTTACCCGTACTGTTACATTTAACCTTCACACCAACCCTATGAAACAGCTACTTTTTATTATCCTTGTACTTTTCCAGTAAGGAAACCACAGCATTAAAAAGATGTGATCGTTTGCTCAAAGTCACATACTGTTAAGTGTTAGAGCTAGGAGTTAAACCGAGGTCTGTCTCGCTTGGAGGCTCATTTTTCAAACCATGGTGCCCCCCACGTATCCCAGCTCATCCCAAATGGGCAAAGTTATCCCAAATTCTGTTGAGCAGGGGAAAGAAATGGTATGTAAAAATAGAAGCCAGGAAAGAATCCTAAAGACACTGAAAATCAGCCCCTGAATAATTCAGCAAGATACAATTTATATTTCTAACGATTAAAATAAGCACTTAATGATTTTAAACGACTTTGTCAACAGAAACAAGGATGCTCGTTTTGAGCTAGAGACCTGGGGAATGCATTTTGGAAGTCAGATGTCTGTGACTGGCCGAGTTGTGCCCCCAGAAAAGATATTAATGCGAGACCACATAGTAAGTATTGTGATTCTTTTTTCATTCATAAATATTTACTGGAATGTTTGTAAGTTTGATCATTTGCCAAAGTGACTAGTAACTCACCCACTATTTGGTGTCTTCATGGCCAAGTCCTGCCCTCACTTTGTCCTAAGACTTTAGTTACCCGCTGGTTTCCTTTTCGATCTGAATTTAGTTGTGTGGACTTCGTGGCACCCAGAAGGCATGATATATGTTAGTTAGAAAACAGCATTTCAAGCCATTGCAGTTAAAACATACCTACCTTTTACTGGGTGTTGTATTATTCTTATATACTTCAAATTAAAAAAAGAAAAAGCCACAGTTACCTGTGAAAAATTCAGTGACCATTAAGTCTAGTAGGCTACGTTTCCTGACACCAGAATTGGTTTTTAGTTGCCATATCCTTTGTGTCTGTTCATCTTTCAAAGGAATGCTTCTCAGACTGGCATGAATATGAAGAAATTCACACACAGCCCAGCCCCAGACGTAGGGCTTGGGGGAGAGAGGCAGTCTGAGGCCTGGGGAACACCCAGCAGGCCACATCTGCCCTTCAGTCGAAGAAATAAGCCTCTTTTTCGAAAAATTACTCATTATCTTTTTGCTTTCCCCCTTTGTTTTCCCCACTTTAAAGGCCAGTTACATTTCATTTTTTTTTATTGTTGGGGATTCATTGAGGGTACAATAAGCCAGGTTACACTGATTGCAATTGTTAGGTAAAGTCCCTCTTGCAATCGTGTCTTGCCCCCATAAAGTGTGACACACACCAAGGCCCCACCCACCTCCCTCCGTCCCTCTTTCTGCTTCCCCCCCATAACCTTAATTGTCCTCATATCAAAATTGAGTACATAGGATTCATGCTTCTCCATTCTTGTGATGCTTTACTAAGAATAATGTCTTCCATTTCCATCCAGGTTAATATGAAGGATGTATTTATTTTTTAAAGTCCCTCTTCTTATTTTTAAAGGCCTCTTCTTAGGCATTATAAACTGACTTGTCTGAACTAATATAACTGAACAACAAATACATCTTGTTGGCAGATTGGGAAGTTTTTATTTCATCATCTCTTTTTAACAAAATATCACTAAATTACCAAAACCTTTTTTTTTTTTTTTTTTTTTTGGAGCTGAGGAAAAACTACTTTTCAAAACAAAACTTTGTAAAATACTAAAATTTAGACCTATGAGTATCTTGGGCAGGAGTCAGTGAAGCAAAGCTCAATTTCAGATCCACATATGAAGAAGGACTTCAGATACTTAACATGATCCATCTCATCATCTGTATAAGTAAAATCACATTTACCAGAGCTTTCATTCTTATTTATTTATTTGCATTGTGTGTGTGTGTGTGTGTAAACTGATGTCTATAGGAGAAAGGGCATGAAAATGAGAGACCTCATCCCCTAGAGGTAGCGGATGGCTGGGGTGACTGTCATAAACTTCTTGGTCAATTCTGCTTTTCTGAAGCTAGGTGGGTCTGAGGCACTAAGTAAACCAAAGGTTCCTAGGCCTCAGGGTGTGCCTAGGCACACTGTCCTGGGTCTGTCCCCACCCCCCACCCCCCGCAGTCCCTGTAAGATGATGGCAGATGGAAGTGGCCTCGGTGTGTGCACGGACACACTGTCTTGGGTCTCTCCCTGCATCCCTCCACCCCCAGTCCCTGTAAGATGACGGCAGGTGGAAGTGGCCTCAGTGTGTGTACGGACACACTGTCTTGGGTCTCTCCCTGCATCCCACCCCCCGCAGTCCCTGTAAGATGACGGCAGGTGGAAGTGGCCTCGGTGTGTGCATGGGCACACTGTCTTGGGTCTCTCCCTGCATCCCACCCCCCGCAGTCCCTGTAAGATGACGGCAGGTGGAAGTGGCCTCGGTGTGTGCATGGGCACACTGTCTTGGGTCTCTCCCTGCATCCCACCCCCCGCAGTCCCTGTAAGATGACGGCAGGTGGAAGTGGCCTCGGTGTGTGCATGGGCACACTGTCTTGGGTCTCTCCCTGCATCCCACCCCCCGCAGTCCCTGTAAGATGACGGCAGGTGGAAGTGGCCTCGGTGTGTGCATGGGCACACTGTCTTGGGTCTCTCCCTGCATCCCACCCCCCGCAGTCCCTGTAAGATGACGGCAGGTGGAAGTGGCCTCGGTGTGTGCATGGGCACACTGTCTTGGGTCTCTCCCTGCATCCCTCCACCCCCAGTCCCTGTAAGATGACGGTGTGAGCAGGAGGGCTGTGGCTGTCCTCATACTTGCTATAATGGGTAGAAATGAACTTTGGCACAAGATAGAACCATTTATGGAACGCACCTGGATTTGTGGATCTGTGTTTTAATACTTTGAATAGCAAACTGTTTATAGTATAAACAGTTCTGTTAGGACAAATGGTGGCCATCTTCAAACTGTCTTTATTTACTGGCTCTCTGAATAGATTTGTTCAATCTGTTTATGATCATTATTTTTCTCAGTTTCAACCTGTGTCTTCTGCTGATTGGTCCAAGGATATTCGAACTTGCAAGATTTTAAATGCACAGTCCTTAAATAAATGGTTGATATTATGTAGTAACAGAACAGAAAATGTGACCGAGAGCTTCCTGAACTGCTTGAGAAAAGTGGGAAACGTCATGGGATTTAACGTGGACTACCCCCAAATGTGAGAACGCACTGAATTTTTTTCATGTATTAGTTTGGTTTAGTTATGGTGTGGTAAGAAATAATGGCTGATGTATCTACAAAAGTTTCTTTATGTCAGTAAAGTTTCCCAGTGTGAAGTACCAAGAAAATAGTCATAAGTAAATAGATACTTTAATGACTGAATTTCTATAAAGTTAAAACATATTTTCTGTTGGTCTTCTCTGACCTTGTTTCCACGGTTCTTGGTTGATAGTCTCATTCCCTGGAAATCGGTTGAGAGCTAATTGGGGTGTAACTCCTTCCTAAGTTTACTATTGCCTTCTCAACTTTTTTTCTTCTTTCATATCAGTACGTATAACTGATATGAATCTTGCCGGTTTTTCATATCAGTTATTTACTTAACATCAAACAAGCTATTAACGAAAGTTGCATGACCTGACTTATTTAATAGGTGTATGCTTTAAACTTTAACATAAAAAATAGATGTAAAATAATCTGATTCTATTATTGTAGCATAAGATTAGTTATTTATTTATTCTTAGACTATTTATTGAGTATTACTGTGTGCTAGATACTATCCCAGTTGATGGAGGTGAGAAAAGTAAGTTGCTTTCACTTTAGGAAGAGATACATACACTCTTACACCCAAGGAAAAGCTGGGGAAGCTCATCGTATTTAACCTGATATGCTTAGAAAAGTATGCAACAGATACTTCTTTTTCTTTGTTATGCTTGAGGTGCAAATGTCCTAATTGGCAAGGTGGAAAGTTATTCTTTAAACACGTAGCTACTAATTAATTACATCAGCAGTGCAAGTATTGTTGGAAACGGTAGTTATTCTGTCTCAGCTTACATCGTTGTTTAGAATTCTCCTCTTATCAAATCTGTTAACTAATCGCCTGGTTTGAGTTTCACCTGCTCTAATTTCTCTTAGCCCATAAGCTAATAAAGCAGGAAAGATTATGAAAGAGGCCACAGTCCACAGACCCTGGGCTGGCGTCATAAGCTCTTTTTCACATGAATTCTCTGACTAGGCCTGTTGCCGGGTTCTGTCCTTAACCTGTTTTATTTGAAACCTTATATTTTATTCCATCCTTTTTCTTGCCCAGGAAGTATCTGTTTACCTGTTAGATTTAGGTGCATCGCTTCTCGTATATAAAGCACTTGCCTGATGATTTTAGAAGGAATGGACAGAAAGGGCAGCTAAGTCAGAGTGCAAGAAGAATTAGAAGTCGGAACCATGTAGTTGTTCAGACAGGGCTGCTGGCTTTGCATGTAGACCATTTAGAATCAGCCTCCAGGGGTTAGTGGTCCTGCCGCCCGCTGGGCAAGGTTTCAAAGGCTACTGGGCAATGGCACAAATAAATCATATATGCATAAAAGAGGCTGATTCTATGTAAAAAAACTAGACTTATAAAGTCCTGTGTGGGGGGATGGCTCCAGATGCTCTGACCCCCAACATGATCTAAGGACAGAACATACGTTTTGTACGTACTTGATGGTTGATTGATTGATTAAGGCTAAATATTCCAGGCTCCATACAAGCTGCCACTGAGGGGAAAAAATATTTTTGTCTGAATCATGCAGACTCGCTAAATATCTTGATGATTCATTAACCTGATATTTTCTGAAACATCTATTTTAAGATTCCTATAGAGATTTAGCATTGCAGAAATCTAAATGCTGGTGTAGCTTGAGCCCTTTTTCAGACACTTGATGACAGGACGCTTGATTTCAGAAGCTCGTTTTCAACCCCATTTTGAACAACAGGATTATTCATTATAGGGGTTCTGCACAACTGTGAGAACATTTCATTTTCTGCCAAACTATTTTTATGCTATAAAAATGGTTATTTAATGTTTTTGGCATCTCTTGTAGTGAAAGAAACAACTTTAGACTCAGGAGGTTTTTATCTTTCCATAATTTCTTCCCTAAAATTTTTAGTCTGTAATGAAAATGTATTTGTACTATTTCTAATACCGTAGCACCGTATGCTCCTAAGAAGGAATTAATCTTCAAAATTAATCTTTTTATGTAGCATAAGAGTACAAGAAAATCCAGCTGCCTTTCTTAGAGCCGTACAGCAACATGTTGAGCCTGATGTTCAGTTGGTAAGCATGAGATACTTTTAAGTTTTTATATATAGTTATATTTTTACTTTATATGTAAAATCTAAAATAAGGGATTTGGACATACTTTCCCATGACATGTTTGCAGATTGCCTTGCATTTCCCCAAAGCACCCAACCAAGTGTTAATGTTAATATCGTAGTCAGTATTTTATTTCCCTTTTATATTTCTAACATTACTTTTTGGGGGGAGGGGAGACAGGGTCACTCTGTCACCTCCATTAGAGTGCTGTGGCATCACAGCTCACAGCAACCTCAAACTCTCGTGCTTAAGTGATCCTCTTGCCTCAGCCTCCTGAGTAGCTGGACTACAGGTGCCTGCCACAACACCCGGCTAGTTCTTTTTTTCTGTTTTTAGTAGAGACAGGGTCTTGCTCTTGCTCAGACTGGTATTGAACTCCTGAGCTCAGATATGTGATTTGCAAGGTATTTTCTGCCATTCCACGATTGCCTTTTTTAGGCTCCCAATTGTATCCTGTAAGATGCAGTTCTTAATTTTAATGAAGCCCAATTTACTTTTGCTTCCTATGCTTTTGATGTCATAGTCAAGAAATCCTTGCTGCATGGCATCCCATGAAGTCCCTGCATTTTCTTTGAAGAGTTTTGTAGCTTTTATGTTTAGATCTTTGGTCCACTTGCTTTTTTTTTTTTTTTTTTTTTTCACTTTGTTGCCCTTAGTTGAGGGCGGTGGTGTCATCATAGCACACAGCAACTTCAAACTCTTGTGCTCAAGCGATTTTCTTGTTTCAGCCTCCCTGGTAGCTGAGACTCCAGGCTCCCACCACGATCCCTGGCTATTTATTTTATTTTTTTTAGAGATGGGGGTCTCACTCTTGCTCTTTTTTTAGAGATGGGGGGTCTCACTTTTGCTCAGACTGGTCTTGAACTCCTGTGTTCAAGCAATCCACCCATCTCAGCCTCCCAGGGAGCTTTTAAAATACATTGCTTCTTGTTACTCCTATCTCAGTCTCTTGGATGTCTGTATATTTTCCAATTTACTGGGGGTCATCTCTCACTTAATATTTGAGAAAAACCCACCTCACTGCATAAATGTTGGGGTAGCAGGTGTTCTCCCCAGTATTTCAGAGGATTCTTGGGGGGGGGTTTCGAGTTGCCTGTGGCCCCAAGGTTCCTGTTTTCTCTGAATTCTTGCTGCCTTCTGGGTGTTCCATCCTCTCCGAGCACCGTTTCCTCCTGCACAGCATCGTTTTTGGGACATCTGCAAAAGGTGGGTGTGACCACGCGTGCCTAGCTGACTGCAGACTGCGTGGGGCCCGGGCACGATTACATCACATCTCAACATTTCAGACAAGCTAAAATTGACATCCTGTCCTTGAGAATCTCTCAGCCATTCATATTTCCTTGAAATGTCTATTCGCCTTCCAGGCCTGGTCCTCCCCACTATTGCGGGGATTTTTCTGGGTCTTCCATCGTCTCTTCTTAACCTCCCTAGCTCTCTTAGCCCAATGCAGCAAATTCCGGTTTGTATCTCATGCAAAATAATGAACCTCCCTGTACCTAAGTGCTCTTTTAATTAGTTTCTCTTTTAGTTCAAAGGATGTTATATTAAATGAAGACAATTCTCAACCTAAGAGCATTTATTTTTTTACTTAAAGTACAGAAACTTACAGAAAAGTTGCGAGAATAGTACAAAGAACTCTTGTATCTCCTTGACCCAGAATCCATCATTACTGACATTTTGCAGTACTTCCTTCATTATTTCCTGTATTTTGTTTTTCTTGAGCCATTTGAGAGTTAACTTAACAGACATGGTACCCCATTGCCCTTAAATTCTTCAGTGCACATTTTCTTTTTTATTGTTGGGGATTCATTGAGGGTACAATAAGCCAGGTTACACTGATTGCAATTGTTAGGTAAAGTCCCTCTTGCAATCATGTCTTGCCCCCATAAAGTGTGACACACACCAAGGCCCCACCCCTCTCCCTCCTTCCCTCTCTCTGCTTTTCCTTCCCCCCAATGACCTTAATTGTCGTTAATTGTCCTCATATCAAAATTGAGTACATTCATGCTTCTCCATTCTTGTGATGGAGAATAATGTCTTCCACTTCCATTTTCTATAAGCAAGATCCCTCACTGACAGAGCCATAGGACAGCTGTCCAATCAGGAAATGACTTCCCCGACTGTCCCACCAGTGTGCTCTGGAGGACGAGGATCTAGTGTGATGTACTTAAGTTGTTCATCTCGGTCAGACGTCTCTCCTTCAGCCCGACACTGTTCCTTAGATTTCCCCTGGTTTTGATGACTTTCTAAAGTACAGACCTGTTACATCATATAATGTCCCTCAGTTTGCGTTTGTTAAGTTCAGGCTTTGCACATTTGGCGAGACTTATCACAGCAGTGATCCTCTGTCCTTACAGAGTTCCACCTTGCAGTACTCTGCCAATTAAGGAGGCATCTGCTAGACGACCCCACCATAAAGTTACTCTTTTTAATCAGTTTGTGTGTGTGTGTGTGTGTGTGTGCTTTGAGACCATACAAGTATCCTTTTCCTCATCAAACATTTACGCCTTAGTCTGAGCATCCATTATAATTCTTGCCCAGAATCCATTATTACTGTGATGGTTGACACCTGAGGATTCCACCCAGCTTCCATACTTAGGAGGGGCCGAGCAACAGGCCCCATGTGTTCATTAGTTGGTATCAGTATGGACTTACAGATTTGTATTTTATTTAGTAGGAGGAAAACAAATTTTCTTTGCAGTGAGGTTTTCCTGTAAATGTTATGGTTCTGAAGAGCAATACCTTTCATGAGCCGTTTGTTTGCCTCCCTTTTTTTTCTGTTGCTCTTATTATTTGTTTTGATGCTCATCATCTTGTCCTTGATTTTGACAGTGGGAGCCCTGTTCAAGCTGACTTCAGGGCCTTTTTCCTGTGTCCCCCCCTTTCTTAGATGGGATGTTTCCTTATTTTTTGGCAAAATAAGACATACAAGGCTTATCATGTAGTTTTGCTTCTCAGCCCTGCAATCAGATATTTCTTACCAGAGTCCTTTTGGCAGAAAATAGTATTTAGAAACAAATATTTGGGCCATTGGCATGCTCATTTGCTAAATGGGTGTTGCCCTCCCCTACCCAGGCTTTCTCAATGGGCAGAGCTAGGAAATATGTGCATGTCACGTGGCTCCTGTTACCCTTTCCTTGTCTGCTCACTCCTCCAGACCCTGTGTGTAGCTCATACCATTTGGCTCCCATCTGCTGTCAGCCCGGGCCCCACTGGGACACTGCCTTGTTCTGCCACCTTCCTTGTTTGGCAGCAAACTCATGGGATGGAAGGAAGGCTTTTCACTTTGAGAATTTTGCTGATAATATAGAAGTATTTTTGTCTACTTTATATAATTAAGTGTAAATAATCTTAGCCTCTGACATTATAACTTTAAATAATCGTATGAGTCGGGGGGGCAGTGCCCGTGGCTCAGTGGGTAGGGCGCCAGCCCCATATACTTAGGGTGGCGGGTTTTAACCCAGCCTCGGCCAGCTAAAACAGCAGTGACAACTGCCACAAAAAATAGCCAGGTGTTGTGGTGGGTGCCTGTAGTCCCAGCTACTTGGGAGGTTGAGGCAAGAGAATCACCTAAGCCCAAGAGTTGGAGATTTCTGTGAGCTGTGATGCCACAACACTGTACCAATGGTGACACAATGAGACTCTGTCTCAAAAAAAGAAAAAAATTGTATGTGTTGGAAAACTTGTGTTTTTTTGTCCTAATCATGGCAGTGCCCATTACAATTTGGGAATTTTGGCTCGGTGCCTATAGCACAGTGGTTACAGAAGCAGCCACAAGCACCAAGGCTGGCAGGTTCAAGCCTGGCCAGGGGCCAATTAAACAACAATGATACCTGCAACAAGAAAATAGCCCCACATTGCAGCTGGTGTCTGTAGTCCCAGCTACTTGGGAGGCCAAGGGAAGAGAATCACTTAAACCTAAGATTTTGAGGTTGCTGTGAGCTGTGATGCTGTGAGCTGTGGGCAACAAAGTGAGAGTCTGTCTCAAAAAACAAAACAGCAACAACAACAACAAAACCATTCTGGGGAGTTTCGAAGATAGAGACTAAAGGATGGGAAGGAGGGGAGAGGTGAAGGCCCTTCCGTGTAGGAAACACCTGATAAGTACAGGTAGTGACAGAGATGGGTGGAATTAAAAATACCAGGGGCCAGAACTTCCTTTATTCTTATTTTCCCTCCCCCAGTATTTCTACTTTCAACTTCCAGTAAAAAAAAAAGTAAAAGTGTTTTTTGTTTGTTTTCTTCATTTTTGATTATCTTATACTTGATGGAAAAAGCACCACAGGTTAAGCTAATTCTCCACTTTGTTTATCTTTGGGTGGAGTTGGGGGCGAGGACAGTGGGAATGTGAGCTGGAGAAGGGTAGGAAGGGGCCAGCGCAGAGTGGAGAGACAAGGTGGGAAGCAGAAACAGTGGAGAAAGAGCTTAGCAAGAAACACAGAGGAAGGAAGAGTCGGAGGAGCTGGACAGTGTGGGAATGGGCTCTGCAGAGTCAGTCGCTGCTGAAAACGCACTTCAAGTGGTGGGGATGAATTTTTCCGTGTTTTGATGGCCATTTGAGTATTTGCTTCCTGGGAACTTAGTGACAAAAGATGTTGGCATGATGTATGTATTCGTTTTTTCAAAAAGCTACTTCTAAGCCTAAGTAAATTTCTAAAATCTTCTGCTGCGTTTTTTGTTTGTTTGTCACTTTTAGGTGATGTGCATTCTGCCTTCTAATCAGAAGAGCTATTATGATTCCATTAAAAAATATCTGAGCTGGGACTGCCCAGTCCCAAGCCAGTGTGTTCTCGCGCGGACCTTGAATAAACAGGGAATGATGATGAGCATTGCCACCAAGATCGCCCTGCAGATGACCTGTAAACTCGGAGGCGAGCTGTGGGCCGTGGAGATACCTGTGAGGAGCCTGTTGCACTTTTCCATTTAATAATCAGTCAATTTTTAAAATTAAAGCAAAGTAGGCAGTAGTATCACATGATCCCAGAATTATTTGGTTGGTCCGTTGAGCTTTTGTCCTGGGTTCTGGTGTCACATAACGTTGGACGTCCAGAAGGTGAGGCACAGCTGCTCTTCTCCGGGACCTTCAGTTAAGCTGCTAACTTAGAATATTTCATGGAAGAGAATCGAGTTTGGAAAAGACTTAAAGGGACCTGATTTGTATCCCACCCACCCCCAGCTTCTGTTTTACAGTCTGAGGGCCATGGTCTCCAGCTTTGCCAGCTTTCAGCAGGAGCCTCACTCTCAGAGCAGCCTGGTGCCCTCGACGGGGCTTCCTAGAGCTCCGGGAACTGGCACAGCCTGTGATCTGAATCTGCAAACTGGTGGAAACTTAGAAAATCCTCTTCTTTTTCCTGAATGTACTGTAGCCACCATGGAAGAAAGTGAGGAAATGTGAAATGAGGAAAGGTTGCCCATTTCTTTCTTCTGTTTTTTTTTTTTTTTGCAGTTTTTGGCCTGGGCTGGGTTTGAACCTGCCACCTCCGGTATATGTGGCCGGCACCCTATGCCTTGAGCCGCAGGTGCCACCAAGTTGCCCATTTCTTATATTGTAGGTCACTATGAAACTTTTGAGATAGACTGTGTTGGAGTCATTATTTTCACTTCTAAGGAATACACAGTCCGAGGCGTCCTTTTGCACGTTTCAACTTGCTTGCCTTAGCCGTGTTACCGGGAAGGCTTCGTTTGTTTCCATCTGTGTGGATTTGAAGTTTTTGATTTTGGTGTATCTCCAAGTTTTCATAGTGCCCCACATACGTGTATAATCAGGATGCATGTGGTTCTCTCCGGCTCCAACGCCCCCTACCTATACCCCGCTCCCCCCAGGGGTGGAGGTGCACAGCACCTTAGAGGTCTAAAGGATGGGGATGGAGTTCCTCTGCAAATTTTTCAGACCAGAGGTCAAGAGGTAAGGGAGAAATGGACCGATTAGGGTCTCAGAATCTCTTTAGCCCCTAGAACCTCTTGCCGACCCACACAGAAGATGAAGGGTATTTTGGACTATGGTGAGTCTCTTAAGCCCAGTATATCCCATAGTTTTCCTTGACCTTTAAGTCTTTCTGGTTTAACAATTGGCCTCATCTGGATCTTGATCTCTCTCTTAGATTAATTTAAATAATTCAGTAACTGGAAGCAGTTTTTAAAAATATTTATATTAAATCATTGGGGAAATTATTCCTCACCCCATTAAATGAAGACAATGTTAATTTTATAGCTGAAGTCCTTGATGGTGGTCGGTATCGACGTCTGTAAAGATGCATTCAAGAAGGAAGTGGTGGTCGGCTGTGTGGCCAGTGTTAACCCCCAAATCACCAGGTACTGTGAAAACTACCCTAACACAGTCTGCAGTTACTTAGACAATTAATTTTGGGTTTCGCTAAAGAACTTAATAGCAAGGGAATTGTTTGTATTAGTCATTCATATTTTAATATTGAGGTAATGTGTAGCCTCATTAAAAAAAATTTTGTTCATTTGTTAGGGTATGATATTGCTCATATTTCAATCATCTTTCCCAAATCATAGAGGGGTAGAAATTCTTACACATTTACTTATTTTCTGAATGTCCATGTTGTATTGGGACGTTACATATATACCTATGCTAAGTAGTTGATTTCAAAATCTGGATTAGTATCTTGATCTGAGCTGCCACTTACGCTGTGATCAAGTTCTGGTTATCTAACTTTGGTGTCTCTCACTGTATTATCCTGTAAAATGAAGATAATGTGCGTATTTCATAAGGCATGTATGGTAATTATGTAAGATAAAGTGTTTACAGGGGTGATCAATGGGTGTTTAACCCTTTTCCTTCTCTGTTGCACATCGGAAGAAGGGTTGTCTTGGACCACGCATTAAATGTACAAACATGAACAGAAGTTGATTTACAAAGAAAAGGTCTATGCATAATTTTTGTGATATCCAACACCACAGATAAGCAAAAAAGTCCCCGTAAAAACAGCATGAGGCCTATGGGCCTCCGTTTGGACACCCCTGAATAGCCACCCATGGTAAATGCTCAATACATATTTGCTATTACTATTCTTGATACTTGCCGATATTTGACGTAGCTGTAGTTCACACAGCTCTTAAAAACATGGGCAAGATTGGGTAATGCCTTAAACATTGGCCCATAATCCTCATTAAATTTTAGTTGTTAGAAATGTTCTTATATTTATAACTAAACAATGTTTTCTGAGGCTCTAGAAGCTGCTTGCAAAATGTTTTTCTCCTGGTTTATTTGATATACTCTGTTAAATTTGTGGTCAGATAATATATTTGGGATTGAAATAAGAAAAGTAACCTCCTGCTTCCAAGCCTACAGCTCCATTCCAGCTTGCATGAGATGCCTGTTAACATATGTCAATTCATTAACCAAGTTGATAAAGGACGTTCATTTTTTTCCTTTGTACATCTGGAATTTATTTTGTGGTAGAGTGAGATAGGGATTCATCTTTGTATTTTTCCCCAAGTCGTCAACAGTTATCATCAAATTTTTCTAGCTTTATTGAGGTATAATTAACAAACAAAAATTGTATATATTTAAAGTATACAATATGATTTTTTTTCTTTTATTTCAGATTAATGTGAGGGTACAAACAACCAAGTCAACATATTTGATGTTGTTAGGTAGAGTCCCTTTTGTGCTTAGGTACCTCACTCAAAAGGTGTGCCAAACACCCCCACACCTTGCTCTTTCAGTGGGGGCACCCTACTCACTCCCTTCTCCCCTTTCTTCACTTCTGCTCCCCCCAACTTGAATTGAAATGAGTTTTTTTTTTTAACGTGGGCAGACATTAGATCAGGGGTCCTCAAACTTTTTAAACAGGGGGCCAGTTCACTGCCCCTCAGACCACTGGAGGGCCGAACTATAGTTTAAAAAAGAAAACTATGAACACATTCCTATGCACACTGCACATATCTTATTTTGAAGTAAAAAAACAAAATAGGAACAAATACAGTCACGCCTCATGTGGCCCACGGGCTGTAGTTTGAAGACACCTGCGTTAGATTGTCCACTTGGTTCATATTAGAATTGAGTGCATTGGATAATTGTTTTTCCGAACGCATAAAGCACACTTTGTTAATCCACTTCTGAGTTGATGGGTATCTAGGTTGTTTCCACATCTTGGCGATGTAAAGCATGCTGCGATAGACAATCTAGTGCAAATGTCCTGATGATAAAATGATTTCTTTTTCTTCCTCGTAGATGCCTAGAAATAGGATTGTGGGGTCAAATGGGAGGTCTAATTTGAGTTCTTTGAAGATTCTCCACACTTCTTTCCAAAGAGGCTGTATTAGTTTGCGGTCCCACCAGCAGTGTAAAAGTGTTCCCCCCACCACCCCGCTCTACGCCAGCATCTGCAGCTTTGGGACTTAGTAATGACAGTATGATGTTTTGATACATGTTTTGTGCAAGTGCGATCATTACCACGTTCAAGCTAATTAACATATCCCTTACGTAGTCCCTATATTTTTGTGTGGTGAGAATATTTAACATCTGCTCTCAGCAAATTGAGGTACCCAGTAGTACATTATTATTATCTGTAAGCAACATGGTGTACTTTGGGTGTCAGGAGCTTATTTATCTCATAGCTGAATGTTTTCAACCTTTGACCACCCTCTCCCCACTCTCCACTGGTAACTCTTCTCTATGCAGTGGTTGTATGAGTTTGACTTTTTAAGATCCTACATATACATGGTCAGGCAGTATTTCTCTTTCTGTGTCTGGTTTAATATATCGTCCCCTAGGTTCATCCATGTTGTTGTGAATGGCAGGATTTTCTTTTATAAAGCTGAATAATACAAGTATTCTCTGTGTGTGTTTGTGTGTCTGTCCCAACTCTTTTTACCTTTATCTGTCAGTGGACACTTAGGTTGATTCTCTGTCTTGACTATTGTGAATGATGCCGTAATGAACTTGGAAGCACAGATAGCTCCAACATACTGATTTCATTTCCTTTGGGTATATATTGAGAAGTGGGATAGCTCGGTCATCTAGCAGTTCTATTTTTAACTGGTTTCCATCGTGGCTGTACTAATTTACTTTCTCACCAACAATGTATAAAAGTTCTCTTTTCTCCACATTCTTCCCAACCCTTCACTTTTCACTTTTTGATAATAGCCACCCTAAATATGTGAGGTGATATCTCATGGTGGTTTTGACTTGTGTTTCCCTGATTAGTGATGTTGAACACTTTTTAATCTATGTGTTGGCCATTTCCGTGTTTTCCCTTGAACAATGTCTATTCAGGTCCTTTGCCCATTTTTTATTAAATCATAGATGTGTACATTAATGTAATCATGGGGTACGATGTTCTGGTTTTATATATATTTTAAAATATTTTCTTTGAACTGGTTAACATAGCCTTCACAGCATATTCTTAGTTATTGTGTTAAGACATTTATATTCTACACTTAGTAAATTTTACACGTACCCTTGTAAGATGCACCGTAGGTGTGGTCCCACCAATTACCCTCCCTCCACCCATCCTTCCCTCTCCCCTCCGCTCCCTCTCCCCTTTCCCCTTCTTCTTGGGCTATAATTGGGTTATAGCGTTCACATGAAAGCTATAAATTGGTTTCATAGTAGGGCTGAGTACATTGGATACTTTTCCTTCCATTCTTGAGATACTTTGCTAAGAATATGTTCCAGCTCCATCCATGTAAACATGAAAGAGGAAAAGTCTCCGTCTTTCTTTAAGGCTGCATAATATTCCATGGTATACATATACTACAATTTATTAATCCATTCATGGCTTTGCCCATTTTTAATTGGATTATTGCTTTTTGGGGTCTATTATGTTGTGTGAGTTCCTTTTATATTTTGGATATTGTTCCCTTAATGCATATATGACTTACCAATATTTTTCCCTGTCTTTAAGTCTATAAGTTTCCTTTTCATTTTGTTGATTCCTTCCTTTGTTATGCAGAAACTTTGTTGCTTTTGTTATCTGTGCTTTGGTGTTATATCCAAAAAGTCATTGTCAATTTTAGACAAGGTAGCATGAGGAAAAAAAATCATTGCTAAGACAAATATCTATGTTTCTTCTAGGAGTGTTGTAGTTTCAGATCATGTGTTTAATCCATTTTGAGTTAATTTTTGTATGTGGGGTAAGGATCCATTTTTTTTTTTTTTTTTGCATATGGATGTCTACTTATCACAACATCATTTATGGGAGAGACTTTCTTTTTCCTATTATGTATTCTTGGTGCCTTTGTCAAAGATTCATTGACCGTATATGTGTGGATTCATTTCTGGGCTTTCTATTCTGTTCCATTGGTCTAGATGTCTGGTTTTTTTTTTTTCTTTTTACTAGTACCATGCTGTTTTGATTGTTATAGCTTTGTAATATAATTTGAAATCAGAAAGTGTGATGCATGTTTGTTCTGTTCATTTAAGATTGCTTTAACTATTTGGGGTTTTCTGTGTCATAAAATGTTAGTTTTTTTTTTTATTTCCATGAAAAATGCCTTTGGAATTTTGATAAGAATTGCATTAAAGTTTTAGATTACTTTGAATAGTATGGACAGGGCGGTGCCTGTGGCTCAGCGGGTAGGGCGCCGGTCCCATATGCCGGAGGTGGCGGGTTCAAACCCAGCCCTGGCCAAAAAAAAAAAAAAAAGAATAGTATGGACACTTTCTCCATATTAATTCTTCCAATCCATGAACATGCGATATCTTTCCATTTATTTGTGCCGTCTCAATTTATTTTATCAATGTTTTATAGTTTTCAGTGTACATATTTTTTACCACTTTGGTTAAATTCATTTCTACATCATTTATTCTTTTTGAGGCTATTGTAAAAGAGATTGTTTTCATAATTTGTTTTTCAGATTGTTAGTGTTTATAAACAGTTGATTTTTGTATGTTGATTTTTTTTTTTTTATCCTGTAACTTTATTAAACTTTTACTAATTCTAAGAGGTTTTGGTTGAGTCTTTAGGGTTTTCTGTATATAAGATTGTGTTATCTGCCAACAGACAATTTTTCTTTTTCCTTTTCAATTTGGATACCTTTTATTTCTTTTTCTTATCTAATTGTTCTGACTGGAGCTTCCAGTACTCTGTTGAGTAGAAGTGGTAAATGGACATCCTTGTTTCGTTGATGCTCTTAGAAGAAAGACGTCTGACTTTTCACTGTTGAGTATGATGTCCATTATGGGCTTGTCACATATGGGTGGCCTTTGTTGTATTCAGGTACATCCCTTTTATACCTGATTTGTTGAGAGTCTTTCTCTGAAAGGATATTGAATTTTGTCAAATGCTTTTTTCTACATCTATTGAAACAATCATACAGTTTTCTTCTTCATTCTATCACTGTGGTACGTCACATTTATTGATTTACACATGCATCTCAGATATAAATCTTGATCGTAGTATATTGAGGAAGGAAAAATAAATCTTACACTTTCTGGTGGTCCTGAGAATGCAGTTGCAGAAGAACTCAGTCTCCAAAGATAAGAAATAACTTGAAGAAATACACTAAACAGGAATAAACTTGATAGAGACCATGTAACAAATAATATCACTCTGGTTTCTTGAGAAATATAATCATTAGCTTTGTGTGATTTTACTAAAAATTTTCCCATGACCTAACATCTGTAACTGTAACTCCATATATATATATAGTATAAAAGAGCTTTGTGGGGATGACATGGGGGAGCTCAATGCTTTAAGGCTGTGATGGCCTGCTGAGTTTCCCTGCCAGCTAATAAAATTCCTTGCCTTGTAATCTTTGGTGAGAGTCTGTTGGTTTCAAATAGACAGTCCTACAATGGTATGACCATTTTAGTATGCTGTTGAATTTTGTAATTTCTTAACATATAGTGTCTGTCTGGCTTTGGTATCAGGTAATGTTGGCCTCAAAATGAGTTTGTAAGTGTTTCCTATTCTTTAATTTTTTGGAAGAGTTTGAAAAGGATGCATACTAATTCTTTAAATATTTGGTAGACCTCATCAGTGAAGCTATCAGGTTCTGGACTTTTTTTTGTTCGGAGATTTTTGATTACTGATCCAATCTCCATGCTCATTATTAGTCTGTTCTCTCTATTTCTTTATGGTTCAATCTTGGCAGGCTGAATGTTTTCAGGAATTTCTTTTTGATTATCCAAATTGTTCATGGTTGTCCTTGTGATTTTTGTATTTTTGTGGTATCCGTTGCATTAAAAAAAAACTATTTCTACTTTTTTATTTCTGATTTTGTTTGCTTGAGTCTTATCCCTTTTTTAATTAAAATTGTCCCTCAGTATCCACAGGGGATTGGTTCCAGGACCCTCTGTAGATAATAAAATCCAAAGCTGCTCAGGTTCTTCAGGGAGCCTTCCATACTTATGAGTTCCACATCTGGAGATTCAAGCAACCATGTCAACAAAGCCTGTTGAAAATGCTGTTGTTTAAATTCCTGAATGTGGAACCTGAGGATAAGGAGATTCAGGCATAGTTAGTCTAGCTAAAGGTTTGTAAATTTTATTTATCTTTTCAAAACACCATCTCTTAGTTTTACTGATTTTTTCTATTTTTTTATCCCTGTTTTATTTATGTCTGCACTGATGTTTATTTTTTCCTTCCTTTTGCTAACATTGAGCTTCTTTTTTGTTTTTTTATTTTTTGATGTAAAAGTTTAGATTGTTTATCTGAGAGCTTCCTTTTTTGTTCATGTAGACATTTACTACTATAAACTTTCATGTTCAAACTGTTTTTACTGCATCCCATAAATTTTCTTATGTTATGTCTCCATTTTTGTTTGTCTCAGGTATTTTTTTTTTTTGATCTATTGATTTTCATGGGCGTGGGTGTGGTCTTTTATTTCCACATATTTGCAAGTTTTCAGTTTCCCTCCTCTACTGATTTCTAGTTTCATCCTGTTGTGGTCAGACAAGATACTTAATATAATTTCAGTCATCTTAAACTTGTTAAGACTTGGTGTTGTTTTTCCTGGAGTATGTTTGTTCTGCCTATGCTAGAGCAGAATGTGTATTCTGCTGCTGTTGGGTTAAATCTATGTTCTATGTCTTTAGATTCATTCTGTCTAAAGTGTTACTCAAGCGAGCCTGGAGTGATGGCTCATGCTTGTAATCCTAGCACTCTGGGAGAGCAAGGTGGGTGGATTGCCTGAGCTCAGGAGTTTAAGACCAGCCTGAGCAAGAGCGAGACCCCATTTCTACTAAAAATAGAAAAAACTGTCTGGCATTGTGGTGAGCACTTATAGTCCCAGCTACTGGGGAGGCTGAAACAAGAGGATCTCTTAAGCCCATGAGTTTGAGGTTGCTATGAGCTATGGCACCACAACATTCTGTTCAGGTCAACAGAGTGAGACTATGTCTCAAAAAAATAATAAGAAGAAGAATACTGGTCATTCCTAGTCCAGTGTTTACATACTGATTTTCTATCAGTAATCTATCCATTGTTCAAAGTGGGGTACTGAGGTCCCATACTATTTATTATTATATTACTGTCTATTTCTCCCTTCAGATGTTGATATTTGACGTATACGTTTAGATGCTTTGATGTTGGGTGCACATATGCTTAGAACTGATACATCATCTTGATGAATTGATCCCTTTATCATTGTACAGTGACGTTCTTTGTCTTTGTGAATTTTTTGACAAAAGTCTGTTTTGTCTAAGTTCGTTTATTTATTTATTTATTCATTTATTTATTTATTTTTGAGAGAGAGCCTCAAGCTGTCGCCCTCAGTACAGTGCTGTGGCGTCATAGCTCACAGCAACTTCCAACTCCTGGGCTCAAGCGATTCTCCTGCTTCCGCCTCCCAAGTAGCTGGGACTACAGAAGCCCGCCACATCGCCCAGCTATTTTTGTTGTTGTTGTTTGCAGCCATCATAGTTGTTTGGTGGGCCCTGGCTGGATTCGAACCTGCCAGCTCAGGTGTATGTGGCTGGTGCCTGAGCCACTTGAGCCACAGGCGCCGAGCCTTGTCTAAGTTTAGTTACCCCTGCTCTCTTTCGGTTCTGTTTGCATGGAATATTTTTTTCATCCCTCCAGTTTGTTCACTGTGTCTTTAAATTTGAAGTGAGTCTCTTGTAGGCTGCATATAGCCTGAGCAAGAGCAAGACCCCATTTTCAGCTCCAGAATTTGTTTGGTTCCTTTCAATGATTTCTGCCTCTTCATTGAAATTCTTGTTTTGTTTATGTATTTTTCTAACATCATTGAGTGTTCTATTTGCATTCTCTTATAACTTGCTTAAAACAACTACAGTAGAACCTCCATAGTTGACCACCTGCCTACATTGATCACCTCCTTAAATTGACCTAATTTTCATAGCGTAGACAGCATCACATGTACAAATAAATAGAGTAGACCCAATTCCCTATGTTGAATATCTCTATATTTTGACCAGTTTGTTATAGTCCCTTGGGTGGTCAACTTACAGAGATTCTACATTTTTAAAATTTTTTGTCAAGAAGTTCATATATCTCCATTTACTTGGGGTTGTTTATTGGAATATTATTGTATTCCTTTGGTAGTGTCATATTTTCTGATGTTTGTCATGTTTTTTGAAGTCTTGCATTAGTATCTTTGCATTTGAAAAATGTTGCTTGCTCTTGACTGGCTAGCTGCGGGAGAGAAGTGCCCTCACTAGTCAGCCCAGACAGGTGTTCTGAGGTTCCCTCACACCTGTTCTATGGATGTGTCTGCTCTATATTTCTTGTTCTCTCTTTAGGGTAATTCTTAAAATTGCTTATGTTCTTTCACTTCCACACAGCCAGGCCATCTACCAAGAGGCTCGCATTGTTTTCCTTTAGAGTCCTTCCCTGAAATGCTCATTCGTGTGCCTTCTGCTCATCCTGCAGAATTGACATAGCTGTCTGTGTGAAGTGCTTGTAATTCCTGTCTGCAGGGACGTGTTTGGGCAGCCAGCATGGGCAGGGTTGGTGGTGAGATGTGTGGAACATTTGGGGTGCTTGTGGGTTAATTGAACAGATCTATAAGCAAGGCATCCTAAGCCACCTGTGGGTAAGCTGCTGTTTTGTTTTTTTTTTTTTAATTTTTCCTAAGTGAGTTATGGGTGAGTGTCTTGATGGCATTCACAGAGCAGTTGGTAAGGTCTGTAGCCTCCCTTTCCTGCTCCCAGATGCTCTCCCCCCACCCCAGCTGTGCTGATTACTTTGGTGTTGTGAATGAGACAAGAAAGAAGTGGGCATCTTGGGCAGCATCCTGTATAGCTGGTCTGCCAGGTCCTTACTAATTCTCTAACTTTCACTTTGTAAGAAAAACCATGGGCCTGCGTGGGGTTTCTCTGAGCGCTAAGTTATGCCACCCTGGAGGGGTGACACAAGCAAAGTGAATTCGTTTGTGTGACCCTCTTTAATCCATTTATTCTTGGATATTTTATACCAGTGGTGTGCTAGAACTACTTCTCCATGGACTCCTGGACTCCCACAGAGGTACTGTTATCCATGGGTAGTTGTCACAATTCACACTCTGGAAAGCAGATAATGGTAGAAACCTGTTATTCTGACGTCTTAGTGACATCACTCAGGACTTCCAGTTTGTTAGCAGCATTCCTAATTAATGTTACTATTTTTTCTTTTTTACTCTTTTGGAGACATGGCCTTATTTATGTTCTCCAAGCTAGAGTGCACCGGTTAGTCACAGGTATGGACCATAGCACTCTACAGCCCCGAACTCCTGGGTGCAAGCAACCCTCTTGCTGTAGCCTCCCAAGTAGCTGAGACTACAGGCATGCGCTTTATATTGTTGCATGTGTTTAGAGCTGTAATAAGGTGGGCACATACTTACCAGTAAGTTATGGGCTTCATTTTCCAGGTGCTTTTAATGAAGTAATGGCTTTAGCAAGAGAACTTTCTTCTGAAATCTAGATAAGTTTTAATTATGTTATGATTTTTAAATTTAAAAGGCTCACCTATGGAAATGGAAGTTTATGCTTGAAAAGTCTTTGACTATTTGGAAATTAGAAGAGCTTTTAAACTAATATATTTCTGGGCGGCGCCTGTGGCTCAGTGAGTAGGGTGCCAGCCCCATATGCCGAGGGTGGCGGGTTCAAACCCAGCCCCGGCCAAACTGCAACAAAAAAATAGCCGGGCGTTGTGGCGGGCGCCTGTAGTCCCAGCTGCTCGGGAGGCTGAGGCAAGAGAATCGCGTAAGCCCAAGAGTTAAGAGGTTGCTGTGAGCCGTGTGACGCCACGGCACTCTACCCGAGGGCGGTACAGTGAGACTCTGTCTCTACAAAAAAAAAAAAAAAAAAAAAAAAACTAATATATTTCTTTCTTTCTTTTTTTTTTTTTTTTTTGAGACAGAATCTCAAACTGTCACTCTAGGTAGAGTATTGTGGTATCATAGCTCATAGCAACCTCCAACTCCTAGGCTCAACCGACCCTCTTACCTCAGTTTTCCTATTTTTAGTAGAGACAGGGTCTTGCTTTTTGTTCAGGCTGTTCTTGAACTTGGAGCTCAAGCAATCCACCTGCCTCGGCCTCCTAGAGTGCTAGGATTACAGGTGTGAGCCACCGCACCCAGCCATAATACATTTCTTAATAAAAATTATATAGTGGCTTCTAATTATTAGTTTTTACTATATTTCAAGTACTCTGCTACGTATTTTACATCTATTCCTAACTTAATTTTTACCATAACCTTATAAGGTAGTAGCTGCCTTACTATCTTATAAATCTCCTTGGTGTACAGATAAGGAAACTGAGACTTAGGTTTCCATAGCAAAGTTACATCGCTGGTAAGTATACTGGCCAGGATTTGAACCCAGATATGTCTGACACTAACACTGTGCTTTAGTTTCTCTTTTCAATAAATCGTAATCACTGCCAGAGGTGGTGGCTCACGCCTATAATCCTAGCCCTCTGCGAGGCTGAGGCGGGTAGATTACCTGAGCTCAGGAGTTTGAGACCAGCCTTAGTTGAGAGTGAGACCCCGTCTCTAAAACTAGGCGACTGTTGTGGTGGGTGCCTGTAGTACTGGGGAGACTGAAGCAAGAGGATCGTTTGAGCCCAACAGTTTGAGGTTGCTGTGAGCTGTGGCGCTAGTCACTCTACTGAGGGCGACAAAGTGAGACTCTGTCTCAAATAAGTAAATAAATAATAGATTGTGATCACAGAATGTATACAAAATTAGGAGCATTGAATTATATTTTTAATTTTTTAATTAAATTTCACAGTAGAAATTTTAAAGCTGAACCTTACTTTTTGTCCTTTGCTTGCTTTAGGTGGTTTTCCCGCTGCATCCTTCAGAGAACAATGACGGATATGGCAGATTGCTTAAAAGTTTTCATGACTGGTACTAAAAATATAGCAATGGGTGGTGGCTCCAAGGGCTGTTGCTTCAGACCTTAAGTCTGCGTGCTTTTAGCAGGAAAAAAGATAGGCGGGAAGAAGCTCTCCAACCCTGTCTGTGTCAACTGTCACCAGCAGAGGCTCTCCAGAGCTGCATGCTGCTCACAGACTCTGTGGCACTTAAACATCGTCTCTTTGTGATAAACATAAAACCAGGAGGAAGGGAAATTTGTGGCTGCTGATGTTCCTGGCAGGATGAAGGTCAAAAGAAAACTACCGTGGAGAAGTGAGGGTTATGACAGAGCAGTGTTAAATGTAGACACAGAGAAGCCTTTGGGATTGGGGCAGGGGTGCTAACAGGTAAGGCAGCACAGCAGGGGGAGATGGGAGAAAGCAGATTAGTTTGCAGTGCAAGGTGATGGAACGACGGATCAGGGCTTCTGCTTCTCCCCAGCCCTGGCCCAGGTCTGCCTCTCCTGTTCCTTAACAGTTCCTTGTGCAAATACCTCCCTCTTCTGATTTGCATTTCCCATCTTTAAACTTTGGGGGGTTGTAAAGAATTTGTTTTTCCTGAAGAAGTGAGTTTGGTGACAGTTGACAGTTTACATATATGATTATTTCTATCAAATTAAAATGCATTTTCTGGACAGCAAACCTCTTCTAAAATACACGTAACTGTGCATCCTATACATGGAGAGAATTATTCCATCTTACTGTTTCCCCTTGCCTCAAAACCTGGTAAATTTTTTTTAGCAGTTACTATGAAAAGTTTCTGCCAGGTAACAGTTACTGTCTTATCTCTGCTCTTCACAGGATTTCTAGTTGGACTGGGCAGAAATGTTTTCAGAGTTCATGTCGTCAGAATGGGAATAAGTTGGACAAGTCTGTGTGAAGAGATATTTTCAGGAATGGCCAAGCCATTCCCTTGTTTTCATATTTATTCTCGTTAAGGAAGAAAGTGACATAAAATTATGTAGTTTATAACTACAGAAAGTATTTAAAGACTTGAAGGCACGAACTATTAGTATTAATTTGGTTTTAGGCGTTTGTGTATCTATACCATGAATTCAATTTTAATTTATTCTTTAAATATTAAAATTTTTATGCAAGAGATATGCCCAGTTTAAAAATATATTATTCCCAAGAAACCATTAGGGTTCCTCAAATAGCAGAGACAAAGGAATTCTCCCTAAAGTTATCCGATTTTATATTTTTGCAAATATAACTGTAATTAAGCATTACTCTATTTTACAATGGCTGGAGGTAGGAAAACTACTTAAACCTTGCAATATATGGGAATGCTGTTTTTTGTTGGCATTGGGTAAGCCATTGTTTTCTCACACCAAATTCTGCAGGAGCTCTCAACAAATGGTACAAGTACAATCAGGATTTGCCTGCTCGGATAATTGTGTATCGTGATGGTGTAGGGGATGGCCAGCTAAAAACACTTATTGAGTATGAAGTCCCGCAGTTGCTGAGCAGTGTGAGAGAAGCCAACTCAAATACCAGGTATTCGATTACTGTCCTCGCCTCCACCCTCCTGATCACAGCACCTTCAGCTGTAACGATTACACATTACACACAGGCATGAGAGCATAGCTTTTATTTTTATACGATGAAGTTTTGCTCTGTGTCTGCCTCATGCCAGTAGAGCTGTATGCCTTTCCCCTAAATTGGAGGTTAGTTGGGATGGTCTGACATAAATAGCATGGGTGGTGTAAGCCCCGGGAGCCCCGGTTCTGGGGGTGCCTAGAGAAGGGAAAGTGTAGGAGACGCAGCAGGAAGCCTGCAGGGCTGCTGGCCCGTGATGATGCTTCATACGTATTAATATGCCATGGAAGAAAACAGGCTGTGGTTTCAAATTTGAGGCCCCAGTCAAGACCCAGAACCAAATCCTCTGAGTCGCAGGCACAGATGTGTACGTGAGGTTGATGGAAGGTGCCGCAAGGGGTCTGAGCTGCACAGGTCAGTCACACCATCTCAAACACTGAATGCCTTGCTCTGTTACGTTTTAAAATTTCAGTGTGTCCTTACAAAATTTTCCTCAGTGATTATGTGAAGTGGTAAGTGCAAAAAAATATTTAAAATGGTAAATAGGGGAGGACAATATTCCTAACTTGGCTCCTAAAACTATTTGGAAAGCATCTTATCCTGAGCTATGCACAGGGCTCCATCTACAGGGTCACACCATCACCAGCATCACGCAGAGTGTCGTGGCCACAGTCACAAAGGAGAGCAGTCTTGACCTTAGTCATTTACCGTCACAGGGATCCTCAAACTTTTTAAACAGGGGGCCAGTTCACTGTCCCTCAGACCGTTGGAGGGCCGGACTATAGTTAAAAAAACAAAACAAAACAAAAAACTGTGATCAAATTCCTATGAACACTGCACCTATCTTATTTTGAAGTGAAAAAACAAAACGGGAACAAATACAATCACACCGCCGCATGTGGCCCGCGGGCCGTAGTTTGAGGACCCCTGGGAGGGAAAGCCTGATAGCTTGATGGCAATATCACCTTGAGTTCACCCTCCGGTTAGAGCCCAAATACCTTGCTCAGCACTTGACGGCTGTGAATGTATTAAGAATCCCAAGGGCGCAAGTGAGGGATGCAGGAAGTACAGTGCTGAGGAATTACTTTTCTTGTGCTGTAACATCAACTCTCAAAAGTTTCAATACTGCAAATGCTCATAAAGTTAAAAAATACATATAATGCTGAAAATGAAACTTTATAGTAATCCTTACATCCCGGAGATACCTTCCATGACGGTGAATATTTGGATTCGGCCTTGACTTTACCAAACACTTTAACAATTACTCATTCAGCTCTTGGCCAGAATGGGTATTTGCTCCGTCTGTCTGTCCACACAGGTGAGTTTTCATGATTCGGAAAGGATGATTTGAGGAGTAAGAGGAACTTGTGCTTGTCCCTTTGTTACTCAGAAATAAAGTTGAAAGGAAGAGTGAAGTTGAAAATAGGGTGACTATTGCTAATGAGAACAATAGGTCTGGTCTCCAGGGATAGTTCTGGAAAGTCTGCAGAACTGCTCGTTGAAACTCATCGTCCTGTTAATTATTCCTTCCCACCCCTCCAGATGACATAAACGAGGCCAGTGACTTGGCACGCCACACTTACGCAATGATGAGGACAGTCTCCAACTTGAAAAGTTCTATGGATCTCTAGAAAAGGAGGGAATGTACTGGATGATTTTTATTTTTTGTTTGTTTTGCAATGTTTCTCTAATGCATTTCTACTTCATTTTTTATTTTTGAGAAGAGCCTCACTCTGTCACGCTGAGTAGAGTGCCGTGCTGTCATAGCTCACAGCAACCTCAAAATTCTGGGCTCAAGAGTACCTCTTGCCTTAGCCTCCTAAGTAGCTGGGACTACACGTCCCCTCCACAGCTCCTGTCTAGATTTTCTATTTTCGGTAGAGACAGGGTCTTGCTCTTGCTCAGACTGATCACAAACTTGTGAGCTCAAGCAGTCCACCTGCCTTGGCCTCCCAGAGTGCTAGGATTACAGTTGTGAGCCACTGCACTTGGCTTATTTCATTTCTTAAATTAAAAAGAAAAAGAAAAAGAAAAAATTGAGGGCTCAAAGGAGTAGGGCGCCAGCCCCATATACCGGAGGTGGTGGGTTCAAACCCAGTCTTGGCCAAAAACTGCAAAAAAAGAAATAAATAACTTAAAAAAAAATTGGAAGGCTGCATGGATGGTTCCCATTTTCTTCTTTGTACTCTTTGCCTCTCTGATTCTAAGCTCCAGGGTGTCAGTGATCGTGATCAGAAAGAAATGCATGCCACGGTTCTTCACAGAGATGAGTCGCACCGTTCAGAACCCCCCGCTCGGCACTGTGGTGGATTCAGAAGCAACACGTCCTGAATGGCAAGTGCCAAAAGCCAATTTTTAACAACATATTCATTGTGCGTTTAGCCTTGTTCTTGCTCTGTTTGCCTTCTTTCCCACATTCATTCCATTTCCCTTGGCAGGTATGACTTTTACTTGATCAGCCAGACCGCCTGTCGGGGAACTGTCAGTCCCACCTACTACAATGTTATCTATGATGACAATGGCTTGAAACCTGACCACATGCAGAGACTTACATTCAAACTGTGTCACCTGTATTACAACTGGCCGGTGAGTGGAAGCTGTAAATATGACACTTAGGATTCCCACCTAGGAAGTGTCATGCAGTTCACCTTTGTCTCCTTAGGCATGGCACAACACCTGACTTTCTCAAAGGAATGAATAAATGAATGATCCATAGTGGGAAGAACCCTGTTTACCATAGAAATAAAACAGCAATAACTATAATCATAAGTATTTATAGTTTCTAGAGGACCTTCCTTAATGCATTATCTTTATGCACGTCTGGGAGGAAATCGGGGTGTTGTTATTTACATGTTACAGGTGAGGAACTTGAAGCCAACTCACGTGTTGTGAAACAGTGTTAACAGGCATGGGTCTGTCCTGTGTCCTTTGTGTTAGGGCAAGAGCTTCTCTCAAAGTCTAAGACCAAGGTTTGTTCTGAGCCCCGTGGAACACAAGGTCATGGGAAACAGATTAGCCCTAAATTGGATGCTCCCAGCTCTTAGCACCACAAAGCCACCGTCACCTTCCACTCCGTCTTTCCTAATTCCCAATGAGTGAGGTCGTCCTGTGTTGGTTGAGTTTTCTTATTGTTTACCCAGAAACCCATTCTATTATCTACATAACCAGGAGATGAAAAAATTCAGGAAAGAAATCACTTTGAAGTACAAGTTGTGCTCTTAATTATTAAAAATACTTTTCCCTCCTCAGGGCTTAGTCAGTATCCCAGCACCGTGTCTGTATGCACAGAAGCTGACCTTCCTGGTGGCACAAAGCATTCATAAGGAACCAAGTTTGGAATTAGCCAATTCTCTCTTCTACCTGTGAGGACAGGAACCCCTGACATACACAGATGAAGAATCTAAGGAGCAGCTGGGATACTTTGTGCAAATCTACCACAAGCTCAAGGCTGGGTAGGGAGATTGAGCTTACTCTTGACTTTCAGGGGGAAAAAATCTGAAACTGTTCAAAAGAATTTTATGTTATGTTATTTTAAAGAGTTAAATGCATAAGGTAAATTCTTGTTAGGGTATGTGGAATTAAAATACTCCATCACCTATAAAGAATGACACAAGAGTTGAGTATCTTCTAAGAAAATCAGTGTTTATACCGTGCTATAGTCGGTTCTACAAATGAGAGAAAAAAGTTGATATTTTGTTGCTAGATAAATGAGAGTCTAATTCCCACCCTAAATTTTGCAGAGGTTTTCTTAATGTTATAGAGCATTTTGTAAAGTTGTTTAAAGAGTTATAAGAAAATAAAGTTCAAAACATCACATGTGTTTATATCGTTTTTTGAATGTTGACATTACACGTGAACTTCATTATTTAAGCATTTTCGCCAAAAACTCTTAACCATTAGACCATTTCTCCACCAGTCTTTGAGTTCTGTTCTGAATCTGAACTTAATCAGTTGGTCTCCTGACGAGACTGTATTTCACTTACTAGCGATCACTCTTAGTGATGATCTTGATTTCTGCTCTCAAGAAAACAAAAGCTTTCAAAAGACTACATTTTCCTTAACCTAAGAGCAATATGCCCATAGCCCCTGCCCACCCCTCTGCTTGTTACTATAAATACACCACATCTGTGCTCCTATAAAGCTCTGTACTAAGTCGCGTTCCCTCTGACCTAGGAAGGATGCTGCTCCAGTAATTCTCCCCTCTCCTGTCTGCATCATCAGTTTTTCCCATCACTGCTGGATTATTCCCAGTCTAGTTAAATATGCTGTTGTTTCTTCTATGCTAAAAAGGAAACCATTTCTCCCTCCAGCTTCCATCCCATTTCTTTGCTCCTCTTTGGAGAAAATCATGTCAAGAATCTACAGTTGAGGCATCCAGTTCTTTACTCCACTTAGAATTTCACCACAATCACACCATCAAAAGTACCTTCGTCAAGGCCACCAGTGACCTCCACTTTGCTAAATCTGATAGTCAGTACCCAGTGCTGGGCTCACCTGACCCAATCGGTCATTTCCCTCTCTGAGTCACCTTACTGCAGTCAGCCTGCAGTATCCCACACTCTTGGTTTCTCTCCTGCTACTTCGATTCCTCACGTCCAGTCTGCCTTTCTGGCTTCCTCTTGTCTTCTTTCCCTTTCTACCTTAGCACGCCCCTTTAACAATGGGGCATTCTACGAAGCTCCAAATTCTCCTTCAGCTTAATCTCTATAGCAACTATCTGAATTTGTCTTTAATGACCCTTGTACAGATGGTAAAACTGAGGATTAAAGATGCGATGTGATTGACCAAAATTTATGGGATTATTTGGAGATCTAGAATTTGTCCTGGAATCGGTTTGTTTGGCAAACCCATTAAGATGAACCACAACACTCTTCAGCCTTAATGAAAGGGACTCTCAGATTTAGAAAAATTAGTCTCAAGAGTTCTAATATGAGGGAGTGGCTGATGTGATTTGAAGTTGCCTTTTCGTAGCAAGTCTTCAGAGGCAAGGGCAGGGCAGCAGTTCAGGGTGGTGGTTTTCTTTTTGTGTTGATGTTTTCTTCCATTAAAGTACAAGGGTGATAGGTGCTACCTAAGCAAACCGCTTGCATCTAATGCTGCATTTTCGTGAGGTCATACAAAGGTCTATGGAGCTGCCCACCCTTATTACTGAGCACAGCCCAAGATACCGAATGGCTCATTACCATTTTATCTCACCAGGGGGCGCTCACAGACTGTTATGTGAGCAGCGTTCTCCTTGGCCATGAGCAACAAATAGCGGGAAAAAGAGTCAACTTAAGTAAACTCCCAGAAGGTAACATAGGAGTTAGAAATTTTCTTTTTTTTTCTTTTTGAGACAGATTCTCACTATGTTGCCCTCAGTAGAGTGCTGTGCCGTCACAGCTCACAGCAACTCCAAACTCTTGGGCTTAAGCGATTCTCTTGCCTCAGCCTCCCAAGTAGCTGGGACTACAGGTGCCCGCCACAAGGCCCAGCTATTTATTTATTTTTTATTTTTTGCAGTTGTCTTTGTTGTTTGGTTGGCCCAGGCCGGGTATGAACCCACCCCTGGTGGATGTGGCTGGCGTTCTAACCACTGAGCAAACAGGCACTGAGCCAGGAGTTAGAAATTTTCCTTTGCGCTTTGGTTGCAACATGCTTAGTTGTTGGCTGTAATAACTTCCCTCCCCAGGACTCAAGTTACCCAATGTGTAACATGAGTAGAGCTTAGATCAGAATAGTGGCTCCCAAACTCGGGAATATTATAACATCTCACATTTAAAAACTTTAGAAAAAAAAATACAGTTGCCTGGGCCTGCCTCCTAAAATAGTAACTTAACTGATCTGGGATGAGGACTGGTCATCTGAGTATTTTTTTTTTTTTTTTTATTGTTGGGGATTCATTGAGGGTACAATAAGCCAGGTTACACTGATTGCAATTGTTAGGTAAAGTCCCTCTTGCAATCATGTCTTGCCCCCATAAAGTGTGACACACACCAAGGCCCCACCCCCCTCCCTCCTTCCCTCTTTCTGTTTCCCCCCCCATAATTGTCATTAATTGTCCTCATATCAAAATTGAGTACATAGGATTCATGCTTCTCCATTCTTGTGATGCTTTACTAAGAATAATGTCTTCCACGTCCATCCAGGTTAATATGAAGGATGTAAAGTCTCCATTTTTTTTTTAATGGCTGGATGGTATTCCATGGTATACATATACCACAGCTTGTTAATCCATTCCTGGGTTGGTGGGCATTTAGGCTGTTTCCACATTTTGGCGATTGTAAATTGAGCTGCAATAAACAGTCTAGTACAAGTGTCCTTATGATAAAAGGATTTTTTTCCTTCTGGGTAGATGCCCAGTCATGGGATTGCAGGATCATGGGAGGTCTAGCTTGAGTGCTTTGAGGTTTCTCCATACTTCCTTCCAGAAAGGTTGTACTAGTTTGCAGTCCCACCAGCAGTGTAAAAGTGTTCCCTTCTCTCCACATCCACGCCAGCATCTGCAGTTCTGAGATTTTGTGATGTGGGCCATTCTCACTGGGGTTAGATGATATCTCAGGGTTGTTTTGATTTGCATTTCTCTAACATATAGAGATGATGAACATTTTTTCATGTGTTTGTTAGCCATTCGTCTGTCGTCTTTAGAGAAAGTTCTATTCATGTCTCTTGCCCATTGATATATGGGATTGTTGGCTTTTTTCATGTGGATTAATTTGAGTTCTCTATAGATCCTAATTATCAAGCTTTTGTCTGATTGAAAATATGCAAATATCCTTTCCCATTGTGTAGGTTGTCTCTTTGCTTTGGTTATTGTCTCCTTAGCTGTACAGAAGCTTTTCAGTTTAATGAAGTCCCATTTGTTTATTTTTGTTGTTGCAATTGCCATGGCAGTCTTCTTCATGAAGTCTTTCCCCAGGCCAATATCTTCCAGTGTTTTTCCTATGCTTTCTTTGAGGATTTTTATTGTTTGATGCCTTAAATTTAAGTCCTTTCTCCATCTTGAATCAATTTTTGTGAGTGGGGAAAGGTGTGGGTCCAGTTTCAGTCTTTTACATGTAGACATCCAGTTCTCCCAACACCATTTATTGAATAGGGAGTCTTTCCCCCAAGGTATGTTCTTGTTTGGTTTATCGAAGATTAGGTGGTTGTAAGATGTTAGTTTCATTTCTTGGTTTTCAATTCAATTCCAAGTGTCTATGTCTCTGTTTTTGTGCCAGTACCAAGCTGTCTTGAGCACTATGGCTTTGTAGTACAGACTAAAATCTGGTATGCTGATGCCCCCAGGTTTATTTTTGTTACTAAGAACTGCCTTAGCTATACGGGGTTTTTTCCGGTTCCATACAAAACGCAGAATCATTTTTTCCAAATCTTGAAAGTACGATGTTGGTATTTTGATAGGAATGGCATTGAATAGGTAGATTGCTTTGGGAAGTATAGACATTTTAACAATGTTGATTCTTCCCATCCATGAGTATGGTATGTTCTTCCATTTGTTAATATCCTCTGCTATTTCCTTTCTGAGGATTTCATAGTTTTCTTTATAGAGGTCCTTCACCTCCTTCGTTAGGTATATTCCTAGGTATTTCATTTTCTTTGAAACTGTGGTGAAGGGAGTTGTGTCCTTAATTAGCTTCTCATCTTGACTGTTATTGGTGTACACAAAGGCTACTGACTTGTGGACATTGATTTTATATCCTGAAACATTACTGTATTTTTTGATGACTTCTAGGAGTCTTGTGGTTGAGTCTTTGGGGTTCTCTAAGTATAAGATCATGTCGTCAGCAAAGAGGGAGAGTTTGACCTCCTCTGCTCCCATTTGGATTCCCTTTATTTCCTTGTCTTGCCTAATTGTATTGGCTAGAACTTCCAGCACTACGTTGAATAGTAAAGGTGACAGAGGACAACCTTGTCTGGTTCCAGTTCTAAGAGGAAAAGTTTTCAGTTTTACTCCATTCAGTAAAATATTGGCTGTGGGTTTGTCATAGATAGCTTCAATCAGTTTTAGAAATGTGCCACCTATGCCTATACTCTTCAGTGTTCTAATTAGAAAAGGATGCTGGATTTTACCAAATGCTTTTTCTGCATCTATTGAGAGGATCATGTGATCTTTATTTTTGCCTCTGTTAATATGGTGGATAACGTTTATGGACTTGCGTATGTTAAACCAGCCTTGCATCCCTGGGATGAAGCCTACTTGGTCATGATGAATGACTTTTTTGATGATAAGCTGTAATCTATTCGCTAGGATTTTGTTGAGAATTTTTGCATCTATATTCATGAGTGAGATTGGTCTGAAATTCTCCTTTTTGGTTGGGTCTTTTCCTGGTTTTGGTATCAGGGTGATGTTTGCTTCATAGAATGTGTTGGGGAAGATTCCTTCTTCCTCAATTTTTTGGAATAATTTCTGCAGTACAGGAATAAGCTCTTCCTTGAAGGTTTGATAGAATTCTGGAGTGAAGCCATCTAGACCAGGGCATTTTTTGGTTGGAAGAATTTTTATTGTTTCTTTGATCTCAGTGCTTGAAATTGGTCTGTTCAGGAGCTCTATTTCTTCCTGGCTGGGTCTAGGGAGAGGGTGTGATTCCAAATATTGATCCATTTCCTTCACATTGTCAAATTTCTGGGCATAGAGTTTCTGGTAGTATTCAGAGATGATCTCTTGTATCTCTGTGGGATCAGTTGTTATTTCCCCTTTATCATTTCTGATTGAGGTTACTAGAGATTTTACTTTTCTATTCCTCGTTAGTCTGGCCAATGGTTTATCTATTTTATTTTTTCAAAAAACCAACTCCTTGTTTCATTAATTTTCTGAATGATTCTTTTGTTTTAAATTTCACTGATCTTTGATTTGATTTTGGATATTTCTTTTCTTCTACTGAGTTTAGGCTTAGATTGTTCTTCTTTTTCCAATTCCATAAGATCTCTTGTGAGATTGTTGATGTGCTCTCTTTCTGTTTTTCGAATGTAGGCATCTAAAGCGATGAATTTTCCTCTCAAAACTGCTTTTGCAGTATTCCACAGGTTTTGGTAGCTTGTGTCTTCATTGTTGTTATGCTCAAGGAAGTAAATGATTTCCTGTTTTATTTCTTCCTGCACCCGTCTGTTATTCAACAGAAGATTGTTTAATTTCCATGCCTTTGGGTGGGGTCGAGCATTTTTGTTAGAGTTGAGTTCCACCTTTAGTGCCTAATGGTCTGAGAAGATACAAGGTAAAGTTTCAATTCTTTTGATTCTGTTGATATTTGTTTTGTGTCCCAGGATATGATCAATTTTGGAGAATGTTCCATGGGGTGATGAGAAGAATGTATATTCTTTATCTTTGGGATGGAGTGTTCTATATGCGTCTATCAAGCACAGTTGTTCTAGGGTCTCATTTAAATCTCTTATATCATTGTTTAATTTCTGTTTAGAGGATCTGTCCAGCTCTGTAAGAGGAGTGTTAAGGTCCCCTGTTATTATGGTATTATTGGATGTCATATTGCTCAGACTGAGTAAGGTCTGTTTCAAGAATCTGGGATCATTTAACTTGGGTGCATAAATATTTAGAATTGAAATGTCTTCTTGTTGTATTTTTCCCTTGACCAATATTAAGTGACCATCTTTGTCTTTTTTGACTTTAGTTGCTTTAAATCCACATGTATCTGAAAATAAGATTGCAACTCCTCTTTTCTTCTGAATTCCATTTGCCTGAAAAATTGTCTTCCAACCCTTGACTCGGAGCTTGAATTTGTCTTTTGAAGCCAGGTGTGTTTCTTGCAGGCAGCAAATGGATGGCTTGTGTTTTTTAATCCAGTCAACCAATCTATGTCTCTTCAGTGGGGAATTCAAGCCATTAACATTTATTGAGATAATTGATAAGTGTGGTAGTATTCTATTCGTTTTATTTTGTGAGAGTCCATTGCTTAGTTTTATCTTTTGCATCAGTGTGGAGGTTAGGTTCTGTCCTTTAATTTCTGAGTTCTTACTTTGCTGCTGATCCATTGTGGTGGTCAGTGTGCAGAACAGGTTGAATTATTTCCAGTAGAGCTGGTCTTCTTGTGGCGAATTTCCTCAATGTTTGTATATCCGGAAATGATTTGATTTCTCCGTCAATTTTGAAGCTTAGCTTAGCAGGGTACAGAATTCTGGGCTGGAACTTGTTCTGTTTAAGTAGATTAAAGGTAGATGACCATTGTCTTCTTGCTTGGAAAGTTTCATTAGAGAAGTCTGCAGTCACTCTGATGGATTTGCCCCTGTAGGTCAACTGGCGCTTACTCCTGGCAGCTTGCAGAATCTTTTCTTTTGTCTTGACTTTGGACAGGTTCATCACAATGTGTCTTGGAGAAGCTCGGTCAGAGTTGAGGCGACCTGGGGTCCGATAGCCCTCTGAAAGCAGTGTGTCAGAATCTTTGGTGATATTTGGGAAATTTTCTTTTATAATATTCTCTAGTATGGCTTCCATTCCTCTGGGGCATTCTTCTTCGCCTTCTGGAATTCCTATAACTCGTATGTTGGAACACTTCATAAAGTCCCATAATTCTGACAGTGAATGTTCTGCTTTCTCTCTCTTCTTTTCTGCCTCTTTTACTATCTGAGTTATCTCAAAAACTTTGTCGTCTACCTCTGAAATTCTTTCTTCTGCATGGTCTAACCTGTTGCTGATACTTTCCATTGCATCTTTAAGTTCCCTGATTGACTGTTTCATTTCCTTCAGCTCTCCTATATCCTTTTTATATTCTTCATATCGTTCATCTCTTATTTGATTCTGTTTTTGAATTTCCTTTTGGTTATTTTCCACTTTATTAGCAGTTTCCTTCATTGTTTCCATCATTTCTTTCATTGTTTTCAGCATGTGTATTCTAAATTCCCTTTCTGTCATTCCTAACATTTCTGTATAGGTGGAATCCTCTGCAGTAGCTACCTCATGGTCCCTTGGCGGGGTTGTTCTGGACTGGTTCTTCATGTTGCCTGGAGTTTTCTGCTGATTCTTCCTCATGAGTGATTTCTTTTATCTGTTTCCTTGCCCTAATTTTCCTTTCACTTCCTCTTGCTCTTTAAGTTGCTCTTTAAGTCCTGTGGACTAAGGGTTACAGGACCAGAAGGGTGAGAAGGTTGAAGAGCAAAAAAGGGATGAAAGAAAGGAGGACCGAGTGATAAGAAAAAAAAAAAGAAAAATAGAGAAAGGAGAGGGTGTGGGTAAAAGGAATATTGACAAGAAGAAGAGAGGACAGAAAGAGAGAGACAGAGCAATATAGGTGTACAGTAGGGTACTTTGATACAACCTTAAAGAAAAAAACCACCTTCTGGGGGTGCCCAGTTGGGTGGTTCCCTTGAGGTCCGCAGCTCTTTGCTAACCTGATCAGACACAGTACCCCATCTCCACCAAGTAGAGAGGAAAGACAAAAATGCTATAAATCAAACCAAAACAAGCAAACAGAAAAGTTTACGGGATAAAATTGGATGGAAAACCAAATATAGCGGTAGAAACACTAACAAAAATGAAGTTCTAATTATTGAAATAGGCAGCAATGGGAAATTATAATTAAACTAGAAAAATTGAGAAAGAAAAAGGATCTGTATGGAAAGGGTTGAACTTAAAAAACAAAACAACATCAACAACATCAAAATAAACAAAAAAAACAACCAAACCAAAAAAAAAAACCCACAACCAAAAACAAAGCAGTATGTATATGTTATTGAATATTGTCTGGGCAACACGTGGTCTTCTGGGGTATGAGATGTTAATCACAGTTCTGATATGACTGGAGGCTGCTAGTTTCTCAAACCCCAGCAGGTAGACACCCTAAATCTCTCTTCAGCCCACTTAAAAGGCACTTTGAACTTGTTCACTTGCTGAGCAGAAGCTTTCCCAGGGAAGTGCTTGCCGCTAGAGTCACTGCTGAAGTGGCTATCCACTTACCCTGTGTGCCAAAACTGGTCTCCCTCTGCCCCCGAGGGTTAGGGCTGCAAGGCGGCTCAGACCCTGCCCTTAGGCTACTTGGTCGCTGGGTTACCAGCTCCCACCCAATTTTAGCTCTGCGACCCTGAGGGCAGAGCTTGCTGGGGCAGATCGCTCACAATGTCTGCCTGTGACCCAGAGCCAAACACTATTAGCTCCGTCTGGCTCAGCGGCTCAGACTGGGGCCCTAGACAAAGGCCAAAGTTCTCCGCACTCCCACTCAGGCTCTCCCCAAGGCAGTTCAGCTGAGTGCCAAGTCCAAAGACACCAAAACAGTTCACAGGTAAGGCCTTTCTGGTTTGCAGTCTCGCTGCTACTGAACTTACAGTTGCGGGCAGGTTTAGACGGATTGAACATACGCGACCACTTGCCGGTTTTCCAGTGTTTTAGTCCTCCTCTTGGGGTCCAGAGGTCTCTCGCTGACTCCCTGTATCCTCTCAGGGGTGATGATAGGCAGATCCCACCAGCCAGAGATGCCTGGAGTCCTATCTCCCCAGACTCATGGTGCCCAGATGCAAGGAAGCTGTTACTCGGCTGCCATCTTGCTCCGCCTCCCAATGTAAATTTTTTTTAATTTCAGAATATTATGGGGGTACAAATGTGATATTACTTTTGTACTGCTGAGACAAAGTTGTAAGAGTGCCCATCATCCAGATAGTATCCGTTGTACCTACTAGATGTGATTTCATCCACCCCCTCCTCATAAATTTTAGAAGAGTTTATATATGTATATGTGTGTCTGTATATATATATATTTTTTTTTTTTCTTTTTTTTTTGAGACAGAGTCTCACGCTGTCACCTTTGGTATGTTAGGCCTAGTGGGCCTAGGCTAAAGCAAAAAAGTGTCTGGCCTAGGCTATAATGGAAAAATGCCAGCAAACTCCTGGCAAATTTCTAGACTGCGAGCTTTCAAAGAAAGAAATGAAATAAGTCTAGTTCACCCCCAAGATAAATGAGAAAGTACTAATTGATTTCTTGCTTCCAGTTCACTCCTAGTTTCTTGCTTATCTAACTCCCTGGGAAACAAACCGGGAGGCACCAACTATCCCTGGACTGACCTTTAAACAATACCAGATGGAGAAATACAGAGACTAAGATGTATGGGGAAAGTATTGAAACTAAGATGTATAGGGGGAAAAAATTAAAACAAGGAAATATGACGTGTGGCTAACTAACCACACAATTCTGCTTCTGTACAATGCTTGCTTGCTACCTGTCCGGATCCACCTGGACAGCCTGCGTGCCACCCAGGATGCAGACCAAGCTTTAAAAACCCAACCCTTTAAGCACTCAGGGCTGCTCTCAGAAACCCCATGTTGGGACACTGAGGCAGTCCCCAGCCGGCTCTTCAATAAAGGGACTCTGCTATGAATTCACCTTGTTTGACAGTGTGGAACTCCTGAGCAAAACAGGTAGAGTGTCATTGTGTCAAAGCTCACAGTAACCTCAAACTCTTAGGCTCAAGTGATCCTCTTGCCTCAGCCTCCCAAACAGCTGGGACTACAGGCACCTGCCACAATGCCTGGGTATTTTTAAAGATGGGGTCTCATTCTTGCTCAAGGTCTCAAATTCCTGAGCTCAAGCAATCCACCTGCTTTGGCCTCCCGGACTCCTAGGATTATAGGCCTGAGCCACCATGGCTGGCCTTATATTTTCTTAATATACATTTCTCAAGAGATTATAAATCAACACAATTTTTATGGAAGTCACTTTGGTCATATGTATCACTTACTTAAAACTGCTTTTGACTCAGTAATTCCCTCTTTGGGTATAGATCAACAATAATAATAGTAATAGCAACTCTAACATAGCACTTACTATGTGCCAGGCATTTGTTCTAAAGACCCAGAGTCACAAAGTTACCAAACTGAGAATCTGGAATTTGAACTTGCACACAGTGGTTCAAAGCCTATGCTGAGACAACTTTTGCTGTGTCAGGTGAGAGAATATTCGCTACAGCAGGAGAGTTTAGAAACAAACTATCCATCAGTGGGGTGTAAGTTAAATAAAGAGTGGTATATCCATTGATAGGACACAAAGCACAGATTAAAAATCAGGTTTTAGAAATAATAAGCTCACATAGACAAAGACGATACTTGGCTCCGAGTTGGTGAAAAGGCCCCCAAACAGTGCACAGTCTGATTTGAATCTACTAATCTAACCCACCATTCCTTTGGATGGTGATATTTTAATTTTCTTTTGGTGATTTGTTGTATCTCCCACATTTTCTAAATGAATTTGAATTCCTTTTGTACTCAGAAAAATATTAGTAATAACAAATTGCTCTCTGAGCAGCATAACCCAATCAAAATACTATAATGCAAATCATGTATATAATTTTAAATGTTCTAGTAGCACATTAACAAAAGTAAAAACAAACAGGTAAAATTAACTTCTAAAATATTTCTTATATAACGTAAGTATATCTAAAATATTATTTTCTTAACACATGATTAATATAAATTCATTATTAAATAAGTATTTTACTTTTTTGTAGTGGGCTTTCAAAGTCACTTCTAGCACATCTCAGTTTAGTCTCATCACATCTTAACTGTTCAACTGTCAGGTTGCTGATGGCTATGGTACTAGACAGCACAGCCCTAGATCCTTGGCGGAAGCCACACCTTCAGATCAAATACGCCCAAACCATTACTCTAAAACCCTCCACCAACAACCTCAACTTCCGTGTAACCATTTCCATCTGGGTGAAGCTGCTTTTTGTCTTATGCTTAACATATGATAAGAAGTAAGAAGGGAAAGATCACAAGGATTTCTGCATAGTTAACTAGACAAAGAAAGAGCTACGTGACTTCTTGCAGAGAGAGCATGAAGAAAGGAATATGGTTGTTTTGGGAACCGAGGAGAAGCAGTTGGGGGTTCATTCCCTAAATGTTCCCCAGGCTGCGGGGGCCTTGCCGCCTCACACGTGCTCTCCACAATACCTGCCGAAAGAGGTGAATGACTAAGAAAATTCACATAATCAAAGGGATAAAATACTATACAAAAAATGAATTCACTTTTGCAGAACTTCTCAATTCATGGAAATATGGAATGAATTATGTGAAATAGAAAAAAAAAGCAGAAAATAATCCATGATTACAACAATGAAAATATGTGGGATATGCATTTATGAAAACTAAAAACATATTTAGCCAAGTAGGAACATTACTTTCCTTCTTCCCTGTCAATACATGCAATATAAATAAATAACATGTACATCCTGTTTGCTAAGCAAACTTATCTTACACCAGAGGGCAGAATGGCTAGAGAAAATCACTTATTTGGTGTTCCAACAAAGGACCACTATCTCTCAATCATCACTAAAATGCAGGGACACTTTGGCAAGTGACTCCCAGTTACCAGTGTGCAGCTTAACCTACCACTTGGAAAGTAATGGCAGATTTGGGATTTTTCTTAATCCTGGTAATTATTGAAAGCAAAACAACCATTTGATGGCTAGTGTCAGACTTTATTTTCACATGATAACCTTCACTCCTTTAACGAGAGGAGTACACACAAGGTAAAAAAAAAATTAGCGGGGGCACCTGTCGCTCAGTTGGTAAGGTGCCGGCCCCATATTCTGAGGGTGGCAGGTTCAAACCTGGCCCCGGCCAAACTGCAACAAAAAAATAGCCGGGTGTTGTGGCAGGCGCCTGTAGTCCCAGCTACTTGGGAGGCTGAGGCAAGAGAATCGCTTAAGCCCAGGAGTTGGAGGTTGCTGTGAGCTGTGCGATGCCTTGGCACTCTACCTAGGGCCATAAAGTGAAACTCTGTCTCTATAAAAAAAAAAAAAAAAAAATTAGCTTTCTGTCTTTCACTGTTACTGATTGTAGTTTGATTTCATGCAGGGTAGATCCAAATAGCTGATTCACATTAGAAAAGAGAGTCTCCATCTACCTTTCACAAGCACTTTGCTTTCGAAAACATAAAAAGTTACCAAATCATTTAGTACTTAAAATTAATAACCACCTCATCATCTTGTGGTTTAAATGATGATGGAACAGTAATTCAAGCTGGTTGTGTCCTATATTTCCATTATTAATATAATTAGTATTCGTAGATCTTTCTTTTTTTTTTTTTTTGTGGTTTTTTTTTGGCCGGGGCTGGGTTTGAACCCGCCACCTCCGGCATATGGGACCGGCGCCCAACTCCTTGAGCCACAGGCGCCACCCTCGTAGGTCTTTCTAAATTGCTGTACTCTAGCCCTAGGGGGGAATGATTTCAAAAGGCTAAATACATATACTGATCCAAGGTAATATTTCTTATGCATCCAGCCTTGGATTACAGAGCAATAGAGAGTAATTTTGGCACCAACTCTTTGGCAAGATTGTTTAAAAACAAAGGCACTATTGCACACAGCCTAGCATTTTTATTTTGCCTCGCACGTCAGTATATTTATGTAATACTTTTTCTTCAATATAAAAGCTGTTACCTTAATATTTTTGAAAAATTATTGCTATTTAAAAATATAGGTTCAGCACATATATGGGAGCTGGCAGGTTCGAATTCAGCCCAGGCCTACCAAACAACAATGACAACTACAAGCAAAAAAAAAAAAAAAAGAATAGCCAGGTATTGTGGTGGGTGCCTGTAGTTCCAGCTACTTGGGACTACAAAGGAATTGCTTAAGCCCAGGAGTTTGAGATTGCTGTGACTATGATGTCACAGCACTCTACCGAGGGCAACATAGTGAGACTGTCTAAAAAAAACCCAAAAAACTATACATATATGGTAATTATGAGACTTCTAATTGGCTCAAAAGCTCAGAGCTAAAATCCAGGTTGAGTTTGAACACATCTTACAAAGGGTTGAGATCCAAATTGCATAGACTTCGTGAAACTTTCGATTTAAGCCTTAAATTTACTGGTAATCTCTCTGAGGGTATCATTGTAATAAAAGAGGATTAAGAAATAATATCTGATAAAATTATTTGCCTTGTCCAAATGGTCTGGTTGCCAGATGTGCTATAAAATTCACATCTGAGGCCGAGTGCAGTGGCTCAGGCCTATAATTTTAGTACTCTGGGAGGCTAAGGTGGGTGGATTGCCTGAGCTCACAGGTTGGAGACCAGCCTGAGCCAGAGCAAAACTCCCCACCCCCGTCTCTAAAATATAGCTGGATGTTGTGGCAGGTGCCTGTAGTCCCAGCTACTTGGGAGGCCCAGGCAAGAGAATCACTCAAGCCCAGGAGTTTGAGGTTGCTGTGAGCTGTGATGCCACGAAACTCTACCCAGGGTGACAGAGTGAGACTCTGTCTCAAAAAAAAAAAATAAATAATAATGATAAAACATTCGCCTCTGAGTGATCTTTAACAAAATATAGTTTCTAAACTAGAGCAATAATAATGATAAACATGAAAATGTTACGAAGACTACCAGTCCTTGCTAACATACTACCTAGCACGTGTCCTCAATTGGATACACTTTATAAACAGCCTTCAATCGTAGAGCTACTTTTTTTTTAGCACATAGTTTTAAGCCGTAGGGCTAACTATACATGACATAAATCTAACCAAGAGAGCTGTACTACTTAAGATTGAAAGAAACTTGTAGAAATAATAATTTTGCCTAACTTTAAGCCATAGGACTAATTATAGATGACAGAAATAACTGTACTATTTTAGTTTCAAAGAGACTTTAAGAAATGGTCATATTTAAAGAAACCAACAAAAAGGTAAAGTGAGGTGGATAAGCTGCTGTTAGGCCCAGCGGGCCTAGGCTAAAGCAAAACGTGTCAGGCCTAGGCTACAATGGAAAAATACCAGCGAACTCCTGGCAAATTTCCAGCCTGCAAGTTTTCAATAAAAGAAATGAAATAAGTCTAGTTCACCCCCAAGATAAATGAGAAAGTACTAATTGATTTCTTGCTTCTAGTTCACGCCCAGTTTCTTGCTTGGCTAACTCCCTGGGAAACAAACTGGGAGGCACCAACTGTCCCTGGACTGACTTTTAAACAATACCAGGTATATTATGGAGTGGGAGATTAAAAAACCACCAAGGACGCCAATGAATGGAGGCTGATTTGGGAGTCTTTATTAGGTTGGCCAACCGACTGCCCCTGTACGTGGATACAGAGGGAATAGTACTGGCCATGAAAAGGGAAGGGTTTATATAGGGTAAATTATCTACGCTATCAGGGGCTACGTGCAGTCCAACCAGCAAGCAAGCAACTGACTTTCATAATCGGTTTGTTACAGAAGCAGAAAACAGCATTATAGCCCTTGGGGGTACAGCAATCACAGGACTAGGCAGGGAAACAATTTTATTTTTGGACAATGGGTCAGGCAATCCCTGTGCCACCACACTGGCGGCTACTCCTGTATTTTGCTACTTCACTTCCTCCTTTCAATTCCTCAGTTGAGGGGGCTTATGGGGGCGGCAGGGGGTTTCTTGTCCCATCACACTCCCCCCTTCTGATTAGGGGATGAACTAAATCTTTGTTTCATCCTCTTCATCTTTTTGCACTATATTTTTATAATGTGTTCTCAAGACCAGCGATTTTACTGCCTGCACTCGTTTTTGAATGTATGAAGTTAGACAATCTATGACGCATGGTCCAACAGGTAATCCTAACAAAAGGAGACTAGGGGTGCTGCAATTGCAGAAAGGGGTGTTGTTAACCAGGGTGACCCTGGAACATTCCTTCATACCAATTCTTTGGCTCTAGCTCAGCCCCTCTCTCCTTTAGTCTCTTTCTTATTTCAGCCATGCCATTTCTTATGACTCCTGAGTTATTAGTGTAAAAACAGCAAGTTTCTCCAGAGGCGGCGCAAACCCTTCTTGCTTTAAAAATAGAAGATCAAGCGCCCTTCTATTCTGAAGAACTACTTCTGCTAGGGAATGTAATGAAGTTTCCAATCTTGTCTCCAGATCGTTCCATTGCTTCTATTTCTTTGTCTATTATTTGAGTTAGGGCCTTGAAATCTCCTCCTTCCTTTATCAGGGCGGCTTCCCCTCTTATGGCTGATCCAGCTATTCCAATTCCCACCAGTGCAGGTATTAAAATTGGTGCTCTTTTCCTACGGAAATGTTCTGATAAATCTCCTGATGATAGCCCTAAATGTTCCTGCCCTCCATCCCCAGAGTAATAATACACTTGGGGTAAAATATGCACTAAAATGCCAAGGGTAGGGCCTTTTCTAAATATATAGAACTTAGACCAGGGGTAATACCAGTAGTAAATGCAAGCCAGGCGCCATCCAGTGCTTTTAGTAGGCATGGCGGTGGCAGCCAGTGCCCGCAGGCAATTTGGCCGTCCTGCCGCCCCCGAATCTAAATCTTTTAGAGAAATACACCTCCGGCCACTTCCAGGGCCCCAAAGTCTGAGCCAAAACTCCCTTTGCTGCACCCCAGTCTCAGTCACATACAGTTGAAACGGCTACAGGGCTGGGGAGGGCGAAGGCCGGGGCGCCAACTAGCGCCCCCTTCAGGATGCCGAAGGCCGGGCTTTCAGCCTCTGTCCGCACTAGCTCCTCCCTCTTCCTCCTGAAAAGGCCTGGAGAGGTTTCGCTATTTCGGTGAAATCTGGGCTCCAGAGCTGACCATACCCCACCGTGCCCAGGAATCCCGCACCTGCCTCTTGGTTCTCGGCTGGGGAATCTGGAGGATCGCCCGATGGCGCTAGCGACAAGGCCCGCGTACCCTCACGCAGTTCCTACCCCAGATACGTGGCCGTCCGGGTGCACAAGGGCGCCTTTTTAGCTGACACCCAATATCCCAGCTTCTGGAGGGTTTGTAATAAATTGCTGTGGCTGTCTGGCTCGTTACTAGGTCCCTTGTCGCCACCAGCAGGTCGTCCACATATTGGAGCAACACCACCTCAGGGTGCTGGTTTCGGGAAGGGCGGAGGCCCTGGCTGAGGGCTTCATCAAACGTGGGGGGGGGGTGGAGGGGTTGTTCTTAAAACCCTGGGGGAGTCTTGTCCAGGTTAATTGTCCTGTAAAGTGTCCCTCAGGATCTGTCAAAAGTAAATATGAGTTGACTTACTGCTGCCAAAGGGAGTGAAAAGAAAGTGCCCTTCAGATCCAATACAGTATAAAATTGATGACTCAGAGGCAGCAGACTGAGCAATGGACAGGGATTTGGGAGAGTTGGGTGGATTGTTTCCACTTCTTTATTCCCCTCTCGCAGGTCCTATACCGGCCTAAAATCATTAGTGCCTGGTTTCTGGACAGGCCAAAGAGGAGTGTTCCATGCTGATTGGCACAGTATTAAAATTCCTGCTTCTCTGAGTCTTTGGTGGTATATCCTTAAAAGATTAGATCCAGTGGCAGCAGGATGGCCAAATTGCCTACAGGCAGTGCACTGCTATCCCCTGTCTTGCTTTCAAAGTAATGGTATTGTTTTACCCTTATAGGTTCAGCTGTACTCAGTAACTAAACTATGATGGGGGGTTGGTGGGCAGCCTAGTCCAAGGGGGTTAGTCTCTGCCCATACACCTGGTATCTCTTGCTGCAATTTCTTGAGGAAGGGCGAGGACGCCATTGACTTATCAGGACCTATAAGGCGGTATTCTTCTGATATTGGACATGTCACCAGTATTTCTGAAGATTGATCATGTGGTGGCTTCATAGGTAATTCCGCCCCTTCCTCTCCAAAGGAGATTGTAGCCTGTAATTTGCAGAGTAAATCCCTACCTAATAAGGGGTAGAGACAATCAGGCATGACTAGAAATGAATGGGTAATAGTTCCGTTTCCCATAACTAGAACTAGTTATTCTAGTTTTAGTCCTGGGATAAGCTTTTGTCTTGCCCGTGGCCCCTTGTATAGGAGTCTGATGGTTTGGGAGGGGGCCCGCTGTCTCTTGTAAAACTGAGTAAGTTTCCCCAGTATCTACTAATAAATTTACAGGTTGGCTCCCTACTTCTAGCATCACTGTAGGCTCCTGGGGGCACAGGGGAAGGGAGGCTCAGCCCCATCAGTCTAATTCTAATAGATCTGGAGCAGAAGGTTCTTTATCAGTGTCCTTCTTTCTTTGGGGCATTCATTCTTCCAATGCCCCAGTTCCTTACAAGAAATGCACTGGTCAGACTTCAAAGGGATGTGGGTCCTTCTATCTGCGTCCCATCCACTTGGGGCCCATCTGTTTCCTCTGAAACGGGAGTTTTGTCTCCGATTCCCTTGTTGCTCTTGTAGGGCTGTGACCAATACCTTAGCTATTTTCTTGGAATGTTGGGTTTCCACATTGTCCCGATTATTATAGACTCTTTGAGCAACCTCCACTAACTCAGATAGGAGTTTTCCCTCAAATCTCTCAATTCTCTGTAACTTTTGTTTTTATATCTGGGGCCAATTGAGAGACAGAAGCAGTATTAATAGCTCTCCTATTTTCAGGAGCTCGGGGTCTATGGGTGCGTATGATCACTCTAAAAAGGCTGCAGGTGTCTCATCTGATTTTTGAATAGTCTCACTTACCTTAGAGAGGTTGGCGGGCTTTTGGGCTGCAGCCCTGAGTCCACTCAGCAGAGTCTGGTGATAATTGATGAGCGCTCCCTTACCTGCACCCGTATTAGGGTCCCCAAATGGCCTTGCGCTGGGAAAAGCCATCCGTATTTCCTCAGGGTCAGTGGTAGGTTGATCATTGTGTCCCAAAACGTGCTTCCATGCTTCCCTCAAAATTCTTTCCCTTTCCTCTGAAGTGAACAAAGTTCGCAACAGCTGTTGACAGTCATCCGGCCAGGCTGGTGGGTATAAAAGATTGATTCCAGCAAACAAATGAAAGGCTGAAGTTGATCAGAAAAGGATGGATTCTGCTGCTTCCAGTTATAGAGATCACTAGTAGTGAAGGGAACATAAACCAGGATTGGGACAGCATCCCCCTTGGCAGTGGGTTGGAATGTCTGCCATAGGGCAGAATAGGGGCAGGGGGTGGTTGGACCGGTAGGCTTGCTTCAGGTAAGGGGTCCATTTAGGGGTGTCCACTCCGTGTATGTGGGGGGCTGGGTACGAGGTCTGGAGCTGATTGACTTGGAGCAGATGGGGGACTAGGGGGGTTGTTCTGGGTCTGGCTCAGAAGCTGTAGGAGGGCGTGGAGGGCGTCTTCCCATGAATCCAAAGGGTTCCCAATCATCAGAATTGTCTGGTAAAACTGGAAACAACTCCCCTTTCCCTTTATCCTTCCCCTTTTTCCTACAGTTTCCTCATCCATCTCTTGGCCCCCCTTCTGATTTGGGGCCTTCTTAGGCTGGTTTACTAGAATAGTTTTACTCCTTTTATTTTTTGTACAGATCTTCAGATAGGGTGGATCATCAATACAAGTATCAATCCGAACTAAAATATAAGGAATTTGGTCCAGGTGCCCTGGATTTCCAAAAATAATCCTTTTGACCTGATATGCTGTCTGAAGATTTGTAGCACCCTCAAGGGGCCAATGTACTCCAAAGTAGGCTACTCTAATTCTCATAAAGTTCTTAGAAAAGGAGCATCAACTTTGTATCCATAAAAGAGAGCTCTCTGCTTGAAATCCTCAAAATTTTCCAAAATACAAGAAAGGGGGGTATTTGCCGAGGATGACTGTCCCATGTTTTATAATAATCTATAATAGCCTTTCCCAATGTAATCGGTGATCTATCGATCAGTGAAGGTTAGGCCCCTGATTTAAGTAAAAATAAAAAGCCTTTTTTACTAAGGGTTCCAACAGCACTACACTAGCCAAGTCTTGGAGGGTCTGGACTTGTAACTTCAATGCCTTGTTTCTTGTCGTAGGCAAACGGGGGGTTCTAGGAGGGTAAATCAAAAGGGATGGATTCCAAGAGTCCACTGGTGCCAAAAGTTGATGATGTATTGGGTAGACAATGTAAGAGGCATAAAGCCAATACACCTTCTGGAGAACAAATATTCCTCTTATTATATAAACAGGGTGGGAGTCAATTGTTCTCCTGTGTCCTGCCCCAGCGGGAAAAGGGAAGGGATGAAAGAATAGGTGGACCAATAGATCTACTGGATGGGAATTTTGGATCCACCAAGGAATTATGCTATGACTAAAATTAATCCAAAATTTTCCTGCAGATTATGGCACCCTTGTAGCCAATACCCTGGCAGTTACCATATGTAAGTTCCTCTTTGAGAAGTACACCTATCCCTGCGGCTACAAGGAGAGCTGCAGGGATATGGGGAAAAACAATAGCAACACTTAATGTGGGTTTTAGAAAACAAGCAATGAGCTGGGGGGGGGGGTAGAAGCATTTAAAAAGGAATTTAACTTCTTCAGGAAGAGCTTGTCCTATTGTAGAAAAGAGGATAAGGTCTAACCTTAAAGGGGGCATTCAGACAGGCATGAATTAGAGCAAAAATAGTCATAACAATTAGATAGGACCCAACCAGTGTAGTTTTCTCAGCAGGAGTCCATGACTCAGGGGCCACAGTGTATATTCCAATGGCAAACACCATGCCAACTACTCCTAGTGTAATCCAAACGATGATATAAGGGATTGGATTGACAAACAGGGGCAGTAGATCCCTAGAGAAAAAGTAAAGAAACAAATTTCATCAGGGTGGAAATCAGAAAGAGTTCCTTGTAAGTGAAAGACCAGACCAGCACCATCTTAAGAGTTAAGTTTCGCTCACCCCCGCCATTTCAGTCAGTAAGTTTACTTTTCCAGACAAGCCCAGGCAATTCCCCGAAATCATGAGACAACCACCCTCCAACCCCCCACCTAACCAATCCAGAAGCGCCCCCTTTGTTTTAAGCTGTGCACGCCCATCCACTGCTCAGGACCATAAGAACCCCCTGCTCGGGCGGCGCCTGTGGCTCAGTAAGTAGGGCGCCGGCCCCATATGCCGAGGGTGGCAGGTTCGGACCCAGCCCTGGCCAAACTGCAACAGAAAAATAGCTGGGCGTTGTGGCGTGCGCCTGTAGTCCCAGCTGCTTGGGAGGCTGAGGCAAGAGAATCACGTAAGCCCAAGAGTTAGAGGTTGCTGTGAGCCATGTGACGCCAGGGCACTCTACCCGAGGGCGGTACAGTGAGACTCTGTCTCTACAAAAAAAAAAAAAAGAACCCCCTGCTCCAGAGCTCAGGGCTCCTGGCTCGGATCTGTTGCAACGAGTTCCCAGGAGCCCAAGTTCGAACTTGCAATAAAATGCCCTTTTGCTTTTGCATTGGACTCAGCTCCCTGGTGGTCTTTGTGGGGGATTTCGAGATCTGGGCACAACATAAGAAGGGATCAGAAACCCAAGAAATGATGTGTTCAACCGAATCCGACTCTGGACGAGTCCAATCTTCTATGAGACAAGTCACAAACTATGAAAAACGACACGTCAAAGAAACAGATGGCGTAAAACAGAAAATACACTAGGTCACACCTTGTCCACTTTTTAAGCCTTGTCTTAGCAACAGGCGGCCGTACAAATATACGAACCGGGTGGTCACATCAAGAGCCTCTGATCACCTTTTTAAACTCTATCTTAGCAATAGGTAGGCCGTACAAATCCCAAACTGGGTGGACCTAGAGGTGGATTGTGCCACTTACGCGTATGCTAAGTTGTGGACTAGAGTGCAGCCTGAGGACCAATTTTGCCACTTAGCCGTATGACAAGGCTGTGGGCTAGGACTGCTTCCCTTCAGCACACACCACTCACTCATATCCTACATACAAAGAAACCTGACTCAGCCTCCCTTATAAGCCCCCAGAAGATCACTGAGCTGCGTCGGGCCACCTACGTGATCATTGACAGACTTATCAGTAAGGACCCGGACCCGGATGACTCCTTTTTCAATTTTGTTTAATTTAAAAAGAGTTGAGCCCAAGGGTTCGGGTCAGCCTCAATCTGGGGCTGAGGTACATCTCTCAGTGGCCACCCACTGGAAAGAGACCAGGCCATCCCCGGTCACTCCCTGCTCATCTAGGTGGTCCCACACCAGGGAAAGTCCCCAGGGATCTCACTGGGGCCTCCAGATGTTACAGAGTGTGAGATTAAAAGACCACCAAGGATGCCAATTAATTGATGCCAATTTAGGAGTCTTTATTAGGTTGGCCAAGTGATTGCCCCTCTACATGGATACTGAGGGAACAGTACTGGCCATGAAAAGGAAAGGGTTTGTAAAGGTTTCTTTATCTATCAGGGGCTATGTGCAGTCCAGCCAGCAAGCAAGCAACTGACTTTCATAATCGGTTTGTTACAGAAGCAGATAACAGCATTACAGCCCTTGCCGTTACAACAATCACAGGACTAGGTAGGGAAACAATTTTATTTTTGGACAATGGGTCAGGCAATCACGGTGGCGCCACAAGGACGGCTACTCCTTGTATTTTGCTACTTTACTTCTTCCTTTCAAGTAATTCCTCAGTTGAAGGGGCTGATAGGGAGCAGAGGGTTTCTTGTCCCATCACAGGTGGAGAAAATACTGAGACTAAGATGTACGGGTGAAAGTATTGAAATTAAGATGTCTGGGGGAAAATGTTAAAACAAAGATATATGACGTATGGCTAACCGCAAAATTCTGCTTCTGTACAATGCTTGCTTGCTACCTACCTGGATCCACCTAGCCAGCCTGCGTGCCACCCAGGATGCAGGCCAGGCCTTAAACACCTTAAGCACTCAGGGCTGCTCTCAGAATCCCCATGTTGGGACACTGAGGCAGTCACCAGCTGGCTCTTCAATAAAGGGACTCTGCTATGAATTCAGCTTGTTTGACAGTGTGGTCTTTGTGGAACTCCTGGGCACAACAACTGCATTCTCTGAGTATTTATCTTGAAAAGGAACTAAAATCCATATTCTGAATAACCAATGTCTGCAAGCAAAAAGACAGAACTCCCAAAACGCGATGGGTAAATGACACCGAATTACAACGGAGAAGTGCAAGACAATTGAATTCTTCCCTCCCTTCTTCCCACAAAACAAACAAAAGCAGAAATAACCAACACACTGGCACTGCTGGTTTACCTTCTTGGTGACCCTCAGAGCAGCTTCATAGCGGTGGGTGAGAAGCTGCGGAATAATTAATGAATGAAAGGCAGGGCTGAGGGCTCGGGAAAGTGTGCGAGACCCTGCCTTTCACAGGCTTCCCAATGCTGTGTAAGAGAGCGATGGAACTGTAGTTCTGGGCAACGGTCTTCAAAAACGTTTCCATCCCTTCCTGGTGGTGGTAGCTGAAACCCAGCGCTGCTACCAAAGGCAGCAGCAGCCCAAGCCAGAGGAACGGGAAGCCCATGTTCTGGAGACGAATAAAAATAATAATAAAGCAGAAAATAGATGAGGGAAGGCGCGCGCTTTCCCAGCCCCAGCTCGCGCTCCAGTCCTGGGGTCCTGACACTAGTGCTTCCTGCTTCCTAAGGATGAGGGAGCCGGGACAGACACTTTATCTGGCGTCAGCAAGGCACGTGCAGCCCAGGTGCCCTCCAGCTACTCCGCCCTCTCCTCCTTCCGCCATCCCGCAGTCGCAGCAGCTGCGCCCTCAGCCTCACCAGGGAGCAGGCACACACCCTACCCCACCTGCGGCCGCCGGGCGGGGCCCAGCCTTATATACTCCAGCCGGGAGGCGGGATCACCGGCCCCGCCCCCGGACCGCCCTCCTGGGCGGGGCCTTCGCACTAAAGTTGCCTGGGCGCGCGGCCTTGCGGACTTGCGGGCGGCGGAGAGCTGCGAGGGTACAGGCTCTGCTCGCGACGGCCTTGCCTGGCGCCCCGGGGTGGAAGCGTGTCCTCGCCCCCAGGCGTTCGCTGTCGCCGGCTGCGGCCACTTTGGAGACTTCCGGGGCTCGGCTGACTTCCCGCACGTGGCGGTGCGGGGCCGCCTGCAGCCGGGACGCGGCTGAGTGCGGCGCTCCCGAGCCCCGCTCCGAGCCGCGCCGGGATCCCGAGCCCCGCCCCCAGACGCGCCGGGATCCCCAGCCCGCCTCCGAGCCCCGCTCTCAGCCGCGCAGGGATTTCCCCAGCCCGCCCCCGAGCCCCGCCCCCAGCCGCGCAGGGATCCCCAGCCCGCCCCCGAGCCCCGCCCCCAGCCCGCCCCCGAGCCCCGCCCCCAGCCGCGCAGGGATCCGCAGCCCGCCGGCTCTGCAACCGCGCGGGCTCCAGGAAAGAAGAACGCGTGTGTTCGTGTGTGAAAGTTTTAATGCCATCAGCTGTGACGTCCGGGAAGTTTTCCGACAAATTTATGTGGTGGATGGGATTTGACTAAATCAGAGTTGAATTTTAGAACTGGAAAAAACCTGGAAGGGGCAGATCCAGTGTTGTAAATCCCACGCTTCCTCCGCCTGTGTTCCCAAGGCCAACCTGAGTTCTCGTTCCCTAAAAGGCTGGAAGGATGAGGAGGTCTGTGTCTGTGTGCGCGCGAAGGGAGAACGAGGGCGTCGCGTAGACTTGAGAGTGGTTTGTGGGGCGGCCCCGCCTCTCTAAAAGAGACACACACACGCTCACACTTAACACATATCTGCACCCACAAACACACACACACACACACACACACACACCGGGGTTAAGAGGGGCCTGTGCAAGGATCTGAACGCAAAACGTTTGACAACCACTGGTTGAGATAACATTCATCTTAAGTAGATTAAAAATACTGACGCAAAGGCTCACTCCAGACTAATTGAACAAAATTTCTTTCGTTGAACAAAAGTATTTTTAAAAGTGAATCTCCTGTGAGTGAATCTCCTGTGCCTTCAAGAACTGAAAATACGGCTTCTAACGTCGTAAGTGCGGGGCCTCCTCTGAGACCGTAAACTCACCCTGCCTCGGTTTCCTGGTCTGTAAAATGACAGTCTTAATTGTACCCACCTAAATGACGTTGGCAGGCACACTGTAAGAATAAAGCTGTAAGGAGAATTTTCTAGGAGTTTGAATATTTTAGTATGACATTGGCTTTTGAATTAATTTTTAAGTGTGCCGCAGTTACCGCGCTCAAGTCATTTTCACAAGACGGCTGGAAAGGCTCTGTTTTCATTGTTACGTGACTAAGAGATCCGAGAGAGGGGGGACTTATTATTAGCATCTTCCAAATTTTCTAGACATTAAGGTCTAAATTTATAGTTGTAACTAACTAAGAAATCAAGGTTCAGTTCACATTGGGTCAGTTGTTAGGGCAAGCCCTGAAAACAAAGGCTATATAATACAATCATATTTTTGCCTTCAAAGTTTTGGAAAATTTTTTCTTACCAAAGGCCGTCTCAGTTTATAGTCCTTACTAGTGATATATGAAAGCATCTGTTTGGCCTCTCTCCATTATTATTATCTCTTCTTTAAATACTTGCCTTTTCATGTAGTTAAAAAATGGAATTTCATAATTTTAAGTTTTATTAAAGTGACTGAGCACTGCTTTCATATGATTATTGGCCATTTATTGTTCCTCTTTTAAAAAATAGTCTATTCATATGTTTTGCTCCTTTTTCTAATGGCGTATTATCTTTTTCTTGATTCATAGTGTTTTTATGTTTCGTAACGTTTGTTATTCTTAAATTATGCTTTTCATCTATATTTTCTTCCAGTTCTTTGATATTTTTATTTTTTACACATACTTTTTCTTCTTTTTAAAATTTCATTAAAAAATTAATTTATCGGGCGGTGCCTGTGTCTCAAAGGACTAGGGCGCCAGCCCCAGATGCCGGAGGTAGTGGGTTCAAACCCAGCCCCGGCCAAAAACTGCAAAAAAAAAAAATAATAATAATTTATCTTTTAGAGCACTTTTTGGTTTGCAGAAAAATTGAGCAGAAAGTTTAGGGAGTTCCCATACACCCCTTTCAAACCCCCACCCAGGTACACAATTTTCTCTATTATAACATCCTAGTGACTGTGAAACTATATCTCATTGTGGTTTTGATTTACATTTTCCTTATAGCTAGTGATGTTGAATATATACTCATGTGCTTTTCGGCCATTTGTATATCTTCTTTGGTGAAATGTCTCTTCAAGTCTTTTGCTCATATTTTAGGAGTTTTAAAATATATTCTGGATATTAACCTCATACCAGATATTGCAAATATTTTCTCCCATTTTATTCTGTTGAATGTTTCCTTTACTACACATAAGATCTTACATTTAATGCAGCCCATTTGTCCATTTTTGCTTCTGTTGCCCATGCTTTCAGTGTCATATACAAGAAATCCTTGCCAAAGCTAGTGCCATGAAGCTTTCCCCGTTTTCTTCTCATTGATGCACCCTCTCCGTAACACCCCAACTGACGCACCCTCTCCATAACATCTTGACTGATGCACCCTCTCCGTAAACACCCCGACTGATGCACCCTCTCTGTAACACCCTGACTGATGCACCCTCTCCATAACACCCCGACTGATGCACCCTCTCTGTAACACCCCGACTGATGCACCCTCTCTGTAACACCATGACTGATGCACCCTCTCCGTAAACACCCCAACTGATGCACCCTCTCCGTAACACCCCGACTGATGCACCCTCTCTGTAAAACCCTGACTGATGCACCCTCTCTGTAACACCCTGACTGATGCACCCTATCCATAACACCCCGACTGATGCACCCTCTCTGTAACACCCTGACTGATGCACCCTCTTCATAACACCCCGACTGATGCACCCTCTCTGTAACACCCTGACTGATGCACCCTCTCTGTAACACCTTGACTGATGCACCTCTCTGTAACACCCTGACTGATGCACCCTCTCTGTAACACCCCGACTGATGCACATTTTCCATAACACCCCAACTGATGCACCCTCTCTGTAACACCCTGACTGATGCACATTTTCCATAACACCCCAACTGATGCACCCTCTCTGTAACACCCTGACTGATGCACATTTTCCATAACACCCCAACTGATGCACCCTCTCTGTAACACCCTGACTGACGCACCCTCTTTGTAACACCCTGACTGATGCACCATTTCCATAACAACTCAACTGATGCACCCTCTCTGGAACACCCCAACTGATGCACCCTCTCCATAACACCCCAACTGATGCACCCTCTCTGTAACACCCTGACTGACGCACCCTCTTTGTAACATCCTGACTGACGCACCCTCTGTGACACCCTGACTGACGCACCCTCTTTGTAACACCCTGACTGATGCACCATTTCCATAACAACTCAACTGATGCACCCTCTCTGGAACACCCCAACTGATGCACCCTCTCCATAACACCCCAACTGATGCACCCTCTCTGTAACACCCTGACTGACGCACCCTCTTTGTAACATCCCAACTGATGCACCCTCTCCGTAACACCCCAACTGATGCACCCTCTCTGTAACACCATGACTGAGGCACCCTCTTTGTAACACCCTGACTGATGCACCCTCTCCATAACACCCCAACTGATGCACCCTCTCTGTAACACCCTGACTGATGCACCCTCTTTGTAACACCCTGACTGATGCACCCTCTCCGTAACACCCCAACTGATGCACCCTCTCTGTAACACCATGACTGAGGCACCCTCTTTGTAACACCCTGACTGATGCACCCTCTCCATAAAACCTTGATGGATGCCCCCTCTCCATCACACCCCCACTGATGCACCCTCTCCATAACACCCTGACTGATGCTTCTTCACCATAACACCCTGACCAGTACGTTGCTTTTGTGAAAGGCTCACAAAGTGGTGAAAACACTGGTTGTGAATTCACATTCATCTGTATCCCAATCCAGGTATACCAATTATGAACAAGTTACTTTTGTCCTAACAATAAAATAGAGATAATTACCTTCTTCATAACATGACAGGATTAAATGCCTAGCCTGGCCTGGCAAATAGCCAAGGGTGCAATAAATGGAAATTAAGAAGTAAGTGGGTTGACCTGGCGGCAGCAGCAGCAGTGTGGAGTCCAGCCTGTGAGCTGCACTCAGAGATGAACAAAGGCAACCCTTGTGGTGCAGGAAACCTTGCCTGAATTCATGTCCCAGCCATGGAAAATGGTGAGATATGCTCTGCTCCTCCGACACATCCAAAGAGGTTCTTGGCTAATTTTCAGAGCTGCTTAATCAACTACAGACTTAAAGGATAATCGAAGTTCTTTGTTTCTCTTGGCAAAATCATGATTTGCAAAACTCTATTTGGCAAGAGAAATGTTCCAACATTTTTTTTTTAAAGAAAATTATTTAATTTAAAAAAGTGGATTGCATGGACAACCTCTAAGGGTGCTTTCGGGTCACCACATTCTGTGGCTCACGGCATTGTGTGCTGGTGTGGGGCCCACAGAAGAAGGACTGGGGCTGGGCATTGGGGTCGGGCAGACCTGAGTGTGAGCCGGGGCTCTGCCTCTTCCTGCTTGTGATGGGGTCAGGGTTCCTCATCACCCCAGGAATCTTTTTCCTCATCTGCCCAGAGGGGGAATGGAGAGTTGTGAAAATCAAATCAGAATATTTCTGTGGAAGTGTCCAGCATGGCTGTGGGCACAAGACAGACAGTGAATGAAGTGGGAGCCTGTCTACCGATTCTCTTCAAAGTCACTCAGCAGAGTGACTTGAGACTGTAGACCTTTCTGGTGAGCTGCAGGTGAGGCTTTGCCATTTGAGCATCTATGGAACATATTTCTTAAACCCCCTAAAGAACTATTTTTTAAGAGGGAAGGGGATGAGAGGAGAAGTCAGTGCAGAAACCTGGGAGCTGGAATTCTCTGCTCCTTAGCTGGCTGCTTGGAAGACATGGGTTGCTCTATATTCATCCATCCACTCACCCACTCAACAAATATTTATTGAGCATTAGCCAGGTGGTGGCTCATGCCTGTAATCCCAGCACTCTGGGAGGCTGGGATGGAAGGATTACTTGAGCTCAGGAGTTTGAGAACAGCTTTAGGAAAAGCGAGACTCTATCTCTACTAAAAATAGAAAAACTAGCCAGGTGTTATGTCAGGCACCTGTAGTCCCAGCTACTCAGAAGGCTGAGGGAGGAGGATCCCTTGAGCTCAGTTAGTTTGAAGTTGCTGTGAGCTGTGATACCATGGGTACTCTAGACTCTGTCTCAAAAAAAAAAAAATAATAATTTACTGAGCACAAATTCTATGTTGGCACTAGGCTTCAGGCTAGAGATACAACAGTGGAGAATAAACAGTCCTGCCCTTGAGAATTCACAATCCACCGGGAGAAACAGCCACTCACACAGCAATTAAGGTATTGATCAGTGTAATGGGTGCCGAGAGAGGACTAGTACACCTGCTTCCTGGGGAGGCTGTTACTTTCACTGCCTTAAATTTATCAAGATAGGGGTAGGAAGAAACAGGCTTTTCAATTATTTCATGTAAAGATTAAGCCCCAGTGGTTCACAGCCACTGAGTACTGTGATCTCAGTACTTGGGAGGCCAAGGTAGAAGGATCACCTGAGGGCAGGAATCCAAGGTCAGCCTGACCAACATAGGGGGGGCTCATTTCTTCCCCGCCAAATTAAACAATTAGCCAGGCATGGTGGAGCACCCTTGTAGCCCTGGCTACTTGAGAGACTGAGGTGGGATGATTGCTTGAGGCCAGGAGTTCCAGGCTGCAATGAGCTGTGGTGGCCACACTCCAGCCTGGACAACAGAGTGAGACCTTATCTCTAAAATAGAAATAAAGACTAATCTATTAAATACCTGTACATCAGTGGTTCTCAACCTTCCTAATGCCTCCTAATGCCGTGACCCTTTAATACAGTTCCTCATGTTGTGGTGACCCCCAACCATAAAATTATTTTTGTTGTTACTTTGTAACTGTAATTTTGCTACTGTTATGGATCATAACATAAATATCTGATATGCAGGATGTATTTTCATTGTTACAAAGGGGTCGCGACCCACAGGTTGAGAACCACTGCTGTACATTGATTACAATACTTAAAACATGAAACACTACAAATGCAGTTGAAACCTGCTATGTAACTTTTCCTCACTGTTCACGCCTTCACCCAATAGGAGCCTGTGCCATCTGCTACATAGAATTTTTTGAGTGAAGCAGATTTTCTATTAATACAGACTACAGTTGTATTATAGTTAGGACTTTCATTTCACTAATTCATTCCATGAATCAAAACAAGTCAAAGTTCTGAAAATTTTTGCAAAGATATTTACTTTTTACTGTTTTATAATTATTTCCTAAGTTGGCGTTTAGACTACTGAACCCCATAAATTATTGGGAGAAATATTAACATATGTTGAAAAATTTAGTAATGGAAGAAATGACTCATTCACTGTAAATATCACTGAGCTCACTGCACTCACTTTTGGGGTTTCTGCTGACCTGGCCCCTCCTGACATGCTGCAAAGCACCCAGCAGAACTTGGTCTGTGATGAAGAGACAGTTATTCTTTTTTTTTTTATGTTTCACTCTGTTGGTGGGATTGCAAACGAATACAGCCATTTTGGAAAGAAGTATGGAGAATCCTCAAAGAACTCAAATTAGACCCCCTATGTGATCCCACAATCCCATTACTAAGTATCTACCCAGAAGAAAAAAAATCATTTTACTATAAAGATTTTTGCACTAGATTGTTTATCACAGCTCAATTCGCAATTGCCAAGACTTGGAAACAACCAAGTGCGCATCAACTCATGAGTGGGATAAATAAATCATGGTGTATGTATAACACGGAATACTATTCAGCCATAACAAAGATGGAGACTTCACACCTTTTGTGTTTACCTGGATAGATTTGGGGAACATCCTCTTAAATATCACAAGAATGGAAGAGCAAGTATCCAGTGTACTCGATACTATTATGAAACCAAGACATGAACAACTACACACCCACATGGGAGAGAAACACAAGTACACTCAGGTTGGGGGGAAGGAAAGGGGGTAAGCTCTCACCTAACAGGTGCAATGCAGGGGTATTTATGGCACACCTCCTGGGGAAGGGCTCAACTACACCTTGAACTTTACCTAACAAACTCCAACAATGTAACCTAATCGTTTGTACCCTTATATTAATCTGAAATTTAAAAAAAAGACATAATGTGAAAAAATAGAAATAAATAATTTTTTTAATGGTAGAATAATAAGAGAAAGGTTTGTTTCCAAATACCATGTGCATGGGGGGAATAAATAATGTTTTTAAAAGAAGTTCCACTTAAGAGTGGTATTTGCCGCTGTGGACGGGGAACACATGTCCAGCTCCAGGGAGGGACACAGGTTTCCAGTGATGCTGTAACGTGATTACAGACGCAGCACCCAGTGACAGCACATTCAGGGGCAGCCTCCCTGGACAGGAGGTTTGGAAACACCTTTTCATGCTGCTGGAAGGAAATGTGAAGAAAGGCTTGGTAAAAATTACCCGACTGCCAGTTAGAGGAGTGGGGACGCTATTTCAGACATAAAAGAAAAGAATCCGAAGCCTCGAAGGGGTAGCTCACTGGGACAGTAAATGGCATTTCCTATTTCTGGGGCACAGAGTCTGAGGTGGGAAGTGGGGAGATACCGGCCAGAGGAGCCGAGTGTCCAGGAGAAGCCGTCAGAGAATGAACAGTGGGAAAAAGTGCTCAGAAACTCGTGGGAGGAAGTGAAAAATTAAAGTGGAATTTTAAACTCTCATTATAATTTTTCCTAACACTTTCCTACAAGGTCAAAATATTCTTCATGCATTCTTTTTATCATTTATTCAGTAACAGCGACGTTCTCAGGCTAAAGAATAGAGCGCGCTAAGCGAGTGCTCGGTCCCGGTCCCACGGCGCGCCCAGCGGGGCTGACCGGCTCCCAGGCTGCGGGGCTGACCGGCTCTCAGGCCGCGGGGCTGACCGGCTTTCAGGCCGCGGGGCTGACCGGCTTTCAGGCCGCGGGGCTGACCGGCTCCCAGGCTGCGGGGCTGACCGGCGCGCCCAGTGGTGGCTGACCGGCTCCCAGGCCGCGGGGCTGACCGGCTCTCAGGCCGCGGGGCTGACCGGCGCGCCCAGCGGGGGCTGACCAGCTGGCAGGCCCCTTCACCACGCGCGAGCGCCGGGGCGAGCGCTCAGTCTGAGACCCCGGCCCCCAGTGCGCCTGGGAAAGTGGGGGAGCAGGAATGTAGAGGACGCCGCAGGCAGGGACACCCGGAGCAGGCCAGAGCTGGGCTCCCCCCTTCTCGGGACAGGAGAATCAAGGCCAAAAATGGCAAAGAGATTCAGCCCGTTTCAGACCCGCCGCTCACGGTCAGAACGAAACTGGCTTCCCGAGTGTGGAGCCGCAGGCACGCGGTAGGTACTGGGCCTCCTTTGAGAAATCACAATGGATGTGATTGGTTAATTCCACCATCCAAAATAAAGCCAGGTAGAACAAAACTGTAACGGTGCCCCAGAGAGCAGCAGGCGTCTGGTAGGCCCTGGGGTGGGTGGTGGCCGAGCAGACCCCACGAATTAGCCCAGAGCCCTTACACCCTGTGGCCTGTAAGGTCAGCCCTGGTTCACCGGAAGCCCACTGGACGAAGGGGCAGCGCGTGGTGGGACCCTCAGTGGCATCACGCGAGGCTGGCCTAGTGCCCCTTGTATAAAAGTAGGAAGCCAGGTGCTCTGTACAGAGGCGAGATTGTCCCCCGAACATTTGGTAGGAAGGCTCCCCTCTGAGCTGGGATCACATTACGTTAATTGCTCAGGGCTGTGCAGTAGGCTCTGCGAGACAAGATTTGACTTGCGTGTGGACAGTAGGAAATCTAAAACAAAAAAAAGCCCTGAGATAATACAAAAATTGGAAGCAATCCTTGATGTCCCCACACATGTTACCAAGTATGTAAAAACACACCACACATGCGCACAGGCCCTGAAAGCGCCTCCGGCGCCGGACCAGGGACCCGGGACGCTCCACAAGGTGGCGCTGCCCGCCACCAATAGCTCCGGTTCGTCCCCCCGCCGCGACCTTGTTTCTCTGCCCTTTGCTGAAATCAATTACATATTCTATTGCCTTTTTCTTATTATTTTATAAAATGAACACAAATTGGATGTTGTCGTGAAGGATAGAATCTACTTAGCAAGCGGGATCAGTATCTAATCCCTTTTGTAATTTCTCTTTTTTGTAAAATAATAAACAATTGTTCTTATTTCATTTTTAATCCCTTATGGAGTTTTTCTCCCCTCCCCTCCTTCTTTCTTTTTTAAATTTTCTTGATGTCTCTTTTATTTCAGAAAAGTGGAGAAAATTTCAAGCGTATAGGTCAACGTCCCTAACTACAACCAACTCACAAAATCACCCCCTGTTGCCTGGACAGCCCCTGGTTCACAGGAAGCCCACTGGGAAATTTTGTGAGTCTCTAGGCAGGTTTCTGGATTTTGCATACGTCTTATTTTCAGGTACTCGGTGCTTTTCCATGTGAAGTGCTTCCCAAGATCTAAAAGCACAGCATTTTCAGGCCTGGGTGCCCCATTCAAAGGGACTCAAGCAGGCAGGAGGGGAGCCGTCAAGGTAGTGGGGACCAGTCACAAGAATAGAAAAGCAAGTATCCAATGCACTCAGTACTCATATGAAACCGACAGGAGAGCGACTACACGTCCACACCAGGGAAAAACACGAGTATATTCAAGTGGAGAGAAGGGAAAATGGAAAGGGGAGAAGGGAGAACTGGTAAGCTCTCACCTAATGTGTACCATGTAAGGTACACAGCACAGTCCCTGGGGGAAGGGCTCAGCCACAACTTGAACTCTACCTTAGAAAAGCAAGCAATGGAACCCGACCCCATTTGTACCCTTGTATTAACCTGAAATTAAAAAGAATTTTAAATATCATTTCAACATTTGTTGAAACCTTGAAGATAGCATAAACATTGTTTATATACACATGCACTAAAATATTTACCAAGAAATGAAAATATGCAACATTTATTGGAAAGAGGAACACAAAATTCATTAAAGTGATTACTTCTGAATCACTTTAAAGTGATAAAGAAAGAGAGAAATGGGATCACTAGAGTACAAAAAGGATTTCAATTTCATCTGGACTGATTTATTTAAAAAGATGCTAAGAAAATATTTTAAAATGTTAAAATTTAATAGAGTTGAATGGTGTCTATTTGGGAATTTATTTTAATTTCTTTACTCTTCCATATGCTTGATATAATTATTATAAATGTTAAAGATTACTTTGCAAAAATAAAAGGTATATTGACACATTAATATAGGAATAAGTAGATAAATAGTATAAGCAACAAATCAGTTGTACTAAAATGTTAATACTAGGATGTCAGTTGTGGATTTTCGGATGTTCACAACATAATTCTTTCAACTTTTCTGGATGAATGCTTGAATAAAAGGTCGAGTGATCTATTTCTGAGATTAAATGACAAATAAGAAAAACCTGAATATTTCTAACAACAACAATAACAACAACAACAACAAAAAGGTGGTGGGGACCAAGCAGGCGACAAGGTCAGGTGTGGGGCATGAATCCAAGGGAGGGCCCTTGTATAGCAGCCAAAAGTCAGGATCAGAAGGATCCAAACCAAATACTCAGGCCAAGGAACAGGAGGAGGATCACAAGTGAAAGGTGAAAGCAAAATTCAGAAATGGAACAGAGACTAGTGAAGAGAAGAGAAATCCAGGAAGAGGCCTGGGATAATACCTCATTAATGCAGGACCTCTGCGTCCTACTTTGATGAGTTGGCAGGTGTTTGGAGTGTGTATTGGGCTGGGTTAAATCTGTAGAATCAGCCCAGCACAGTGGCTCACACCTGTAATCCCAGCCTCTGGGATGCTGAGGGGGGAGGATTGCTTGAGCTTAAGAATTTGTGACCAGCTGGAGCCAGAGCAAGAGCCCCATCTCTAAAAATAGCCCGGGGTTGTGGCAGGTGCCTGTAGTCTCAGTTGCTTGGGAGGCTGAGGCAGGAGGATCGCTTGAGCCCAAGAGACTGAGGTTGCTGCAAGTTACGATACCACAGTACTCTATCGAGGGCTATAAAGTAAGACTCTGTCTCAAAAAAAAAGAGAAAAAAGAAAAAACTTACCCCTCAGAGCTGGGATGCCACTTCTGTGCTGACCAGTCCATTTATCCTTTAGGAGGCCAATACTCGTGACTTGGCTGCTAGTTGCACTTCTACAGTTTTCATTTACAGTTGGGTAAACTTTTATACCTGTCTCTCAGGATGTACACCAAGGTGCTCCAAGCCTGGAAATTCTCAGCTTCTCCTCCTGTCAATCTGCCTTGTCAACCATAAACCTTGGAGTTTTGACTCTCATTGTTTTTTCTGAGGGAATCTCTGTGAATGTTTCTAGGCTCTTTAGCCTCTGTGCTCTTGTCTCAAGAAGTTCTCCCTAACTCTTGGGATATTTTACTCTCTTTCTGAGAGAGCTTCCCCTTTCCTAATTTCAACATTCCTGGCAAATATGGTTATAAATTCTTTGGCCCTAGGATGTATATTCCAAAGGATATGCTTGATTTGCTAATATAATTATCCATAAATACTTTATAATTAAATAATAAATCCCTTTGGCTTCTTTAAATGCCAGGTTCAAGGTACCTGGAACCAAAATACAAGTAAGCCTGCAGGCCCTTGTCAGTGGGGTTTTAATAAACTATAGTACTCTGAGCTAAATTTATGTAGGTTTAAATTACTTTTTTGAAATATTCACATGCTGTCTTCTATTTATCTAATAAGAGATATGTGGACTTAGCTAATTTCCCTGCAAATCATTTGTGAAAAAGTATAAATACTTTTTCTGGCAAATAGTCCTCATGGTTGTCGTTTTTCTAAATGGAGCATAAAAAGGGAGAGCGATGCCCCTTTACATCCGTAGGAAAATCATTTAGTAGTGAATTTAGCAATTGTCCTTTGATAGACCCACACTGCCTGCCACTCAGCATCCCAGCTCAGGCTGCAGAGTGAAACCACATTCAGGTGATAATAGGCCGTGACCTCAACACGACCCCAAAGGTTGAGGTCTTCCTTCACCAATATGGTGCATTTCATCTGCTCTAGCCCTGCATTGATACCAAATAGCCTCCCTTGCCCCAGCATTTTCTTTTTACTTTTTTTTTGTGTGTGTGGGGGGATTTATTGAGGGTACAGAGAACCAGGTTACACTGATTGCATTTGTTAGGTAAATTCCTCTTATAACTATGTCCTGCCTCCAAGAGGTCTGTCACACACTGTGAGCCCCCAACCCCCTCTCTCCTTCCCTCTTTCTGCTCCCCCATTGCCCCACCCCCCACCATGTACTAGGTTATCAATTGTCCTCATAATCAGAATTGAGTACAATGGATTCTTGTCTCTCCATTCCTGTGATGCTTTACTTAGAAGAATGTTTCAACTCCATCAGGTTTATGCAAAAAATGTAAAGTCTCCATATTTTTTAGTGGCTGAATAGTATTTCATGATATACATATACCACATCTTGTTAATCCATCGTGTGATCTCAGGAATATTATCATGTGATCGCCACCTGTCCATCGCATGATCCTGACGGGTCCTTCACTTAATCATCATGCCACATGATCATCAGGTGATTGTCAGCTATCCTTCACATGATCACCACATGGTCATCACTTGATCACAGCAAGATCGTCATGTGATCCCCGAGATCCTCACGTGATCGTCATGTGATTTACACCTGTTCTTCACATGATTGTCGGGTGACTGCAATTGAAGAGCAGCCTACCATTTCCAAAGAGTGCTTCCACCTTGAGAAAGGCTAATAAGACATTGACTAATGGGAATTAGCAGAGGTTCAAAGATTATAATGTATGAATTTTACAAAAGCAAGAGAAGAAAAATATTGATAAATTCTTTCTGATTGTGTACTAATCTCAGTAGAAGACCACATTATAATTGACCACATTACCATTTAAAAATCATGAAAATCCTTTATCTTTAATAATAATTGCAATTCATGCTTTATATTAATGAAGAAATATTAAATGTATTTTTCAAAATTTGTTTAAAAGGTCTCACTTTTGGGGGGATTCTGGGAAGATGGCTGACTGGTAGCAACCCTCGGCAGAGGCTCCTGAGCACAGGAAGAAAAACTGGATAGAATCAGACTCTATGAAGCCACAGGTGGGGAGTTGAGCCAAGAAAGAAGTTCGGCAAGCTGTAACTCCAAGGAAGAGCATTCAAGAAAACAAATTAAGGGTACAAAGCCTATCGACTAGAGGACAGGAGACCCCTCCCCTAAGCAGGAAGCCTGCCGCAGGCTATCTGCAAATGAGCAGGGACTCTCATTTTACCTGGTTGGAGAGAGCTGCTAACTCCAGGTCTCTTTCTGCAGGGAGGTCCCACTTATGAACTACCCCACCAGGCATAAAATTGAACAGATATTTACTCCCACAAATCCAAACTTCCAGTCTACTCTTCCCCCTTGCATGACGGTCTGAAGTTCTTCCCCCTGCAGAGCACAGAGTGTTTGGTCTTGTCCTGAGAGATCTGGGCATAGTGTGGACTGTCAACCATCAGGACGGAATCTGTGACTAACAGGGATGAAAGAGGGTGTGGGAAGAAAGGGACACTCAGCGGGAAGAGGAGCAGTCCCCTGGTTATGACTATGCCCGGTCAGTGGTGCTGGTGACCCTTGGTTCAGGCTGTATCTGGCAGGACAGAGTGCAGAGCCCCTGGCTCTGGTGGCACCCACAGCAGGAGAGTGGTTGCCCTGTGTGGACTGAGTTCGGCATACAGGGTTGGTCCCAGCCCCTGCTGGGCCTGCAAGCAGAGGCTTCCTAGGCATGGACTGAGACCTGAGAGTAAGGGTGTGGCCCCCTGATTCCAACAGAACCCTGGAGCAGTGGCTTACTGGGTGTGAACCAAGACCTGAGGGCTAGAGCATGGTCCCCTGTCTCCAACAGACCTGGTGATCAGAGGCTTACCTGGTGAGGACTGAGACCTGTGGGTGGGGTGTGGTGCCCTGACTCCAACAGAGCCTGTGAACAGAGGCTTGCCAGGCAGTGGACTGAGACTGGCAGGTGGGGGTGTGGCCCCTTGGCTCCAACTGGTTTGGCAAGCAGAGGCAGTGGACTGAGACTGGTGGGTGGGGGCATGGCCCCTGGCTCCAACTGGGCCTGTGAGAAGAGAAGCAGACAACAGTGTGGACTCAGTCTGGTGGTTGAGAGTGTGGATGCCTGGCTCCAATTGTGCTGTTGGAGACCCTTGAATCCCTCTCTGTTGAGCAGGGTTTGCACTACCTGAAATCATTTAATTGGAATCCATGTCTGGGCTGTCCATTTCAGGACATACTGAGGTTGACCTTCAAAGTTCTGTAGTGAAAAGAACTGAAGGGTGGGGGCTGGGCTCCACAGATGTTTGTATCTCTTCACAGTCGAAGATGTGGGAAGATGGCCGACATGTAGCAACCCTCTACCTATTATAAAACCTAATACTGTGGTTTCTTAGGATAGGATAGAGTTAGCTGATATCAAAACAGAGCTAGCTTGAGCTGTCTCACCAAGTAGGTCCTCAGAGTCTCTGGCCAAAACTCTGAAAGGGACCTTTGTAAGGTTGTAGGAGAAAAGCCACAATTACAAAGCCTAGTGCTTTGGTAAGGGGCTATCTCTACTACCTGGGAACCCCAATTCAATCTCACCCTACCAGTTAAACAGTGGAAAACAAACATGGTGTGGACCCAACAGAAGAACTCTGGCAACATGAACAACTAGAGTAGATCAACCCTCCCTGCCCCGCCCAAGAAATGACAAAGGAGATACAACTGAAGATGTCATGCATAGACAAATGGCAGCAATGTCAGAAATCAAATTCAGAATATAGATTGCAAATAGGATAAGTGGAAGAAAAGATAGGAATTGAATTCCAAAGAGTAGTTCTAAAGTTGTCTCAAGAAATTAATGAATTCAAAGCCCAATCACCAAAGATATGGACATAATGAGAAAAGAGATGGCAGAGCTCAAGGAAATGAAAAAGTTAGTTGAGGACCTCCAAAATACAGTAGAATTCCTCAGTAATAGAGTTGAACAGGCAGAAGAAAGCATCTCTGAAACAGAAGACAAAGCTTGTGAACATTCCCAAACACTCAAAGAGGCAGACAAATGGATAGCAAAAACTGATCATTCCCTGAGAGAGTTGTGGGATCACTCCAAAAGATCAAACATTCATCTTATAGGAATTCCCAAGGTACAGATGCTCTACTCCAAGAGATTTAGGAGGAGAATTTCCCAAGCATTGCAAGAGATATAGAACTTTAGATAGCAGTTTCAGAACCCCAGCAAGACTCAATCCAAATAAAGCATCTCCTAGACACATTGTGATTAACTTTGCCAAAGTTAAGATGAAGGAGAAAATTCTACAAACAGACAAATATAAGAAAAGCATAACCTACAAAGGGAGAGATATCAGAATGACTACAGATCTCTTAGCTGAAATGTTTCAAGCCAGGAGAAGATGGTCATTGACCTTCAATCTTCAAAAACAAAACAACTTCCAGCCCAGGATCCTGTATCCAGCTAAACTGAGTTTCATTTGTGATGGAGAAATCAAATACTTTAATGACATAGACATATTGAAGAAATTTGCCATAACTGAACCAGCTCTACAGGATTCTCAGACCCATCCTCCACGATGACCAGGACAATGCTCTACCTCCAAAGTAAACTCACCCAGAAATTTTTGTACAAAACCCAACCTCCATAGTGGTGAAAGTATTAAAAATGTCCACTGGACATCTGAGAATCATGACACCCAAAACACAACCAGGCTTATCAATTATCTCAATTAATGTGAATGGTTTAAATTATCCTCTAAAGAGGCACAGGCTGGCTGACTGGATACATAAACTCAGACCAGATATCTGCTGTATACAAGAATCTCATCTTACCTTAAAGGATAAAAATAGACTCAGGGTGAAGGAAAGGACTTGTATAACACAGGCAGATGGAAATCAGAAAAAAGCAGGAGTTGCAATTTTAGTAGCAGATACAATTGGCTTTAAACCAACAAAGATAAAGATAAGGAAGGTCACTACGATTTGCCAATGGAAACACCCAACATGAAGAGATTTCAATAATTAACATTTATGCACCCTACCAGAATGCTCCTCAATTCATAAAGCAGACCCTAATGGATATGAACAACTTATTGTCTTCCTACAGTATAATAGCTGGAGATTTTGACATCCCTTTGACAGTTTTGGATAGATCCTCCAAGAAGAAACTAAACAAAAAATATTAGACTTAAACCTGACCCTAGAACAAATGGACTTTATAGACCTCTACAGAACATTTCACCCTAATAAAACTGAATATACATTCTTCTCATCAGCCCACATGTCATCCTCCAAAATAGATCCTATCCTGGGACACAAGTCTAACCTCAGCAAATTTAAAAGTGTAGACATTATTCCTTGTATGTTCTCAGACCACCATGGAATAAAAGTTGAAGTCAACAGCAACAGGAATCTTCATACTCAGACAAAGTCATGGAAACTAAATAATCTTAGGCTGAATGATAACTGGGTCAAAGATGAGATTAAGAAGGAAATCACCAAATTTTTGGAACAAAATGATAACAAAGACACAAAATATCAAAACCTGTGGGATGTTGCAAAGGCAATCCTAAGAGGGAAATTTATAGCATTGGAAGCCTTCATCAAGAAAACAGAAAGGGAGGAAGACAACAATTTAATGGATCATCTCAAGCAACTGGAAAAGGAAAAACATTCCAACCCCAAACCCAGCAGAAGAAAAGAAATAACCAAAATGATGGCAGGATTAAATGAAATTGAAAACAAAAGAATCATTCAGAAGATCAATGAAACAAAAAGTTGGTTTTTTGAAAAGAGTAACAAAATTGATAAACCTTTGGCCAACCTAACCAGAAACAGAAAAGTGAAATCTCTAATATCGTCTATCAGAAATGATAAAGGAGAAATAACAACAGACACTTCATAAATTAAAAAAAATCCTCAATGATTACTACAAAAATTTCTATTCCCAGAAATATGAAAATCTGAAGGAAATGGACCAATACCTGGAAGCACGCCACCTTCCTAGACTCAATCAGAAAGAATTAGAAATCTTAAATAGACCCATATCAATCCCTGAAATAGCATCAACAATACAAAACTCCCAAAAAAGAAAAGTCCAGGACCAGATGGCTTCACATCCGAATTCTATCAAAACTTTCAAGAGGAATGAGTACCTATATTATACAACGTTTTCCAAAGCATAGAAAAAGAAAGAATACTTCCCAATACATCCTATGAAGCAAATATAACCCTGATACCCAAACCAGGAGGATCCAACAAAGAAAGAAAATTATAGACCAATATCATTAATGAATATCAATGCAAAAATATTCAATAAGATCTTAGCAAACAGAATTCAGCAACACATCTAAAAAATTATACACCATGATCAAGTCGGTTTTATTCCAGAGTTACAGGGTTGGTTCAACATAGGCAAATCTATAAATATAATACATCACATCAATAAAAGAATAAACAAAGACCATATGATTCTCTCAATTGACACAGAAAAAGCCTTTGATAATATCCAGCATCTTTTCATGATCAGAATACTTAAGAAAATAGGCATAGAAGAGACATTTCTTAAACTGATAGAGCCATCTACAGCAAACCCACAGCCAATATCATATTGAATGGTATAAAATTGAAAACATTTCCACTCAGATCAGGAACGAGGCAAGGATGCCCACTGTCTCCATTACTATTCAACATAGTAATGGAAGTCTTAGCCATTGCAATCAGGCAAGGGAAGGTGATCAAGGGTATCCAAATAGGGTCAGAGGAGATAAAATTCTCATTCTTCACTGATAATGTGATCCTATACCTCGAAAATCCCAGGGACTTAAATTCAAAACTCTTAGAAGTGATCAAGGAATACAGCAGTGTCTCAGGGTACAAAATCAATACTTACAAGTCAGTAGCTTTTATATATGCCAATAATAGTCAAGCTGAAAAAAACAATCAAGGACTCTATTCCTTTTACCATAGTGCCAAGAAGATGAAATATCTGAGAATTTATCTAACAAAGGACATGAAAGATCTCTATAAAGAGAACCATGAAACGCTGAGAAAAGAAATAGCTGAAGATGTTAACAAATGGAAAAACATACCATGCTCATGGCTGGGAAGAATCAACATTGTTAAAATGGGGGCAGCACCTGTGGCTCAAGGAGTAGGGCGCCGGTCCCATATGCCACAGGTGGTGGGTTCAAACCCAGCCCCAGTCAAAAACCAGAAAAAAAAAAATTGTTAAAATGTCCATACTACCCAAAGCAATCTACAGATTTAATGCAATCCCTATTAAAGCACCATTGTCTTACTTTAAAGAGCTTGAAAATATAGTACTTCATTTTATACGGAATCAGAAAAAACCTTAAATATAAAATATATTACTCAGAAATAAGAACAAATCAGGAGATATCGTATTCCCAGACTCCAGGCTATAGTACAAATCTATAGTGATCAAAACAGCATGGTACTGGCACAAATACAGAGTGGTAGATTTATGGAACAGAATAGAGAACCAAGAGATGACCCCAGCTACTTATCATCATTTGAACTTCCACAAGCCTATCAAAAATACTCAGTGGGGAAAAGACTCCCTATTTAACAAATGGTGCTGGGTGACCTGGCTGGCAACCTGTAGAAGACTGAAACTGGACCCCCGCCTTTCTTTTTTTTTTTTTTTTTTTTTGTAGAGACAGAGTCTCACTTTACCACCCTGGGTAGAGTGCCATGACGTCACACGGCTCACAGCAACCTCCAAGCTTTTGGGCTTACGCAATTCTCTTGCCTCAGCCTCCCGAGCAGCTGGGACTACAGGCGCCTGCCACAATGCTTGGCTACTTTTTGGTTGCAGTTTGGCCAGGGCCGGGTTTGAACCCGCTACCCTCGGTATATGGGGCCGGTGCCCTACTCACTGAGCCACAGGCGCCGCTCCCCCGCCTTTCACTATTAAGAAAAATTGATTCTCACTGGATAAAAGATTTAAACTTATGACATGAAACTATAAAAATACTAGAAGAGAGTGCAGGGAAAACACTTGAAGAAATTGGCCTGGGAGAATATTTTATAAGTAGGACCCCCCTCCCCCGGACAATGGAAGCAACACTAAAAATACATTACTGGGATCTGATCAAACTAAAAAGCTTTTGTACAGCCAAGAGCACAGTAAGTAAAGCAAACAGACAAACTTCAGAATGGGAGAAGACTTTTGCAGGCTATGCTTCCAACAAAGATCTGATAAGTAGAATGTACAGAGAACTCTAATCAATAAGAAAAGAATAAATAACCCCATTTCTATGTAGGCAAGAGACTTGAACAGAAACTTCTCTGATGAAGACAGGCACATGGCCTACAAATACATGAAGAAATGCTCATCATCCTTAATCATCAGAGAAATGTAAATTAAAACCACTTTGAGATATCATCTAACTCCAGTAAGATTAGCCACGTCACAAAATCCCCAAACCACAGATTTTGGTGTGGATGCAGAGAGAAAGGAACGCTTCTGCTCTACTGGTGGGAATGCAAGCTAATACGACCTTTTTGGAAAGAAGTTTGGAGAGCACTGAAGGAACTACAAGTAGACCTATAGTTTGATCCTGCAATTCCTCTACTAGGTATATACACAGATGATCAAAAATTATTTTACAACAAAGACATTTGCACCAGAATGTTTATTGCAGCCCAATTCATAATAGCCAAGACATGGAAACCAGCCCAAGTGCCCATCAACCCATGAATGGATTAACAAATTGTGGTGTATGTACACCATGGAATACTATGCAGCCATAAAAGAGATAGAGACTTCACATCTTTTATGTTTACCTGGATGGAACTGGAACATATTCTTCTTAGTAAAGTATCTCAAGAATGGGGAAAAAAGTATCCAGTGTACTCAAAACTACTATGAAATCAATATATAATCACCTACATACTCATTTGAATGGCAAAACATAACTATAGTCCAGAAAGTAGAAGGGAAGAGGAGAGAGAGGGGAGGGAAGGGAGGATATGGGAGGAGGGAGGGTATTTGGGGGGACCTCACCTAATGTGCATGATGCAATGGTTCATTTCAAAACTATTAAGAAATGAGTATAATTGTGATGGAGGTGTTACTTAGTTCAATGTAAGCATTTCACACTGTATATTGAAGCAGTACCTTGAACCCCATAAATGCATTAATGTACAAAGTTATGATTTAATAAAAAAATAATAAATAAAATAAATTTTTTTAAAAAGGTCTCACTTTTTGGTGGACAATCTCGTGTGCCTCTGAAAATGTTGGCTAAAAACAAGAAATATGATGTTCAGGCCAAGCTCCAGACATAACCAGACCAGGCCAGAGCAGACCAGACCAGACTGGACCAGACTAGACCTGAAAAGACCAGACAAGAGAAGGCCAGAGCAGACCAAACCAGACTGGACCAGAGCAGACCAGACTGGACCAGACCAGACCAGACAGAATAGGACAGGACTGGACCAGACTGGACTAGACCAGACCAAACAGACCAGATCGGATTGGATCAGGTAGACCAGACCAGAACAGATCAGACTAGACCAGACCAGACCAGACCACACTGGATCAGAACAATCTGGACCAGACCAGATCAGACCAGACCAGACCAGATTGGACCAGACCATACCAGACTGGACAGGACAGGACAGGACCAGACCAGACCCAAATGGACAAGACCAGAGTTGACTGGAGCAGACCAGATGAGCCAGACCAGAATAGACTAGAGCAGACCGGAATGGCCTGGACCAGACCTCACCAGACCAGACCAGACCACACCAGACCAACCTGGACTGAACCAGACCAGACTAGATCAGACGGGACCAGACTACTTTTGTACCAACCGTTCTTCCTTTCCTCTCTCCTTTCATGGTTAACAGACTGGCTTCAAGACCAGTCTGAAGGCTCTCCCTATTTACTCAAGACTGAAGGCTCTCCCTATTTACTCCTACTCCCTCTCACCTGTGTCCTTCACACGGGTTTCTCCCAGTAAATCTTTGTAATTCTGTCTTGTCTGCTTCTGGAGGACTCAAATTGACACAATTTCCTTCACCATGAAGTCATTCTTTGATTGTTTTGATAAAAATAAGTTTATTTTTAAGTCTTAAGTTTTCCATTGACCAACACATAAAATTTGAAAAACTATTTACCTAGAGATGACATAAATATTGGGTTTTGAGTTAGCAATTTCCCATGGAAAATTTTACTTTTAAACTTTTCTAATACACTTCAAGATCTCAGAGGAGAAATGTAGACTGCTTCAGAGAGCTGTTGTCAAATGCCTGCAATTTGTTGCTCAGATTAACCTGTAGTTGGTGCTTTCATCTGACTCAGTGCCCACTGGTCAGGAATAATCTAACAGCCTCTAGCAAGGAGATAAGGAAAGCACTTATTTTGAAGGCAAAGAGAATAAAGAGGACTGAGGAATTAATGACCTTAATTAATCAAGGTCCTTCCAATTTATTGAGAATTTTTTTAAATCATTAATTTTAAAATTATAAAAATAACTGATACATTTTGGAATATTTGGAAGGTACAGAAAAGTATAAGAGGTAGAAAAAATTCACCAATATAGCTACTACACAGAAGTATGTACTGTTAACACTTTGATACATATTTTTCTTTTAGCCCTTTAGATGTACCATATGTAGATAGTTTTTATATAGTATAGAATTTTAGTTGTACCATATGAATATAATTTATTTTCATGATTATGGCATATATATTTTTTATTTTATGAAAACACGTTAGTATGTTTTAGTGGCTGAATATTTTACTGTGCAGACTTAACAAATTATTTTCTTCCCTCTCTATTGTATTGCTAGGCTCTTCCGACCTTAATTTGTGCTATAAAAATATGGCACATGGTTTTCTCCCCCAAGTTTTGGGATTGATTCCTTGGAATAGATTCTTTTTTTTTTTTTTTATTGTTGGGGATTCATTGAGGGTACAATAAGCCAGGTTACACTGATTGCAATTGTTAGGCAAAGTCCCTCTTGCAATCGTGTCTTGCCCCCATAAAGTGTGACACACACCAAGGCCCCACCCCCCTCCCTCCGTCCCTCTTTCTGCTTTTCCTCCCCACCAACCTTAATTGTCATTAATTGTCCTCACATCAAAATTGAGTACATAGGATTCATGCTTCTCCATTCTTGTGATGCTTTATTAAGAATAATGTCTTCCACTTCCAGCCAGGTTAATGCAAAGGATGTAAAGTCTCCATTTTTTTTAATGGCTGAATAGTATTCCATGGTATACATATACCACAGCTTGTTAATCCATTCCTGGGTTGGTGGGCATTTAGGCTGTTTCCACATTTTGGCAATTGTAAATTGAGCTGCAATAAACAGTCTAGTACAAGTGTCCTTATGATAAAAGGATTTTTTTCCTTCTGGGTAGATGCCCAGTAATGGGATTGCAGGATCGAATGGGAGGTCTAGCTTGAGTGCTTTGAGGTTTCTCCATACTTCCTTCCAGAAAGGTTGTACTACTTTGCAGTCCCACCAGCGGTGTAAAAGTGATCCCTTCTCTCCACATCCACACCAGCATCTGCAGTTTTGAGATTTTGTGATGTGGGCCATTCTCACTGGGGTTAGATGATATCTCAGGGTTGTTTTGATTTGCATTTCTCTAATATATAGAGATGATGAACATTTTTTCATGTTTGTTAGCCATTCGTCTGTCATCTTTAGAGAAGGTTCTGTTCATGTCTCTTGCCCATTGATATATGGGATTGTTGGCTTTTTTCATGTGGATTAATTTGAGTTCTCTATAGATCCTAGTTATCAAGCTTTTGTCTGATTGAAAATACGCAAATATCCTTTCCCATTATGTAGGTTGTCTCTTTGCTTTGGTTATTGTCTCCTTAGCTGTACAGAAGCTTTTCAATTTAATGAAGTCCCATTTGTTTATTTTTGTTGTTGTTGCAATTGCCATGGAAGTCTTCTTCATGAAGTCTTTCCCCAGACCAATATCTTCCAGTGTTTTTCCTATGCTTTCTTTGAGGATTTTTATTCTTTCATGCCTTACATTTAAGTCCTTTATCCATCTTGAATCAATTTTTGTGAGTGGGGAAAGGTGTGGGTCCAGTTTCAGTCTTTTACATGTAGACATCCAGTTCTCCCAACACCATTTATTGAACAGGGAGTCTTTCCCCCAAGGTATGTTCTTGTTTGGTTTATCGAAGATTAGGTGGTTATAAGATGTTAGTTTCATTTCTTGGTTTTCTATTTGATTCCAAGTGTCTATGTCTGTATTTTTGTGCCAGTACCATGCTGTCTTGACCACAATGGCTTTGTAGTACAGACTAAAATCTGGTATGCTGATGCCCCCAGCTTTATTTTTATTACTAATAACTGCTTTAGCTTTATGGGTTTTTTTCCGGTTCCATACAAAACGCAGAATCATTTTTTTCAAATCTTGAAAGTACGATGTTGGTATTTTGAAAGAAATGGCATTGAATAGGTAGATTGCTTTGGGAAGTATAGACCTTTTAACAATGTTCATTCTTCCCATCCATGAGCATGGTATGTTCTTCCATTTGTTAATATCCTCTGCTATTTCCTTTCTGAGGATTTCATAATTTTCTTTATAGAGGTCCTTCACCTTCTTCGTTAGGTATATTCCTAGGTATTTCATTTTCTTTGAAACTATGGTGAAAGGAGTTGTGTCCTTAATTAGCTTCTCATCTTGACTGTTATTGGCATATAAAAAGGCTACTGACTTGTGGACATTGATTTTATATCCTGAAACATTACTGTATTTTTTGATGACTTCTAGGAGTCTTGTGGTTGAGTCTTTGGGGTTCTGTAAGTATAAGATCATGTGATCAGCAAAAAGGGAGTTTGACCTCCTCTGCTCCCATTTGGATTCCCTTTATTTCCTTGTCTTGCCTAATTGTATTGGCTAGAACTTCCAGCACTATGTTGAATAGCAAAGGTGACAGAGGACAACCTTGTCTGGTTCCAGTTCTAAGAGGAAAAGATTTCAGTATTACTCCATTCAGTAAAATATTAGCTGTGGGTTTGTCATAGATAGCTTCAATCAGTTTTAGAAATGTGCCACCTATGCCTATACTCTTCAGTGTTCTAATTAGAAAAGGATGCTGGATTTTATAAAATGCTTTTTCTGCATCTATTGAGAGGATCATGTGATCTTTATTTTTGCCTCTGTTAATATGGTGGATAACGTTTATGCACTTGTGTATGTTAAACCAGCCTTTCATCCCTGGGATGAAACCTACTTGATCATGATGAATGACTTTTTTGATGATAAGCTGTAATCTATTGGCTAGGATTTTGTTGAGAATTTTTGCATCTATATTGATGAGTGAGATTGGTCTGAAATTCTCCTTTTTGTTTGGGTCTTTTCCTGGTTTTGGTATCAGGGTGATGTTTGCTTCATAGAATGTGTTGGGGAAGATTCCTTCTTCCTCAATTTTTTGGAATAATTTCTGCAGTACAGGAATAAGCTCTTCCTTGAAGGTTTGATAGAATTCTGGTGTGAAGCCATCTGGACTAGGGCATTTTTTGGTTGGAAGCTCTTTTATTGTTTCTTTAATCTCAGTGCTTGAAATTGGTCTGTTCAGGAGCTCTATTTCTTCCTGGCTAAGTCTAGGGACAGGGTGTGATTCCAAATATTGATCTATTTCTTTCACATTGTCAAATTTCTGGGCATAGAGTTTCTGGTAGTATTCAGAGATGATCTTTTTATCTCTCTGGGATCAGTTGTTATTTCCCCTTTATCATTTCTGATTGAGGTTACTAGAGATTTTACTTTTCTCTTTCTCGTTAGTCTGGCCAATGGTTTATCTATTTTATTTATTTTTTCAAAAAACCAACTCCTTGTTTCATTAATTTTCTGAATGATTCTTTTGTTTTCAATTTCATTGATCTCTGATTTGATTTTGGATATTTCTTTCTTCTACTGAGTTTAGGCTTAGATTGTTATTCTTTTTCCAATTCCATAAGATCTCTTGTGAGATTGTTGATGTGCTCTCTTTATGTTTTTCGAATGTAGGCATCTAAAGCAATTAATTTTCCTCTCAAAACTGCTTTTGCAGTATCCCACAGGTTTTGGTAGCTTGTGCCTTCATTGTTGTTATGCTCAAGGAAGTTAATGATTTCCTGTTTTATTTCTTCCTGCACCCATCTGTTATTCAACAGAAGATTGTTTAATTTCCATGCCTTTGTGTGGGGTCAAGCGTTTTTGTTAGAGTTGAGTTCCACCTTTAGTGCCTTATGGTCTGAGAAGATACAAGGTAAAATTTTAATTCTTTTGATTCTGTTGATATTTCTTTTGTGTCCCAGGATATGATCAATTTTGGAGAATGTTCCATGGGGTGATGAGAAGAATGTATATTCTTTATCTTTGGGATGGAGTGTTCTATATGCATCTATCAAGCACAGTTGTTCTAGGGTCTCATTTAAATCTCTTATATCGGGGGGAGACAAGATGGCGGACTGAAGCCAGCTTTCAACAAAGGCTCCCGTCCAGAAGGAGAGTTAAGGGACAGGAATTTAGTAAGTATCCTGGTGGACTTGAGCCTCACCAAGAGAGAAGGCTGAAGAACGCACATCAACACCGCTGAGGCAAGTTGTGATCACAAGGACGCAAACAAAAGAACGCTCACTTCTGGATATTCTGAGGCCACACCCCCTGTCTCCCTGGGCAACCAGAGGAGGCCACCGGTGACACGGCTCACAAACCCAGAAGCGTCCAGGGCGGGGCCGACCCAGAGAGGTATTCAGACGCAATTCTCCAGCAGCAAAGACGTTTGAACTCAAAACAGCCCGTCTCCTGTAGGCGACGACAGGAACAGAGACAGAACCTCACAAAGTTGTCTGTTCTGTTCTGTTCTGTTAGCAGCATCCATCAGGGACGGGGCTAAGCCTGAGTGAACACCTCCTTCCCATCACCTGCATCAAACACTCAAAGATGTCAGGCCCCATCTCCTCCTGCTAGATAGCGGCAGTCTGCGGGGGCCTGGCAGACTTCCTCGCGATTCAGGCAGGTGCAAACCCCTGGAGTGTCTGTTCACTGCAGGCAACTGGGTTAGCCATCTGCAGAGATACCAGTGACTGGGTCCGACGGAGGGGCAAAGTGGGGAAGGAGACGTCAACCTTCCCAGACTGCTCTGTTTGCGGGGTGGCTCCTCCTGACTCCACGCTGCACTGGGGTGAGCTGTCTCAGAGGAGTCACCAGGCCCCTGTGATCCAGTTCCCAGAGACCTCTTGAACCCTTCCACCTGAGACAAGTGCCGATTGAGACAGTTGATTCGGACCTTTTGAACTGGGCTAATAGACTGAGGACTTTTCAGGTGGTGCCCTGGGTGTGCGATTGTAGGAAGGTTTGATTCTCCTTTTCCAACTGGGGCCAGAGGTGGGCAGGCGGGGTGACTTAATTGCTGATTTTTCCACACAGCTGAGACTTCAAGCCAGAGTAGAAGTTGCAATAGGATCGAACAGAAACCAGCTGAAAACAAGACAGAACCACTTTGCTCCACCACACCAGACAGGGCCCCAGTTTCTCAGGCCACAACACTGTACGGGCCCTCGATAAAACCCCAGGGGAAAAACCAAAGGGAGTAAACCATGGGGCGGAATCAGCGGAAAAACTCTGGTAACATGAATAACCAGAATAGATCAACCCCCCCAAGAAAAGATACGGCAGATGTGATTGAAGATCCCATTCATAAACAACTGGCTGAGATGTCAGAAGTCGAATTCAGAATTTGGTTTGCAGACAAGATTAATAAAATGGAATTAGGAATTCGAGGAGAAATTCAAAAACTGTCTCAAGAATTTAACGAATTTAAAGACAAAACCACCAAAGACTTAGACACACTGAAACAAGAACTTACAGCCCTCAAAGATATGAAAAATACAGTAGAATCCCTCAGTAACAGAATGGAGCAAGCAGAAGAAAGGATTTCTGACATTGAAGATAAAGTCTTCGAACGCTCCCAATCTCTCAAAGAGGAAGAGAAATGGAGAGCAAAAACGGATCACTCACTCAGAGAGCTCTCAGATAATTCGAAAAAAAATAACATAAGGGTTATAGGAATTTTGGAGACTGATGACGTGGCAGCCAAGGGCACAGAGGCCCTTCTACATGAAATTATGAAAGAAAATTTTCCAGACATGCCTAGAGAATCTGAAATTCAGATAGCAGACAGCTTCAGAACCCCAGCACGATTCAACCCCAATAAGCCATCTCCCAGACATATCATAATTAGCTTCACTAAAGTTAACATGAAAGAGAAGATTCTCAAAGCAGCCCGGCGAAAGAAAACTATAACGTACAAAGGTAAGAATATTAGAATAACTGCAGATCTCTCTGCTGAAACTTTTCAAGCAAGAAGAGGCTGGTCATCAACTTTTAATCTCCTAAAGCAAAAAAACTTTCAACCCAGGATCTTGTATCCAGCTAAACTGAGTTTCATCTATGATGGAGAAATTAAATACTTCAATGACATTCATATGTTGAAAAAATTTGCCATAAGTAAACCAGCTCTTCAGGATGTTCTCAGACCTATCTTCCACAATGACCAACCCAATCCTATACCACAAAAGTAAACTCACTCAGAAACTTCGGATCAAACTCCAACTTCCACACTGGCGAAAGGATTAAAAATGTCCACTGGACCTTTGAAAAACTCGATACCCAAAATTCCACCAGACTTATCCTTACTCTCCATCAATGTGAATGGCTTAAACTGTCCTCTAAAGAGGCATAGGTTAGCTGACTGGATACAAAAACTCAAGCCAGATATTTGTTGCATACAAGAGTCACATCTCAACTTAAAAGACAAATACAGACTCAGGGTGAAAGGATGGTCATCCATATTTCAGGCAAATGGTAATCAGAAAAAAGCAGGTGTTGCAATTTTATTTGCAGATACCATAGGCTTTAAACCAACAAAAGTAAGGAAGGACAAGAATGGTCACTTCATATTTGTTAAGGGTAATACTCAATATGATGAGATCTCAATTATTAATATCTATGCACCCAACCAGAATGCACCTCAATTTATAAGAGAAACTCTAACAGACATGAGTAACTTGATTTCCTCCAGAAAGAAGCTGAGCAAAGAAATCTTAGATTTAAACCTAACCATCCAATATTTAGATTTAGCAGACATCTACAGAACATTTCATCCCAACAAAACTGAATACACATACTTCTCATCAGCCCACGGAACTTACTCCAAAATTGATCACATTTTAGGTCACAAGTCTAACCTCAGTAAATTTAAAGGAATAGAAATTATTCCATGCATCTTCTCGGACCATCATGGAATAAAACTTGAATTGAGTAACAACAGGAATCTGCATACCCATACAAAAACATGGAAGTTAAATAACCTTATGCTGAATGATAGCTGGGTCAGAGATGAGATTAAGAAAGAAATCACCAATTTTTTGGAACAAAATGACAATGAAGACACAAGCTATCAGAACCTCTGGGACACTGCAAAGGCAGTTCTAAGAGGGAAATTTATAGCACTGCAAGCCTTCCTCAAGAGAACGGAAAGAGAGGAAGTTAACAACTTAATGGGACATCTCACGCAACTGGAAAAGGAAGAACATTCCAACCCCAAACCCAGTAGAAGAAAAGAAATAACCAAAATTAGAGCAGAATTAAATGAAATTGAAAACAAAAGAATAATACAACAGATCAATAAATCAAAAAGCTGGTTTTTTGAAAAGGTCAATAAAATAGATAAACCTCTGGCCAACCTAATCAGGAAAAAAAGAGTAAAATCTCTACTATCATCAATCAGAAACAACAAAGACAAAATAACCACAGACTCATCAGAAATCCAAAAAATCCTTAATGAATATTACAAGAAACTTTATTCTCAGAAATATGAAAATCTGAAGGAAATAGACCGATACTTGGAAGCACGCCACCTTCCAAGACTTAACCAGAATCAAGTGGAAATGTTGAACAGACCCATATCAAGTTCAGAAATAGCATCAACTATACAAAACCTCCCTAAAAAGAAAAGCCCGGGACCAGATGGTTCACGTCAGAATTCTACCAAACCTTTAAAGAGGAATTAGTACCTATATTACTCAACCTGTTCCAAAATGTAGAAAAAGAAGGAAGACTACCCAACACGTTCTATGAAGCAAATATCACCCTGATCCCCAAACCAGGAAAAGACCCAACAAGAAAAGAAAATTATAGACCAATATCACTAATGAATATAGATGCAAAAATATTCAACAAGATCCTAACAAACAGAATCCAGCAACACATCAAACAAATTATACATCATGACCAAGTTGGTTTTATCCCAGGGTCTCAAGGCTGGTTCAATATACGTAAATCTATAAATGTAATTCAGCACATAAACAAATTAAAAAACAAAGACCATATGATTCTCTCAATTGATGCAGAAAAAGCTTTTGATAATATCCAGCATCCCTTCATGATCAGAACACTCAAGAAAATTGGTCTAGAAGGGACTTTTCTTAAACTGATAGAGGCTATCTACAGCAAACCCACAGCCAATATCATATTGAATGGAGTTAAATTGGAATCATTTCCACTCAGATCAGGAACCAGACAAGGCTGCCCATTGTCTCCATTGCTTTTCAACATTGTAATGGAAGTTTTAGCCACCGCAATTAGGGAAGAAAAGGCGATCAAGGGTATCCATATAGGGTCAGAAGAGATCAAACTCTCGCTCTTCGCAGATGATATGATTGTGTATCTGGAAAACACTAGGGACTCTACTACAAAACTCCTAGAAGTGATCAAGGAATACAGCAGCGTCTCAGGTTACAAAATCAACATTCATAAATCGGTAGCCTTTATATACACCAACAACAGTCAAATTGAAAAAGCAGTTAAGGACTCTATCCCATTCACAGTAGTGCCAAAGAAGATGAAATATTTGGGAATTTACCTAACAAAAGACGTGAAAGATCTCTATAAAGAGAACTATGAAACTCTAAGAAAATAAATAGCTGAAAATGTTAACAAATGGAAAAACATACCATGCTCATGGCTAGGAAGAATCAACATTATCAAAATGTCCATACTACCCAAAGCAATATATAATTTCAACGCACTCCCTATTAAAGCTCCACTGTCATATTTTAAAGATCTTGAAAAAACATTACTTCGTTTTATATGGAATCAGAAAAAACCTCGAATAGCCAAGACATTACTCAGAAATAAAAACAAAACAGGAGGAATCACACTACCAGACCTCAGACTTTACTACAAATCGATAGTGATCAAAACAGCATGGTATTGGCACAAAAACAGAGAAGTAGATATCTGGAATAGAATAGAGAACCAAGAGATGAATCCAGCTACTTACCGCTATTTGATTTTTGACAAGCCAATTAAAAACATTCAGTGGGGAAAAGATTCCCTATTTAACAAATGGTGCTGGGTGAACTGGCTGGCAACCTGCAGAAGACTGAAATTGGACCCACACCTTTCACCATTAACTAAGATAGATTCTCATTGGATTAAAGATTTAAACTTAAGACATGAAACTATAAAAATACTAGAGGAGAATGCAGGGAAAACCCTTGAAGAAATTGGTCTGGGTGAGTATTTCATGAGGAGAACCTCCCGGGCAATTGAAGCAGCTTCAAAAATACACTACTGGGACTTGATCAAACTAAAAAGCTTCTGCACAGCTAAGAACACAGTAAGCAGAGCAAGCAGACAGCCCTCAGAATGGGAGAAGATATTTGCAGGGTATAACTCTGACAAAGGTTTAATAACCAGAATCCACAGAGAACTCAAACGCATCAGCAAGAAAAAAACAAGGGATCCCATCGCAGGCTGGGCAAGGGATTTGAAGAGAAACTTCTCTGAAGAAGACAGGCGCACGGCCTTCAGACATATGAAAAAATGCTCATCATCTTTAATCATCAGAGAAATGCAAATCAAAACTACTTTGAGATATCATCTAACTCCAATGAGACTAGCCTATATCACAAAATCTCAAGACCAGAGATGTTGGCGTGGATGCGGAGAAAAGGGAACACTTTTGCACTGCTGGTGGGAATGCAAATTAATACATTCCTTTTGGAAAGATATATGGAGAACACTCAGAGATCTAAAAATAGATCTGCCATTCAATCCTGTAATTCCTCTGCTGGGCATATACCCAGAAGACCAAAAATCACAACATAACAAAGATATTTGTACCAGAATGTTTATTGCAGCCCAATTCATAATTGCTAAGTCATGGAAAAAGCCGAAGTGCCCATCGATCCACGAATGGATTAATAAATTGTGGTATATGTATACCATGGAATACTATGCAGCCTTAAAGAAAGATGGAGACTTTACCTCTTTCATGTTGACATGGATGGAGCTGGAACATATTCTTCTTAGTAAAGTATCCCAAGAATGGAAGAAAAAATACCCAATGTACACAGCCCTACTATGAAACTAATTTGAGACTCTCACATGAAAGCTATAACCCAGCTACAACTTAACAATAGGGGGAAGTGGGAAAGGGGGGGGTGGGTAGAGGGAGGGGAATCGGTGGGATCACACCTGTGGTGCATATTACAGGGGTATTTGCGAAACTTGGTAAATGTAGAATATAAATGTTTTGGCACAGTAACTGAGATAACGCCAGAAAGGCTATGTTAACCACTGGGATAAAAATGTGTCAAATGGTTTATGAAGTGAGTGTATGATGCCCCATAATCATATCATTGTATACAGTTATGATTTAATAAAAAAATTAAAAAAAAAAATAAATCTCTTACATCTTTGTTTAATTTCTGTTTAGAGGATCTGTCCAGCTCTGTAAGAGGAGTGTTAAAGTCCCCTGTCCTTATGGTATTATCAGATATCATATTGCTCAGACTGAGTAAGATCTGTTTCAAGAATCTGGGATCATTTAAGTTGGGTGCATAAATATTTAGAATTGAAACATCTTGTTGTATTTTTCCCTTGACCAATATAATGTGACCATCTTTGTATTTTTTGACTTTAGTTGCTTTAAATCCACATGTATCTGAAAATAAGATTGCAACTCCTCTTTTCTTCTGAATTACATTTCCCTGAAAAATTGTCCTCCAACCCTTGACTCAGAGTTTTAATTTGTCTTTTGAAGCCAGGTGTGTTTCTTGTAGACAGCAAATGGATGGCTTGTGTTTTTTAATCCAGTCAGCCAATCTATGTCTCTTCAGTGAGGAATTCAAGCCATTAACATTTATTGAGATAATTGATAAGTGTGGTAGTATTCTATTCGTCTTATTTTGTGAGAGTCCATTGCTTAGTTTTATCTTTTGCATCAGTGTGGAGGTTAGGTTCTGTCCTTTAATTTCTGAGTTCTCACTTTGCTGCTGATCCGTTGTGATGGTCAGCGTGTAGAACAGGTTGAAGTATTTCCTGGAGAGGTAGTCCTGTGGCAAATTTCCTCAATGTTTGTATATCCGTATATGATTTGATTTCTCCATCAATTTTTAAGCTTAGCTTAGCAGAGTACAGAATTCTGGGCTGGAATTTGTTCTGTTTAAGTAGATTAAAGGTAGATGACCATTGTCTTCTTGCTTGGAAACTTTCATTAGAGAAGTCTGCAGTCACTCTGATGGATTTGCCCCTGTAGGTCAACTGGCTCTTACTTCTGGCAGCTTGCAGAATCTTTTCTTTTGTCTTGACTTTGGACAGGTTCATCACAATGTGTCTTGGAGAAGCTTGTTAGAGTTGAGGCGACCTGGGGTCCGATATCCCTCTGAAAGCAGTGTGTCAGAATCTTTGGTGATATTTGGTAAATTTTCTTTATAATATTCTCTAGTATGGCTTCCATTTCTCTGGGGCATTCTTCTTCCCCTTCTGGCATTCCTATAACTCATACATTGGAATGCTTCATAAAGTTCTATAATTCTGACAGTGAATGTGCTGCTTTCTCTGTCTTCTTTTCTGCCTCTTTTACTATCTGAGTTATCTCAAGAACTTTGTCTTCTACCTCTGAAATTCTTTCTTCCGCATGGACTGACCTGTTGCTGATACTTTCCCTTGCATCTTTAAGTTCACTAATTGACTATTTCAGTTCCTTCAGCTCTGCTATATCCTTTCTATATTCTTCATATCATTCATCTCTTATTTGATTCTGTTTTTGGATTCCCTTTTGGTTATTTTCCACTTTATTAGCAGTTTCCTTCATTGTTTCCATCATTTCTTTCATTGTTTGCATCATGTGTATTCTAAATTCCCTTTCTGTCATTCCTAACATTTCTTTATACGTGGAATCATCTGCAGTAGCTACCTCATGGTCCCTTGGCGGGGTTGTTCTGGAATGGTTCTTCATGTTGCCTGTAGTTTTCTGCTGATTCTTCCTCATGAGTGATTTCTTTTATCTGTTTCCTTGCCCTAATTTTCCTTTCACTTCATCTTGCTCTTTAAGTTCCTGTGCCTGTGGACTAAGGTTTTGATGAGTTCTTTTAGTACAGCACCAGAAGGATGAGAAGGTGGAAGAGCAAGAAAGGGATTAAAGAAAGGAGGAACGAGTGAAAAGAAAAAAAAATAGAGAAAGGAGAGGGTGTGGGTAAAAGGAATATTGACGAAAGGAAGAGAGGCACAGAAAGAGGTAGGCGGAGTGATATAGGTGTACAGTAGGGTACCTTGACACAACCTTAAAAAAAACCCACCTTATTCATCCCAGAGATGCAAGGCTGGTTTAACATACGCAAGTCCATAAACGTTATCCACCATATTAACAGAGGCAAAAATAAAGATCACATGATCCTCTCAATAGATGCAGAAAAAGCATTTGATAAAATCCAGCATCCTTTTCTAATTAGAACACTGAAGAGTATAGGCATAGGTGGCACATTTCTAAAACTGATTGAAGCTATCTATGACAAACCCACAGCCAATATTTTACTGAATGGACTAAAACTGAAAGCTTTTCCTCTTAGAACTGGAACCAGACAAGGTTGTCCTCTGTCACCTTTACTATTCAACATAGTGCTGGAAGTTCTAGCCAATACAATTAGGCAAGACAAGGAAATAAAGGGAATCCAAATGGGAGCAGAGGAGGTCAAACTCTCCCTCTTTGCTGACGACATGATCTTATACTTAGAGAACCCCAAAGACTCAACCACAAGACTCCTAGAAGTCATCAAAAAATACAGTAATGTTTCAGGATATAAAATCAATGTCCACAAGTCAGTAGCCTTTGTATACACCAATAACAGTCAAGATGACAAGCTAATTAAGGACACAACTCCCTTCACCATAGTTTCAAAGAAAATGAAATACCTAGGAATATACCTAACGAAGAAGGTGAAGGACCTCTATAAAGAAAACTATGAACTCCTCAGAAAGGAAATAGTAGAGGATATTAACAAATGGAAGAACATACCATGCTCATGGATTGGAAGAATCAACATTGTTAAAATGTCTATACTTCCCAAAGCAATCTACCTATTCAATGCCATTCCTATCAAAGTACCTACATCATACTTTCAAGATTTGGAAAAAATGATTCTGTGTTTTGTATGGAGCCGGAAAAAACCCCATATAGCTAAGGCAGTTCTTAGTAACAAAAATAAAGCTGGGGGCATCAGCATACCAGATTTTAGTCTGTACTACAAAGCCATAGTGCTCAAGACAGCATGGTACTGGCACAAAAACAGAGACATAGACACTTGGAATCGAATTGAACACCAAGAAATGAAACTAACATCTTACAACCACCTAATCTTAGATAAACCAAACAAGAACTTACCTTGGGGGAAAGACTCCCTATTCAATAAATGGTGTTGGGAGAACTGGATGTCTACATGTAAAAGACTGAAACTGGACCCACACCTTTCCCCACTCACAAAAATTGATTCAAGATGGATAAAGGACTTAAATTTAAGACATGAAACAATAAAAATCCTCAAAGAAAGCATAGGAAAAACACTGGAAGATATTGGCCTGGGGGAAGACTTCATGAAGAAGACTGCCATGGCAATTGCAACAACAACAAAAGTAAACAAATGGGACTTCATTAAACTGAAAAGCTTCTGTACAGCTAAGGAGACAATAACCAAAGCAAAGAGACAACCCACACAATGGGAAAGGATATTTGCATATTTTCAATCAGACAAAAGCTTGATAACCAGGATCTATAGAGAACTCAAATTAATCCACATGAAAAAAGCCAACAATCCCGTATATCAATGGGCAAGAGACATGAATAGAACTTTCTCTAAAGACGACAGACGAATGGCTAACAAACACATGAAAAAATGTTCATCATCTCTATATATTAGAGAAATGCAAATCAAAACATCCCTGAGATATCATCTAACCCCAGTGAGAATGGCCCACATCACAAAATCTCAAAACTGCAGATGCTGGCGTGGATGTGGAGAGAAGGGAACACTTTTACACTGCTGGTGGGACTGCAAAGTAGTACAACCTTTCTGGAAGGAAGTATGGAGAAACCTCAAAGCACTCAAGCTAGACCTCCCATTCGATCCTGCAATCCCATTACTGGGCATCTACCCAGAAGGAAAAAAATCCTTTTATCATAAGGACACTTGTACTAGACTGTTTATTGCAGCTCAATTTACAATTGCCAAAATGTGGAAACAGCCTAAATGCCCACCAACCCAGGAATGGATTAACAAGCTGTGGTATATGTATACCATGGAATACTATTCAGCCATTAAAAAAAATGGAGACTTTGTATCCTTCGTATTAACCTGGATGGAAGTGGAGGACATTATTCTTAGTAAAGCATCACAAGAATGGAGAAGCATGAATCCTATGTACTCAATCTTGATATGAGGACAATTAAGGTTATGGTGGGGGAAGCAGAAAGAGGGATGGAGGGAGGGGGGTGGGGCCTTAGTGTGTGTCACACTTTATGGGGGCAAAACATGATTGCAAGAGGGAATTTACCTAACAATTGCAATCAGTGTAACTGGCTTATTGTACCCTCAATGAATCCCCAACAATAAAAAAAAGAAAAAAAAAGAAAAAAAAAAAAACCCAGCTTCTGGGGGTGCCCAGTTGGGTGGTTCCCTTGAGGTCAGCAGCTCTTTGCTAACATGATCAGACACAGTTCCCCACCTTCACCATGTAAAGAGGAAAGACAAAAATGCTATAAATCAAACCAAAACAAGCAAACAGAAAACTTTACGGGATAAAATTGGGTGAAAAACCAAATAATAGCAGTAGAAACACTAGCAAAAATGAAGTTCTGGTTATTGAAAAAGGCAGCAATGGGAAATTATAATTCAACTAGAAAAATTGAGAAAGAAAAAAATCTGTACGGAAAAGGTTAAAATTGGAAAACAAAACATCAACAACATCAAAATAAACAAAAAAACAACCAACCAAACAACAACAACAAAAAAACCCACAACCAAAACCAAAGCAGTATGTATATGTTGTTGAATATTGTCTGGGCAATATGTGGTCTTCTGGGGTAGGAGATGTTAATCACAGTGCTGATATGACTGGAGGCTGCTGATTTCTCAAATCCCAGCAGGTAGACACCCTAAATCTCTCTTCAGCCTTCTTAAAAGGCACTTTGAACTTGTAAACTTGCTGAGCAGAAGTTTTCCCAGGAAAGTGCTTATCGCTGGAATCACTGCTAAAGTGGCCATCCACTTACCCAGTGTGCCAAAATCAGTCTCACTCTGCCCCTGAGGGTTAGGGCTGCAAGGCGGCTCAGACCCCGCCCTTAGGCTACTCAGTGGCTTGGTTACCAGCTCCCACCCGATTCTTGCTCTGCAACCCTGAGGGTGGAGCTTGCTGGGGCAGATCACTCACAATGGCTCCCTGTGGCCCACAGCCAAACACTATTAGCTCCGTCTGGCTCAGCGGCTCAGACTGGGGCTCTAGACAATGGCCAGAGTTCTCCACACTCCTGCTCAGGCTCTCCCCAAGGCAGTTCAACTGAGTGCCAAGTCCAAAGACACCAAAACAGTTCACAGGTAAGGCCTTTCTGGTTTGCAGTCTTGCTGCTACTGAACTTACAGTTGCCAGCGGGTTTGGACTGATTGAACACACGCAACCACTTGCCGGTTTTCCACTGTTTTAGTCCTCCTCTTGGGATCCAGAAGTCTCTTGCTGACTCCCTGTATCCTCACAGGGATGATTATAGGCAGATCCCACCGGCCAGAGATGCCTGGAGTCCTATCTCCCCAGACTCACGGTGCCCAGATTTAAGGAAGCTGTTACTTGGCCGCCATCTTGCTCTCTCTCTCAGAATAGATTCTTAAAAGTGAAATTACTGAGGCAAAAAGTTAAAATAATTTTAAGGTACATGGAATATATATTGCTAATTTTAAAAAAATCTCGTTTTAGGATTTCACAGTAGCAAACTGCATATTCCCATTAAAATAAAAAAAAAAACTTGGCTATAGATAAGTGGTTCTCAACTTTCCTAACACCATAACCCTTTAATACAGTTCTTCATGTTGATGTTGTGGTGACGCCGAACCACAAAATTATTTTCGTTGCTACTTCTTCATAACTGTAATTTTGCTACTGTTATGCATCATAATGTAAATATCTGATATGCAGGATGTCTTAGGTGACCCCTATGAAAGAGTTGTTTGACCGCCAATGGGGTTGCGACCCACAGGTTGAGAACTGCTGCTATAATGACAAGCCTTATGTTCTTATTAGTATTTATTTCTTAGTAAAGAAAAATAATTTGATAATGTTTAGTACTCATTTGTATTTCTGTTTATGTTTTTAAATAAACTTCTGTGAAGTCTTTCCATTTTAAAAATAGTTAACTTTGTTTTCCTTCTGTGGCTATGTCTCCCAATTTACTACGGGCTTGTAATTTAAAAAAAATTTTTTTTTTTAGACATAGACATTTAGAGTTGATACATTCAAATTATGACTATTGCTTTGAAATTATGGAATTTGAAACATAATGCATCCTCAGCAGAGATTCGAGAAGTATTACTTCTTTTGATTTTAATTTCCTTTGATTTAACTTTGCAAATCCATTTATGTCATATTTTGGTGTAAAGTGAGGATCTAACCAATTTTTTTCAAAGTAATAATGAAAAAGAATTGGTAGACTAAAAAAACAAAAACTCCAGTAGAAATCCTAAAAATAAAAAGGTAAATGATAGAAATAAAAATTTCAATAGTTTGTTAAACAGTAAGTTAAAAAAAAATGACCAGAAAATTAGTAAATTGGAAGGCAGACTTTAGGAAATCACTTAGGCTGCAGTACAAAGTCCACCACACATCTGGTAGATGTTCCAGATGAAGTACAGAGAATGAGGTAGGAAGCAATTTTTGAAGAACTAATGCTTAAATATATTCCAACATTGAAACATTATTCTCAGAATAAACAAAATCATAAGTAGGATAAATAAGAAAGTTTTATATTTAATACATTTGTTAAAATTGCAGAACATCAAATACAAAGGGAAAATCTTTTTTTTTATTAAATCATAGCTGTGTACATTGATATAATCATGGGGCATCATTCACTAGCTTCACAGACCATTTACCAAGTACAAAGGGAAAATCTTAAGACTTCAAAAAGGAAATTTGCAGACTGCTTCAAAAAATTACAGTGACTATAAGCTTAACATTATCAGAATAGATGAGGAAAAAAGTGGGACTGTATCTTTAAAGTCCAGAGAGAAGAATAATGAAACTAGAACTATGTGAAACTAAATGATCCTTCAGAAGTGAGGGATAAATTTAAAAATCCAAATAAGAGTTTATTGCCCACAGGCCTTGATGAAAGAACTACAAAAGAATATACTTTAGCAAGACAGAAAATAAATCCATCGAATAAAGGAAGGTTGAGCAAATAAATCAGTAAAATATGTTGTAAATCTAAATTGCATTGTCTGTCATCATGGTCAATGGTGCAAAATAAATTATACTGTCTATTAAGATTTTTTTCCTTTTAATAAAAGGTTATAGATCAACGTGGGCAACATACGCAAGTAATATAAGCAAGATGAAATAAGTTTTTAGACGGAGGCAAAAGTGGACTTAAGTCTTTTGGCAGGAGGTTAGAGATATTAACTTTACATTTGATTAGAAGATAATAAAGTCAAAATGTGTATAATTATTTCCTAAAAGAATGAAAACACCATTTATAATTGAATTTAATAGAAAAGATGGCTAAAGGAAGAATTTCGACGAATCAAATTTAACAAAGCTTATTTGAACAAAGAATGAATAGGGCAGCCCTCAGAGCCACGTGTGGTTCCCAGAAGTCTCCCCAACCCCTTCAGTGAACAGCAAGCTTTTATAGGCCAAAGGCTGAAGTGGAGAAATCACCTGACTGGCTACAGCTTGGCTTTTGCCTTATTTGGTCATGATTAGATTTCAATGGCAAGCCATGATTGGCTGGCCCAAGGCTGTTTGTGATTGGCTAAAATGGCTATTATTTAAATAATACACAATTGATCCTCGAATAATGTGGCAACTAGGGGCACCCAACACCTGCACAGATAAAAATTCTCGTGTAACTTTCAACTCCCCCAAATGTTACTAATAGCCTGTTGATGACAAGACTTACTGATAGCATAAACAGTTGATTGACATTTTTATGTGGTATATATTATAACTTGTACTCTTACAATAAAGTAAGCTAGAGAAAGAAAATGTCATTAAAGACATCATAAGGAAAACAAAATACGTTTACTATTAAGTAAGTGGAAGTGGATCTTCATAAAGTCTTTATCCTTGACGTTGAGTAGGCTGAGGAAGAAGAGGAGGGTCTTGCTGCCACAGGGATGGCACAGGCAGAAGAAAACCCACATGAAATAGATCTGAGTGGTCCAACCCTTGTTGTTCCAGTGTTGCTTGTACTCCTAGTTAGGTTGCAGTTTGTATACTAAGCTAGGTTATAGTTTGTTACACAGAAACTTGAACGACAAAGACAGCCTCAGGTTAACGGCCTGATGCTAATTTAATGTAAAAGCATACTATCAATCCAATAGATGACAAGAAAAAGGAAGACAGGGAGCAAAGGAGAAAAATGTAAACATAAAATATCAAATACGATGGTAGGTACATGCCCCCAAATATAATGAATCCTAATAAATACAAAAATTTATTTCACTTATTGGAGACTATGAATTTTGGGTTAATAATTCTATTTATTATATTTATGAGACACAGCTAAAGTGAAAAACATAGGAAATTTGTAAGTTTAAAAAAAAGGAAAAGCTATGCCTTGACCCTTGAACAATATGTGTTTTAACTGCGCAGGTCCACTTAAGACCAGAATTTTTTCCACCCAAACATTAATCCATAATACACTATTTGTGGGATGTGAAACCCGCATATCTGGAAGGTTGACATTTCATATCTTCCCGATCTGCAGAGACAACTGCAGGACTTGAGTACGTGCAGATTTCGATGTAGTAGGGGGTCTTGGAACCAATTCCCCCTGTGATATTGAGGAAGACTGTTTGAATTAATAGCCCAAATAAACCAATATTGATATCTGACAAAATAGAACTTAAGGCTCAAAGTAAGGGTATCATATTTATGAAAGCAGCAAAAGAAAAATCCCCAAAAGACACAGCAATCATCAATAAGTGCACCTAGAGTAACATAGTTTTGAAATGCAAAAGTGGAACTAGAAGGATTACAAAAAATTTACCAACTTTTTACATCTACAACAAGGAGACTTTAATGTGTCTCTTAACAACTTATCGAAAAGAAAGCATCATTAGAAATTAATGATAGAGATTATTTGAAAAAGTAGTTAGTAAACATGACTTAATAGTAGGCGCAAAGCAAGTCGTAGATAGAAAGTGTCGTAAATAGTTTAGGGCTTAAAGGAAATCGCCCTGGAAAATTTTTGAAAATTAGAGAAGAGCAATATAGTATAATAAAGAAACTTGTAGGGTCAAGTTAAATTTGTAGTGTTAACGTAGCGTACTAGAAAATAAGGCTGAAAATTATCCAAGGACTTAACTAAAAGAAGCTGAAGTACAATAAACATCTGATGAAAGTGTTAGAAAATAAAGATACAATCAGATATTAGTGAATAATAACACGTATTTTAAAATCCAAACACGATTATAAAAAAGAACAACATCTGATTATTGTGGGAATTTCCAAAAGTGGAAAAAAGTAGAGAATGGTATAATGAACGTTTGTACATCTCACTTCAGTAGCTACAATACTGTGGCCATTCTCACTTCATAAGCACGCCTGGTCACTCTTCTACTTCTTCATTATTTTAAAGCAAATCCCACACATAAAAATCTGACTTTTTGAGGGTGAGAAACTAGTAGAACAAAGTTTTAGCAAGACTCATGAATTTTAAAATACAAGGCACGAATAAAACAATATTAGGAATAAAAAAGGTTCAGTATGGGATTTGAAATCACATGACTATTATAATACCCTATGCCAATAATAAAAAAAATGGAAACAATGGTATACTTTTCTAGAGACTATGTAAATTAATAAAATTTACCAGACCACACCTACAGTGCAACTTACAAGGATACATGTGAAACTTACTAAATGTAGAATATAAATGTCTTAACACAATACCTAAGAAAATGCCAGGAAGGCTATGTTAACCAGTGTGATGAAAATATGTCGAGTTGTATATAAAACCAGTGTATGGTGCCCCATGATTGCATTAATGTACACAGCTATGATTTAATAAAAATAAAATAAAATAAAATAAAATTTACCAAAAAAAAGGACAAAAGAATAAATAAATAAAACACTATAATGTGGTGGTTAATAGCATAGATTCTATAGCCAGAACTCTGATTGCCTGGGTTAGATTTTGGTTCTGCTGCTCACAGTGAGCTGGAACAAGCTACCTAATACCTAATGCCTCAGTTTCCTCAGACAAATGGTAATAATTTCACTTAGCTCATAAGATTGCTATGTTGATGAAATGAGTATTAATTGTTGAAATGCTTACAAGTGAATGTAACACACTGTATAAGTGTTACCTGCTGTGAATATGGTAATAACAAAATAAGAGACTACATCAGTAGTTAAAAATTTCCTCCCCAGAAAGGAAGCAGAGCCAGAAAGATTTACAGCCGAGTTTTAGCATAGTCAAAGAACAAATAATTCCCATCTTACACAGACTGTTCCAGATAATAGACAAAGACAAAGCCATTTAACTTATTTTATGAGACAATATAATTTGATTCCAAAACCAAAGACAGTATAAAAAAACTGCATGCCAACCTAACTCGTAAACACAGATATTAAAAAAATCTAAGTAAAATATTAGCAAATCCAGTTTAGCAGTAGAGAAGAATATGTTTTAAAAATAAGACCAAACATGATTTATCTTTGGAATGCACAGAAGGCTTAACTTTAGAAAATCTTTTTATGTAATTTACCACATAGCAGATTAAAGACAGTCCACATGATCACTGTAAAAGGTATGGACTGGCCTTCAGAAAAGTTTTGGTGAAGTTTATGATTTAAAAAGACAATTCCTAACAAAGTATAAAGAAAAGGAAACTCGAATATTCTTAGTGTAAAAAAGGCATTTGGCAGAAACCTATCTTATATAATAAATTTTATCATATATTATAAAATAAGTATTTAGAAATGTTTTCATTAAAGTCAGGAACTGGATAAAGATATCTATTACCACAGCTATTATCAATATTGTGCTATAGGTTCTAATCAATAAAGCAATGGAGATATGGGGATCAAGAAAGTGGAGATAAAATTGTCATTATTTCTTCATGGTCTTGTGGTCTATGAAATCTAAAAGGTCCTACAGATCTAATAAAATTATTCAACAGACATATCATATAAAACTACCTTAAAAAAATAGCCTTCCCACAAGCCAGTATTTACATAAAGAAATCGGAAAAAAGTTATCTCATTTAGCAATAAGAATAATTTGAGGGGCGGAGCCTGTGGCTCAAAGGGATAGGGCGCCAGTCCCATATGCTGGAGGTGGGGGTTCAAACCCAGCCTCAGCCAAAAACCACAAAAAAAAGAAAAAGAATAATTTGAATCTAAGAGTTAATAAAAAAATTATAAATATTTTGCTAAGAAAAATTCAAAACTCTATTGAACATATAAGAAGGGCTTACTAAATAGATAAACTGCGCTCATGAGTAGGAAGACTCAATAGGGTAAAGATGGTAATCCTCCCCCAAGTGCATTTGTAATTTCAATGCAATTTCATTATAAATCCTAACATACTTTCCCATTAAACTTTACAAACTTGTTTTGAAATGTCTGTGGCTGAAAAAAGTCCAAAAATATCTGATGCAGCTCTGAAAAAGAATAACAAGCAAGGATTGTTTATTCTACCAGGCATCAAAGTGTATTACACAGCTAATTAAGTAAAACAGTGTGGTTTTGGTTGAGCCATAGATAAAAGATCAGTTGATCAGATTAGAAACCCCAGGAACAAGTCACAGCACATGGAGACACGTCATGGAATGGAACCAGCATTACAGATCAGAGAAGAGAGGATGACTAGTCAGTAACACGTGTCCTGTTGGGAGAGTTAGGCTTCTTGCTGAAAGAAGACAAGATCCCTATCTGACCTGAAAAACAGAAGGAGTTCATGTAGATTAAAGATTTAAATATAAAAAAAAGTAACAAACATTATAGGAGAAAATACAGGGGCTATCTTTACGATATTAAAGTAGAGAAAAAACTTTTCTAGCAATTTGCCAAAGTGCATAAATTATACAGGAAAAGACTGATAACTTTAGCTCTCTCAAAATGTTGTTTACATGGATGGAGCTGGAACATATTCTTCTTAGCAAAGTATCTCAGAAATGAAAGAAAAAGTATCCAATGTACTCAGCCCTACTATGAAGCTAAATTATAGCTTTCACATGAAGACTATAACCCAACTATAGCACAAGACTATGGGGAAAGGGCCAAGGAAGGGGAAGGGAGTGGGGAGGTTAGGGTGGAGGGAGGGTAATGGGTGGGGCCACATCTACAGTGCATCTTAGAATGGGTACAGGCAAAACTTACTAAAGGCAGAATACAAATGTCTACATACAATAACTAAGAAAATGCCATGAAGGCTACGTTAAACAGTTTGATGAGAATATTTCAGATTGTATATGAAACCAGCACATTGTACCCCTTGATTGCACTAATGTACACAGCTATGATGTTAACAATAAAAATAAATAAATAAATAAATGTAAACAATAGTAATGCAGAAAGACAAACTGTCAACTAGGTCAGTGTATTCGTAACACAACCGGAAAAGGATTATTACCCAAGATGCATCTTTTTAAAAAGCATTTTTTAAATTAATGAGAAAAAAAGATAAAAACACTCAATTAAAAAATGGGCAAAAAGTGAACAATTCACAATAAAGAAAACCAAATAACTAATAAATATGTGAGACGATGCTCAAGTTCACCACTAATAGGGAAATTCAAAATAAAGTACTTACGAGACTTAATTTCACTCTTACATGTTTGGATAAAATTAAACAGTCATTAATGCCAATTAATGTTGAGAATGTAGAGAAATAAACTCTTAAATATTCCTAGGATAATGAACTGGTTCAATCATGTTGGGAAGCCTATCTCCCTAGAAACCAGCAATTTTACCCTTATAATTTAGGGAATCTCTTGCACTTGTGTACATGAAGGGAATGACTAAATTACACTGTAGTTATATAATATTGTAGAATACTATATAGCAATCAAAATAAATAAAGTAGGCTCGGCACCTGTAGCTCGAGGCCACATACACTAGAGCTGGCCAGTTCAAATCCAACCTGGGCCTGCCAAACAACAATGACAACTACAACTCCCTCCCCGACAAAATAGCCAGGCATTGTGGTGGGCGCCTGTAGTCGCAGCTACTTGGGAGGCTGAGGCAAGAGAATCACTTAAATCCAAGTGTTGGAGGTTGCTGTGAGCTGTGACGCCCCGGCACTCTGCCAAGGGTGATATAGTGCAACTCTGTCTCAAAAAAAAAAATAAATAAATAAAATAAATAATAACGATAAAATAAATAAATAAAGTAGCTAGAACAATGTAGGTCTGCATGAATTGGTCTCAAAAACAACACTGAGTGAAAAAAAAATCAAGTTCAGAATGATGGATATACATATAATGCCATTCGTGGGAAGAAAACTTAAAATGTACATAAATATCATATATGTTCTTGGTTTTATAGATGTGCATGTACACACAAATGAAAATAAAAAGCAGAAATGGAAAATTGCATACTGAATTCAAGACAGAGGTTGCCTCTATGAGGTCAGAAGGGATACGATATAACTAAGTAAAGGCAATTTTATTTCAATTCTATAGGTTTTAGAACATCACAAAAATGATAAAAACTGTCAGTTCTTGGTGGAGGATATGTGCATATTTATTCATAATTTTTTGTTTTTTCTGTAATTTAAAATTTCATCAAAATTAAGATTGTAATTCAAACCAAAACAGAGAACCCCAAGTCTAATAACAAGAGAACCATCAGGAAAATCTCAATTGAAGGAAATTCTGAAAAATGTCTGGCCAGTACTCCCTTGAAATGTCAAGGTCATTAAAAACAGTAAGTGACTGAGAAACCGTCACAACCAAGAGAAGCCTGAGGACAGGTGGTAATTAAATATAATATGGTGTCCTACATCTGATCTTGGAACAGAAAAAGAATATTAGGTAATAACTAAGGAAATCTGGATAAAGAATTAATTTTTATTAACAATAATGTATTAGTATCACTACATTAATTGTGACAAATAGGCTGTACTAATATAAGATAATAAGGAGGGAAACTAATATAAGTAAATAATGAGGGAAACTGGGTTTCGGGTAAATGAGAACTCTTTGTCCTATCTTTGCAACTTTTCTTTAAATCTCAAATTATTCTAAAATAAAAAAAAGTTTATTAAAAAAACAGAATAGGTACAGTGTTATTTCAATTTGTGTGCGTGGATGAGTGGATTATATACCAAAAACACCAGGCAATGATTATGTCTCAATGGTGTGTGTATGAATTGCTTTCATTTCTCTTTCATTCTTTTTTTTTTTTAAATTCAGATGAGTGTGAGGGCACATATGATTAGGTTACACCGTTTGCATTTGTAAGGTTGAAGGCTGAGTTGTAGCAGTATCCGTCACCCAGGAAGTGTACCTTGTACCTCTGCATTGCACCTGCTGGATGGGAGCCTGCCAAATTCCTTCCCACCCAACCCCCTGGAATTTAACTGAGTATTTCTCTCTTGTGAGCCTGTAGTTGTTAATCTACTAGTTTCAATTTAGTACTGAGTACACCCGATGGTTGTCTAGTCTCTCTTTTTTATTTTGAGACATTGTCTCAAGCTGTGGCCCTGGTTAGAGTGCTATGGCATCATAGCTCACAGCAACCTCCAACTCGGGCTCAAGCGATCCTCTTATCTCAGGTTTTCTATTTTTAGTAGAGACAGGGTCTCGCTTTTGCTGAGGCTGGTCTCGAACTGGTGAGCTCAAGCTGTCCACCCACCTTGGCCTCCCAGAGTGCGGGAATCACAAGCGTGAACCACGGTACCCAGCCTGCTATCTTTTCTCTTTCATTCTTTAATTTTTCAAACTGCTGCCATATAATAAATAAATAGCAAGTGTGATTGATACATTTCAGCTATCAGAAACATTATTAAGACTTTGATATTGTTCCTATTAGCATGCAAGAATAATTGGCTTCTCCTCCCACCACCCTTTTTTTTTTTTTTTTGCAGTTTTGGCCAGGGCTGGGTTTGAACCCACCACCTTCGGCATATGGGGCCAGCACCCTACTCCTTTGAGCCACAGGCGCCACCCACCACCACCCATTGTCAATATTTGCCCAAGAAGCTTGCTTGCTAAAACTGCAAAACTCTACAGTTCTGCCAGGAGTTTTCAGGGAAGAAGCTCAAGAATTCATTTTTACCTGTTCATCTCCAGTATTTGGGGGGAAATTCCTTCAGTCATAGGAGCCAATACCACTTTGCCTTTCGTTGACCTTTTCCTTTCCCTTGAGGACATTTGTACCTCTTAGGTTCTTGACTCAAACATTTGCAAAACCTCCTTCTCAGCTAGCTAAAGAGTCTTGAGTTGCAAACCACATTTTACATAGAGTGAATGTCCAGAATATAGAAAGACTAACAAATCATAAGGGAAAAGAGAAACACATCAACAGCTGTACAAAAATATTTTTTTCTTTGTATCCTTATTCTATAAGGCTTTTTCTATTTAAAATATTTTTAATTTTAAAACTTAAATTGAAAATCTATTTTATTAAAAATGGAGACACAAACACACGTTAGTCTAGGACAGGGGTCCTCACACTTTTTATTATTTTATTTTATTTTTTTATTAAATCATAGCTATGTACATTGATATGATCATGGGGCATCATTCACTAGCTTTACAGACCGTTTACCAAGTTTCACATATACCCTTGTAAGATGCACCCCTGGTGTAATCCCACCAATCCCCTTCCCTCTACCCCCTCCCCCTCCCTCCCCTCCTTTCCCCATTCCCCCTATTGTTAGGTTGTAACTGGGTTATAGCTTTCATGTGAAAACCCTAAATTAGTTTCATAGTACGGCTGAGTACATTGGGTACTTTTTCTTCCATTCTTGAGATACTTTACTAAGAAGAATATGTTCCAGCTCCATCCATGTAAACATGAAAGAGGTAAAGTCTCCATATTTCTTTAAGGCTGCATAATATTCCATGGTGTACATGTACCACAATTCATTAATCCATTCGTGGATCGATGGGCACCTGGGCTTCTTCCATGACTTAGCAACTATGAATTGAGCTGCAATAAACATTCTGGTACAAATATCTTTGTTATTATGTGCTTTTTGGTCTTCTGGGTATATGCCCAGTAGAGGGATTACAGGATTGAATGGCAGATCTATTTTTAGATCTCTAAGTTTTCTCCATATCTCTTTCCAAAAGGAATGTATTAATTTGCATTCCCACCAGCAGTGCAAAAGTGTTCCCTTTTCTCCACATCCGTGCCAACATCTCTGGTCTTGGGATTTTGTGATATAGGCTAGTCTCACTGGAGTTAGATGGTATCTCAAAGTAGTTTTGATTTGCATTTCTCTGATGATTAAAGATGATGAGCATTTTTTCATATGTCTGTAGGCTGTGCGCCTGTCTTCTTCAGAGAAGTTTCTCTTCAAATCCCTTGCCCAGCCTGCGATGGGATCCCTTGTTCTTTTCTTGCTAATGCGTTTGAGTTCTCTGTGGATTCTGGTTATTAAACCTTTGTCAGAGACATAACCTGCAAATATCTTCTCCCATTCTGAGGGTTGTTTGCTTGCTTTACTTACTGTGTTCTTGGCTGTACAGAAGCTTTTTAGTTTGATCAAGTCCCAGTAGTGTATTTTTGAAGCTGCTTCAATTGCCCGGGGGGTCCTCCTCATAAAATACTCGCCCAGCCTGATTTCTTCAAGGGTTTTCCCTGCACTCTCCTCTAGTATTTTTATAGTTTCATGTCTTAAGTTTAAATCTTTTATCCAGTGAGAGTCTATCTTAGTTAATGGTGAAAGAAATGGTGAAATGGTGGGTCCACTTTCAGTCTTCTACAGGTTGCCAGCCAATTCACCCAGTACCATTTGTTAAATAGGGAATCTTTTCCCCACTGAATGTTTTTAATTGGCTTATCAAAGATTAAATAATGGGAAGTAGCTGGATTCATCTCTTGGTTCTCTATTCTGTTCCAGACATCTACTTCTCTGTTTTTGTGCCAATACCATGCTGTTTTGATCACCATTGATTTGTAGTATAGTCTGAGGTCTGGTAGCGTAATTCCTCCTGCTTCGTTTTTATTTCTGAGTAATGTCTTGGCTATTCAAGGTTTTTTCTGATTCTATATAAAACGAAGTATTGTTTTTTCAAGGTCTTTAAAGTATAACAGTGGAACTTTAATAGGGATTGCATTGAAATTATATATTGCTTTGGGTAGTATAGACATTTTAACAATATTGATTCTTCCCAGCCATGAGCATGGTATGTTTTTCCATTTGTTAATATTTTCAGCTATTTCTTTTCTTAGAGTTTCATAGTTCTCTTTATAGAGATCTTTCACGTCCTTTGTTAGATAAATTCCCAAATATTTCATCTTCTTTGACACTACTGTGAATGGGATAGAGTCCTTAACTGTTTTTTCAACTTGACTGTTGTTGGTATATATAAAGGCTACCGATTTATGAACGTTGATTTTGTAACCTGAGACGCTGCTGTATTCCTTGATCACTTCTAAAAGTTTTGTAGGAGAGTCCCTAGTGTTTTCCAGATATACTATCATATCATCCGTGAAGAGCGAAAGTTTGATCTCTTCTGACCCTATATGGATACCCTTGATCGCCTTTTCTTCCCTAATTGCAGTGGCTAAAACTTCCATTACAATGTTAAAAAGCAATGGAGACAATGGGCAGCCTTGTCTGGTTCCTGATCTAAGTGGAAATGATTCCAATTTAACTCCATTCAATATGATATTGGCTGTGGGTTTGCTGTAGATGGCCTCTTATCAGTTTAAGAAATGTCCTTTCTATACCAATTTTCTTAAGTGTTCTGATCATGAAGGGATGCTGGATATTATCAAAAGCTTTTTCTGCATCGATTGAGAGAATCATATGGTCTTTGTTTTTTAATTTGTTTATGTGCTGGATTACATTTATAGATTTACGTATATTGAACCAGCCTTGAGATCCTGGGATAAAACCGACTTGGTCATGATGCATAATTTGTTTGATGTGTTGCTGGATTTTGTTTGTTAGGATCTTTTTGAATATTTTTGCATCTATATTCATTAGTGATATCGGTCTATAATTTTCTTTTCTTGTTGGGTCTTTTCCTGGTTTGGGGATCAGGGTGATGTTTGCTTCATAGAACGTGTTGGGTAGTCTTCCTTCTTTTTCTACCTTTTGGAACAGGTTGAGTAATATAGGTACTAATTCCTCTTTAAAGGTTTGGTAGAATTCAGACGTGAAACCATCTGGTCCCGGGCTTTTCTTTTTAGGGAGGTTTTGTATGGTTGATGCTATTTCAGAACTTAATATGGGGCTGTTCAACATTTCCACTTGATTCTGGCTAAGTCTTGGAAGGTGATGTGCTTCCAAGTATTGGTCAATTTCCTTCAGATTTTCATATTTCCAAGAATAAAGTTTCTTGTAATATTCATTAAGGATTTTTTTGATTTCTGAGAAGTCTGTTGTTATTTCATCTTTGTTGTTTCTGATTGATGAGATTAGAGATTTTACTCTTTTTTTCCTGATCAGGATGGCCAAAGGTTTATCTATTTTATTGAGCTTTTCAAAAAACCAACTTTTTGATTTATTGATCTGTTGTATTATTGTTTTGTTTTCAATTTCATTTAATTCTGCTCTAATTTTGGTTATTTCTTTTCTTCTACTGGGTTTGGGGTTGGAATGTTCTTCCTTTTCCAGTTGCTTGAGATGTCCCATTAAGTTGTTAACTTCCTCTCTTTCCGTTCTCTTGAGGAAGGCTTGCAGTGCTATAAATTTCCCTCTTAGAACTGCCTTTGCAGTGTCCCAGAGGTTCTAATAGTTCGTGTTTTCATTGTTGTTTTGTTCCAAAAAGTTGGCGATTTCTTTCTTTTTTTTTTTTTGGTTTTTGGCCAGGGCTGGGTTTGAACCCGCCACCTCTGGCATATGGGACCGGCGCCCTACTCCTTGAGCCACAGGCACCGCCCTGGCGATTTCTTTCTTAATCTCATCTCTGACCCAGCTATCATTCAGCATAAGGTTATTTAACTTCCATGTTTTGTATGAGTATGCAGATTCCTGTTGTTACTCAGTTCAAGTTTTATTCCATGGTGGTCCGAGAAGATGCATGGAATAATTTCTATTCCTTTAAATTTACTGAGGTTAGACTTGTGACCTAAGATGTGATCGATTTTGGAGTAAGTTCCATGGGCTGATGAGAAGTATATGTATTCAGTTTTATTGGGATGAAATGTTCTGTAGATGTCTGCTAAATCCAAATGTTGGACGGTTAGGTTTAAATCTAGGATTTCTTTGCTCAGCTTCTTGTTGGAGGATGGATCCAACACTGCCAAAGGAGTGTTGAAATCTCCGACGATTATGGAGCTGGAGGAAATCAAGTTGCTCATGTCTGTTAGAGTTTCTCTTATAAATTGAGGTGCATTCTGGTTGGGTGCATAGATATTAATAATTGAGATCTCATCATATTGAGTATTACCCTTAACAAATACGAACATTCTTGTCCTTCCTTACTTTTGTTGGTTTAAAGCCTATTGTATCTGCAAATAAAATTGCAACACCTGCTTTTTTCTGATTACCATTTGCCTGAAATATGGACGACCATCCTTTCACCCTGAGTCTGTATTTGTCTTTTAAGTTGAGATGTGACTCTTGTATGCAACAGATATCTGGCCTGAGTTTTTGTATCCAGTCAGCTAACCTATGCCTCTTTAGAGGACAGTTTAAGCCGTTCACATTAATGGAGAATATTGATAAGTCTGGTGAAGTTTTGGATATCGAGTTTTTCAAAAGTCCAGTGGGCATTTTTAATCCTTTCGCCAGTGTGGAAATTGGAGTTTGATCTGAAGTTTCTGAGTGAGTTTACTATTGTGGTATAGGATTGGGTTGGTCATTATGGAGGATAGGTCTGAGAATATCCTGAAGAGGCTTTGCTGCCTGGCGTAGGACATCGGCTGCACAACCGGCCATTTCAGTGATGAAGCAGAATCTAGAAAAACAGATGTTTGCCCAAGTCTCAGGAGCAAGGTTTCTGCTGAGCTCCACCAGGAGAGAGTACCTGTCATTAGCTCAATCAGTGATCTTTGGACAGAATGTTATATATCCGTACATAGGCTCTGTGGCGAGCACTGACAAAGCTTCCACATTCTAGAGCAGTGTTGTCCGACAGAACTTACTGTGATGACAGGAATGTTCTATTTGGTACCATTAGCCACCTGTGCATATCGGGCACTTGAGATGTATCTATGGTAACAAAGAAACTGAAACTGGGTTTTTAATTTTATTTAATTTGAATTATTTAAATTTAAAAAGCTACATGTGGTTAATAGGGACCGTATTGTGCAGTTTTTAGGTGGTCACAATCTACTGAGACAGACAGCTATTATAATTACAGCAATTATACAATATGGAAAATTATGTTACATTTTTTACACTCACTAAATGTATTTTGAAGACCTAATCTGTATTGGCACCGTGATACAGAGGTGCCTAGACCCTGGCCCCTGTCATCCAGGGACCCACAATCTAGTGGGTTGTAACACTAGCCAGGGCATATTCCCCCTTTTGAGAACACTTTTGTAACATGTAGAATACCCAGACATAAATAAGGCTCCAGGAAACCAAAATCTTTAAGTGCAGGGGGCTGGGAGTATCTACCTAGTCTGACCAGCTCTAAAAATCACAGTCTGGACTATGGTCATCAGCAAAGACCACCGGGTCCAGGTGTGCGTATTTGTGCAAACTTGTCACCCGTTAGCGTTGAACTACATGGAGGCCCCTGAGGGATTTGCTGGCGAGCACCCACACGCTGGGGTGAGAAGCACACTCAGTGTACACCCCACCGTCCACACTCTATACAGACACATGAAGGGTTCTGATGCCTGGTCCTCAGAAGAAAGATCTGGTAAGAGCTCTTTCTTCTTTCTGGTAAGAAGCCGTGGTCTGAGGTTACAGCACTGGCCCTGTCTGGATTATCTTTTGTGTGTTTCACTTTTTTCTTTTTTCAGAACATGAGCAGTACAGTCTGTGCCGGAACATTCCCTTCCTCCCTCAGGGCTTTTGATTACCCAGTCCTCGGCTTTTGGTACTTGCTCAAAAGCAGCTCTTTTGCAGTCATTTCTAAAAATGATTTGAAAGATGCTGCTGGGCCCTGTGTCTAAATTGGGCCCTCTGCGCCTGCATCCTCATTCTCTGCAGCTGCTGAACCCTTTCCCTAGGCTCAGCCTTCTTTTACATGCTGGGCCGATGGGAACATCGTTGCAAACTCCTTTTGGCAGGAAAAGTCACTTCCAGCTGGAATACAAGTCATGGTTTGTGCAGCACATGGTACTATCTGTGGGCACCACAGGACATCTCCTGTTCTGCTTCCTTCCCTGCTGACCAAAGGGTCTTGCTGCTAAATTAAGTACCGGATGATGTGGAGTGTGCACATATTGGCCCCTGAAGACAGTGCCTGACACCGTGCAGTGGCCCGTCTCGTGGGGCCTGAGTCTCTTTCTCTGGGGCCTGCCTCACGGCCCCCCTTTGCATGGTCACCACAGATGACCGTCACCCAGCGGCTGTCCTTGCAGTATGTGTTCTGTCCACGCTGGTCACAGATGATCACACTGGAGATGAGCAGGTGGTCCAAGATTCCTCCTCAGAGGATTTGGAACTGGGAAGGGAGAAGGAGAAGAGAGAGAGAGAGACTGATTTTACCTGAGACACTGAGACAAGAAGGCTCGGGTGTTGTTGGGAGCATGGCTGGCACCGCATGCATTGGAGAGCAATCCGTGGAGAGAGACAATGACGGAACAGACGCACACAGGGACGCTGATCTCCCTATGGCATTCCACACCCTAATTCCTGTCCTTCCTCAGGCCAAGCGACATCACTACCCTTGTCCACAAGACATCCTTGTTTCCTTAAAACAAATTCCCTGATTTGGCTAAGGTGGGTTGGAGCAAGTTGATTTCTGTTACACATACACACAGTTTAGCAAATGGAAAGTGTGGCACATAGAAGTTTTGAATGGCCTCTGCCATTTCTATCCCTGGTGTCCACCCTTTTGCACAATCCCCTGCCCTTCAGTTATAGGAGGGACCTGGAACTTGCTCCTGATACAGTACAGGTGAAGGGATCTTGACATCCCTACGCCGTTGGCGTCAAGTTAATTAACAGGGTGATGACCCTGGGTGGGCCTCACACAATCAGGGGAGCCCTTGAAGTAAGTCAAGTAGGAAGTGGAGAGTCAGAGACTCATTCTGTCCTGTGGGCCTTGAAGAAATGAGATGCTGGAGTTCCACAGGTGTGAGAAGGTGAATTCTGCCAACAGCCACAGGAGCCTCAGATAGACTCAGGCCCTGCTGACACCCTGAGGGTGTTGACACCCTGGTGATGCACAGAAACTGTCGTGAGTTTTAAGCTGCTAAGCTGGTGGTGATCGGTTATGCAGCAATGAATGTGTTTCTCTCAGTCCAAACCTCCCCTCTCCACCGTTCTTCTCTGAGTAACAACCACGGCCGTCTTTCAGATCTGACTGTCATACTTCAAGCTGCTTTTTAAGAGGGACTTTAAGAGGCCAGCTCAGCTGTTTCTACCTTTTCCCTCTCACCCGTCAGCAGTAGCCTAAGCCTTTTTCCTCGCTGAAATCTTATGAGAATCATTCCTCAGCTAAGTGACATGCAATCTCAGGCTAATGGCTTGTTGCAGAGAACTCCTTAGGCCCTGGCAGTGGTGAGACGTGGAGGAGAGACGTGTATAGGATGCCGGCTGTGAGGATGGAAGCAGATCTGAAACCACACTGACTCTGACACACAACGCAAGGGCAAGCCTTTCTGATGGGATTCTCTTCATCTCTTCGTGGACTTAAGGCTTTTATGGGGACATAGGGCAAAGATTCTGCTTTGGGGGGAGGCACCATGGGCCTCCTGCCTACCTGTCTTCCCCCAGCTCACTTCCCCATTGGCTGGAGTCCACTGAGTTACAGGCACCAGCAAGCCCCTGGCTGCTCAGAACTCTGCACAGCATGAAGGCCGAGAGGTGTGAGATGCGGGTGGTAGAGCTGGCGAGTCCTCCAGCAACCAGCCCCGATATGCAGGAGCCGTCACATGTGGCATCTGCTGTGTGCTCTGCAGCTTCCGAGTTGCTTTAAGCTGTATTTATCATTTGGTTCTCTCAATGTCCCTGGAAGCAAAGCAATCATCATCATCTCTGATTTATAGATGAGGAAATTGGGGTCCAGAGAAGTTAAATGAACTGCCCGAGATTACACAGCAGAAGAATAGCCGAGGGCCTCCCAGATGGCAGGCTCTGTGCTGCCTCCTGGGCGTGCGGCAGTCAGCAGGCCAGCCCTGGCCCTGAACCATGAAATAGACAGCCACCGAAATAAACTGTGACTGTGATGGACGTACACAGGCCGTACGAGAGTTCAGTCAAGGGATCGCTAACCTAGTTTCGGGAGTTGGAGAACTGTCTTCTGAGGCAATGTAAGCTAAGCTCTAAAAGCCAAAAGCTGTTAGCCAGCAGATTGGCAGCAGGGACAGCATTCCAGAGGCTGGGAATAGCTTGGCATTTCCCCAGCAGAGGAGAAAATCCTGTGACTAAGGCTGGAGGGTATGAAAAGGGAGAAGTAGGGCAGGCAAGGCCAGGGCCATAGGCAGGGTCCAGACCACACAGGTGCCACAAGGTTCTGCTTAAAGATTTTTGCAGAGATTTGAACAGCAATGAGAAGCTTCATGAGTTCTTTTTAGTTCCTTTTTAAATATTGTGGGTACATAATAGTTGTATATCTTTATAGGATCCTTGAAGGTTTTTATCCAGAAGTTACATACTTAGGTTTGTAAGAAAGATGCTGGAGAACATGGGTAGAAATGGGAAGGCGAATCAATGAGCTACTGCACCAGTCCAAGCAAAGGATAGTGATGAGCATAGAGGCAGCGGGGGTGCAGGGAGCCTCCTGGCCTCATAGCTGGCTGTGTATGGTGATGGTGAGGGAGACAGAGGGATCAACGACTTCTTTCTTTCCCATGAGTATTGATTGTCTCCCAGAGTGGGCTTCCTGTGTTGCTTTTCTTTTCACAGAATAAAGAAAAAACCAGGTCTTTCTACACAGCAGCTGGAACACAAAGAAGAAACAATCAGGCTTCCACATGCTCTCAGAAGAGCTCTTCAAACATCCCATTGTTATAGATTCACACAGTATAAGGAAAGTAGGTAAAATGTTTCACCTTGATGGTTAGACTCTTTGAGGAAGACATCAAACTTCTCCCCAGGGAAGAAAAATAAATAACTTAGACTATACAAAAGGGTCATGTTATATAAATCATCATGTTACATAAAATGCTCAAAGTGGCAGTGCCTATGGCTCAGTGGGTAGGGCGCCTGCCCCATATACCAAAGGTGGCGGGTTCAAATCCAGCCCGGGCCAAATTGCAACAACAACAAAAAAATAGCTGGGCATTGTGGGGGAGCACCTGTAGTCCCAGCTATTCGGGAGGCTGAGGCAAGAAAATTGCCTAAGCCCAAGAGCTAGAGGTTGCTCTGAGTTGTGATGCCATGGCACTCTACCAAGGGCGATAAAGTTAAGACTCTGTCTCTACAAAAAAATAAATAAATAAAATAAAAAATAAAATGCTCAAACTACTATCTTGGTGTTAAGCCCACTGGTCTTTCTTTTTTGCATATGGAGTCTCACTCTGTTGCCCTGGGTAGAGTGCCAGGGTGTCACAGCTCACAGCAACCTCAAACTCTTGGGCTCAAGTGATACCCTTGCCTCAGCCTCCTATGTAGCTGGGATTTAAAGGCTCCCACCACAATGCTCATGTCGTTTTTTCCTATTTTTAGTAAAGATGAGGTCTCACTCTTAGGCTGGTCTCGAACTCCTGAGCTGAGGCAATCCACCCACCCTGGCCTGGGATTACAGGGGTGAGCCATCTCACCCAGCCAAGCCCACTGGTCTTTCCAAAGCTCCTGCAATTCCAGACTGCTGCTTTGACAATGACAAGAGAATTATTTACAATTAAAAAATAATCGTTCTTACAGATGTTTGGAGATCACTTAGGGATCTAAAAATAGACCTGTCATTTGATCCTTCATTTCCTCTACTAGGTATATATCCAGAAGACCAAAAATCACTTTATAACAAAGATATTTGCTCCAGACTGTTTATTATTGCAGCCCAATTCATAATGGCTAAGTCATGGAAGAAGCCCAAGTGCCCATCGACCCATGAATGGATCAATAAATTATGGTTTATGTACACCATGGAATATCATGCAGCCTTAAAAAAGATGGAGACTTTACCTCTTTTATGTTTACATGGATGGAGCTGGAACATATTCTTCTTAGCAAAGTATCTCAAGAATGGAAGAAAAAGTATTCAGTGTACTCTGAAAGCTATAACCCAATTATAGTCCAACAAGAAGGAGAAAGGGGACGGGAGAGGATGGGTGATTGGTGGGACCACACCTATGGTGCATTTTACAAAGGTACAAGTTAAATCTACTAAGTGTAGACTATAAATGTCTTAACACAATAACTAAGAAAATGCGGTGAAGGCTATGTTAACCAGTTTGGTGAAAGTATTCCAAATTGTATATAAAACCAGCACATTGTAGCCCATAATTGTATTAATGTACACAGCTATGATTTAATAAAAAAAAAATCGTTCTTAACTTTTCTCCTCAAAATTCTGGAGGAGAGTTTGGAGGACACGGAGTTGTGCACAACTTGAGAGTGACAGACTGGAAAGGGAAGAGTCAGGTGGTATTTAGTTCACGTCTGTTGCGGAGTGGTGTAGAAAATACCCGGGCTTCCGACTCCAAGCTTCAGGCTCCGATCCTGCTTCTCTCACTACTTAGCTGCATGAAGCTGAGTGTCTGAATCACCTCTTCTGTGTCGCAAATCACACTGAAAATGGATTTAAAACCCTCTGTTTCATGGGTCGTTCAATCAAACCTAGTGAGTACCTGGTGTGGTGTAAACACTCAACAGGTATCAGCTGTTGTCAATCTGTTCCTATGCAAAGGAAAAAATGTCTTCTAGGTATTTTTTATTCTTTTGTGCTCAATGGAAAATTCTTCACTTTCATTAGCAATTCTGGAGAAAATAATTTCAATTTGAAATTAAGTGCTCATAAAACAAGTAGCTTGATTTTTAAAAAAAAATCAAGAAATATTGAGTACCTACAATATACTAATCATTTGCAAGTGGGGGAGTTAACTAGGCAGAAGAGCAAATGTACAGACCAAAGTGGGTTAGATACAAAGCAAAGGCCTGTGGGAGAATTCTCATTAGGTATCGCCAGGCTGAGTTGCAAAGGAAGGCAGCGAGCGTGTATTCTCACAAAGGAGAATTGTTCACTGGCATAGCAGTTAGCAAGCTCTAAATGATAAGACTCACTCTTCCCCCGTCTGTATGCAATCCCTAAAAGCCAGTTCAGAAAAAAATATGGAAGAAAAATTTTTTCAGAGCAATTAAGAGTGGTTTTGAAATGGGTCAGAAAAAAGCACAGCAGCTTCAGGATGGTGAGATTACTCCTCTGCCTTTACTTTCCTTATCATCTAATCAGCACTTAGCTCTTATGGCTGTGCAAAGCAGGAGTCATTTGTCCTGTATTGAAAATGAATTAATAAGCTTTCAACAACAACAAATCTGCTTTAGAAATTGCTGCCAGAGAAACTCAGCCTGAGTAGACCCCGCCATGAATGACTTGAGGGCTCCACCAAGTTTTGATTCAATTCAAGGTCACAGGTATTTTCTGAACATCTACCCTGGGCTACTCTTTTGGGATCCGAAGCTCCTTCCGACGATCTCCTGGGCTAGTGGAAGGAACAGGTATGTGAGCAGACAGATTATGAATCAGCACACAGAGTACAGCAGCAGAGATGTGTTCTAGAGTCAGAGGGTCACACAGAGGAGGGGTGACTGATTAACCAAACCAGGGAAACCAGGGAGGTAGGAAATATCTGAGCTGGATTTGAAGGGGGAATAGTAGGATTCAACAGAAGGATGAGGGAACATGGAAGTGGGAAGCATTGTTCAGGGAATTGTGAGCAGTGAGGTACTCTAAACAGGCCTTGCCTCCCCAGCTCACAGGTGGAGAGAACTGCGGCCAACCTTTCATGCTATCTGATTTACAGAGCACGAGGCATATTCTGTCCCAAATACCTCCTCGCCATTATTCAGTGTGTCTACTTTTAGCTAGTTTTGATCCTTGTTCAAAAACAGATATTTATTTTAGGTCATTGCTCTTCATTTGTCCTTAAATGAGGATAAATTCTATGTGCTTTATCAGGTTTTAGATATTTAAAGAGCAAGACAGTCTGAGGCCCAGAGTCAGTAGGCCAGCCACTAATCGCGTATACATCTGAAAATTTACAAATCCACTGGTTTCTAAGGGTGCTAACTTCACTCTGTGCCGTCAGTTATATTTTATTTTGCTAGGATACATTAGTAAGAACTTCTGGTATATATTGAGAAGAATCAGCTAATGTTAATATTTTCTAGAAGCTGACCTTTAACTATACTGTAATCTCTTTCTTTCCTCTCATATACAGCATTCTGAGAGCAATAATAATAAAAAAAATGACTGTGTCTTCTTTCTTCCTTTTTTTAAAAATTAAATTTGCCTGGAAATGGAAACATTATGCCCCAGTTCCTCCCATGACTGAGCCAGAGGTCCTCAAAGGAGATCGTGTGCCTGTGTCTATTAATTGTTTACGTGTCGGTTTCCAAGCTGTTCTCTCAGCCATGCAAATACACATTTTATGCTTTGCCAGGTACGTGTGTTCTTGTTCTTGGCAAAATACTTGGTAGCTTTACTCTCCTGCCCAGAGGCAAAAAGAACCGAAGGACCTCTAGAAGTCAATCTGGCGATTCTGTTACTCTGGGTAATTGTGGAAGGTTCTGGGAGTTAGAAAAGTACATAAGGAAGGTAGCATTTCCATAAGATATTCAGTGGAAACTAAATATTGAAATTCTTGGGAGAAATGAGCCTTGAGAAGTCCCCAATCTCATCAGACTCAACCATGTCTGAGAAGTGGCCATTAGTGATGTTGCAAGCTTCCGAGAGCCCCAGAGAAGGGACTGTGGTTTGGTTTAGGTGTCTCTGAAAAAGACCACACATTTGGCTAATTATAAAAAAAAGCATAATATGCATGATACTTGGTAGGAAGAATGTGAGGGAGAGAATGAAAGGAGATTCTCTAAAGGTATTTAGCAAGGCCAGGACAATACGCCTCTGTTCTCGGCAGAGGAAGAGGCAGTGGGAGCAGCTGGGAGAAGCAGCTTTGCCTCTCTCCGGAGCCCAGAGAAGGCACCAGAATGTGGGGCAGGCCTGTGAGCAGCCATACACCTGACTCCAAAGCTGTTGATGTTTACATCTCACAGGAAGAAGCTCATTCTAAGGGGAATTATCTCAAGATACTTATACTCTTTGAACTCCAAAAAGAGTTTCTTTGGAACCCTTGGTCTCCTCTATGGTATGGGGGAAGAGATTTATTGTGCAATCTAGCACTCTTGTGGCCTGTGTTCATCAAGGGATCCTCGGTGACAGGTAGACATGCCCAGAGGTGGGGAGCTGGTTGGGAGAAGGCACCCATCATGTCATCGACTACTTCGATGGAGAAATGGCCACCGTTATTCTTTAAGGGGACCTCATTGGAATACTAATAAAGAAAGTCAAGGACATTCCTCAGGCTAATTTCAGAGGTGCTGGGAAGAGCAGAAATAACACAGTGGAAAGGCAATAGAGTAATTACACTTGAAACTGGAATGTTTTTCAAGTATGTAATGTACTAAAAGGGTATCTGCAGTGTCTGTGGAGATTGAAGAAAACGGAATGTGTCAATCGGAGGGAACTAGCAATGATGTCGGCAGCCTTTGGTCCCTCTGTCCGCTCCTGTATAGACCACCTTCCATTCTGTTCTGCAAGCGATAGCCCTAAAATTCAGACCTGACCATGCCACTTCCTAAAAGAGCCATTCAGAGGCTCTAGTGACTTCCATTCAGGAAAGTGTCCAGCCCTCAGCATAAGCCATGGACCCTCACCTGTGGGATCCTGGCGTCCTTCTTCAGCCTCCACTGCTGCTCGTCACCCACTCCCCAACTCCCTCCCTGACACCTCTACCCTTTGCTGTGGTCTTACTGAACTATTTGCCTACAAAAGCCATATTCTTAAAAAAAAATAATAATAACTCTGTACATTCGCCTGTGCTGGAAGACTTTGTTAGTTTAAGTCATCAAGACTAAATTCAAGGGTCATCTGGGAAGATCCACTCAAGCAGATTTAGTTACTATATCCCTTTGCCTGTCTGCTCTGCTCTGTAATCACTACACTCACTATGGGTGACCCTTAGTATTTGCAGGCTTAAATTCCATGGGTTTATATTCTCAAGCAACTAGAACATCTATGGCATACAAAAATTTGCTAATTTTGTGAGGCTCCAATACGGATTACATGTGCTGGGAGGCAGGTTTCTAGGAGGTCGATAGCTACTGAGGGGTCCTAATCAAGCACCTGCCTCTCAAGGTGATTTGTGCCCCAAACTCAAGGTCATGTGGGCGTAATCTCATGGAGAGATGAAGCATCTGGATTACCCACAATAACAACATCACCTAATCAATGCCATGCAAATATCTTCTCATTTAACCCTCATAAAATTCCCACGAGTGCTTAGGAAAATTCTCATTTTACAGATAAGGAAATTGAGACTTGACAGGTATAATTTGCCCATATTTACCCAGCTAGCAAGTGAAATCGGGTACCAAACACAGATTCTAAGCCAACAGAATGCTCAGAGGACAGAGAACTCAGCTAGCACCCGTGAGTTCTGAAGCTGATAAAAAGGGATAAAGACTATGAGAAATTTAAAGAATGTGATTCTGTGTAGGTTTTAAAAGGTGCCGAATAAACTAAGCACTGAGGAAAATTATGTTAGAGAAGAATTTGCAAGTTCTAGAAGTCTTGAAGTCCTCATGACAAGTTTCTGGACAGCCTAACTGTTAACAATCTGTTCTGCTACAGCCTGCACATCACTAAATGCCAAAAACAATCCATAGACACCACAAGATTGGGCAGAGTGGGTCCCAGTTTTTTCTGGAAGCATTTTCTTCTCATGTTTCTGGACCACCACGGTTGCTTTGTTTTCCTCCCGCCTCACTGGTAAGTCCCCCTCTGTTTCCTTTGCTGGTTTCGCCTCATCTCTTTAGTCTCTGAATGTCAGAGAGCCCAGGGGACCCCTGGGCCCTACTCTTTGTTCTCCACTCCTAATCATCCCTCATCCTGTCTCCAGGCTCACATTTCCCCTACGTGCTGACAACTCCCTCCAGGCAGAAATATAACTGCCTGCCAGAGGTAGACATCTCAAATGTGAAATGATTCCCAATGTCTATCTTTTCCTTCAAAGCCTGCACAGTTTAATTGATGACAACCCCATCCTTCTGCTCAGGAGAACCTTGGAGTCATCCTCAACTTCTGACTTTCCCTTATGTCTCCATCCCGTCTACCAGGAAGCTTCGGTTAGATCTAACTTCACCATCTACCTGGGACACGGCCACTTCCCGCCATTGCTACGCCCACCCAAGCCAAGGGCTCTCTCGTGGATTATATGAGACCCTCCTAACTGATTTTCTCTCTTCTATCCTTGCCAAGACCCCACAGCCCCCACTGTCTATTCTCGAAACAGTAGAGTGATGCTTTCAACATATAAATAAGAACATGTCACTTCTTTGTTCAAAAACTTCTTTAGACCTGTTTAATACCCTCCCACCCAAATGTTTCACAGTGGAAGCCAAAGTCCTCCCATTGGCCTCTAAGGCCCCATGTGACCTTCACCCCCTCACCTCATTACCTACTAATATATTGTGTATTA